>NC_083405.1:128308743-128649228 GCF_020745735.1 Hemiscyllium ocellatum
TAAAGAGTTAATAGTATCATTGTTGCTACAATCTAATATAATCAGGTAAAATTCCACAGAAGAATTGAGTCTTTTCATGAAGAAGTAGACAGATCCCATGACACTTAACGAGTTAATAGCATCATTGCTGTTAAGCTTAATCTTATACAATATAATATAATCAGGTAAAATTCCACAGAGGAATCGAGTCTTTTCATGAAGAAGTAATGGATCCCGTGACATTTAACGAGTTAATAGCATCATTGTTGTTAAGCTTAATCTTATACAATATAATATAATCAGGTAAAATTCCACAGAGGAATCGAGTCTTTTCATGAAGAAGTAATGGATCCCGTGACATCCCCCTCTTGAAAAGCGAGATTTCCCCATGTGTCTTTAAAAAGTTCAAATGATAGCTGAACAGAGTTCTACAATGATTGTTGTACCAATAGCAGCATGTATCAGGAGTTTTTCGTTTTTCTGCGCTCCATTATTATTATCTTCACTTTATTCATCAGCGGTGTAGTTTGTTGCAGTTGACGCTCTTATTATGAGAGCTATTGTGAGTAAAGCGGAAAAGTCAACATTAAATCAACGCATACATTTCATTTAATTATGCGAAATCATTCTGAGTCAGACTTCCCATGGCGGGTTTCATGATCAGATTCAGTTGTTGGGGTTCCGACGAATTTCATCAGTGGATTTCGTTTCCAATCATGTTGGTGGTCAAAGAGCCGGACCTCTGGTTTCCATGTTGGTTTTGGTTCGGGGCCTTGACAGCCATCGTGTTTCCAACTGTACCATGAAGTTTGTTGGACCATCCGTTTTGGTCTTTCATTCAGAATCCTCATTTTGTACTCATGGTAGTCTTTGAGATCCTGTTTGCGGTCTCTTTCGCATGCCATGTAGGGGGATATTTTGTGTTTTCTCCGGAGTTCCCTCAGGAGGCAGTCATTGTATCCAGGTGGGTTCTTATATTCTCTTTCCGTCCATTTCCAATCATGGGTCGGTGATGTATAAGTTACCACCGTTTCTATGGCTTTAGGTGACCATGTCCATTTTGACCATTCGGTTATCATATCGATTTGTGGATGAGGTAACGGTCTGTTGGCTTCTCTGGTTACGTAATTAAACTCGTCTTGTTTTATGTTGGATCGGAGCATGTTTAGGTCAGTTAGGTTTTCTTCATTCCGCTTTTGTAGTTTTGCAACATAGTTCAGACAGTCCACAAAGGTATATTTTCCTTTGGAGAGTATCATTAAGTGTTCAGCCAGGTTATGGCCTCTTCTACGGTCATACTGTACCATATATTCTTTTGAAAGGGGTGTTTGTCGAATGCGTTCCCCTTTGATCAAATCTGGGTCTGGCAACATCTTTGTTGGTTTGCATACAGAAAGTAATATGTTCATATTCAATTCTTCGAATAGCATTGAGCAAAATGTGCATATTAGTCTCTGTGCCTTTTTACGTCCATTACAATTTAAACATTGTCCAATGTTGTGTTCTTTTAGAACTGTTCTTGGCTCAGTCCACCATCCGTATTCCGTGTGGTGTTGGTTTCCTTCTTTCTAGTTACCCATTCTTTAATTTTTGGATATTGATAAAGGAATATTGAGGTTGTTTTTTTTTTCGCATAGATGCAGAGGGTTTGTTGAGTTCCAGTAATGTAAGTTTTTGGTTCCATTTTGGTACGCAGGTTTTCTGTGGTTTTGGTTTCTTCCAAGGTGGTAGCTGCTTGGACTTATTTTGTTTTTCTGATTTAGCGTCACCCAAAGACGGGTCGCGTCTGTGTTTCAAAGGTTTGGTTTGGTTTTTGGTTTGGACAAACGAAGGTTTATCCTGGTTTGAGGTCTGTGTTAAGACCGAATGACAGACAATTAATGTCTTTAGAATCAAGTGAATGGTAGCACAAGAAATGGCCCATTCTGGTTCGTAATTAAAAGATATGATTATGGTTGAGGAGATCAGTGTTAAAAACGATCCCCATTCTCCCTTAGTAATTTCAAATTTTCTTCGTTTAAATTCAAAGCCAATCATAATTGTGAGAATTAGTCCTATACCTAGGGTCAAATGGACCCATTTATATTCTACCAAGCCCCAAAGGAGCTGGAGTCCTTTCAGAATGTTTCCTCCTATAATGGGTAGGTGGTGGCAGTAGGCGTCCCATAGACTTACGGGCATGACTACAGGGCTAAATTGTTCTTTCATGTGGGAGAAAATATCACATTGGTTCGAGAAATTCCCGTTCCTTCACAATAGTTCAGAGTCCCAAGTAAGTCTTGGTTTTGTTTTCCCAGGAAGTCTAGGACTTCTTGGTATTTGGTTGTGGTTTCATCCATGCTTGCTGGTCGAGGAAGCAGAATGTGGTTTATTTTCGTTCTGGAATCAATCCCTTGATTAATGGCTTGAGAAATGGCCAAATTACGACCACAAACACCCAGAGTAGGATAAGTCTCACTAAGAGCGGTGTATGTTGTTCTAGGCCAAGCCATGATAGAATCCAATAAATCCAATCATAGATTTGCACCCAAATGTTTGCAGTAGTTTGTAATACTGACATAGTCCTTGCATTAATATGCAAGTTATCATACCAATTTTTTCTTGATTCTTCTACACATATTTTTATCTCTTCCTGTAGAGTTTTTTGGTCAGCCTTCCTTTCTTTTGATATTAGGTTCTGGAGGGTCTTTAGCTTCTCGTCATCCGTTGGGCCCGAGAAGGTTATCTCCATCCATTGCTTTTCTGAATAGATGGTTAGCATTCTTTCAAAATGTTCTAGGTCAGGTTTGGGTTTTTCTATTTTTAGATTAATTTTTTTCTGCCGGGTTCTTATAAGTTTCTCTGTTTTGTCTCATAATTTTGCCATTACATCCGACATGTCCTGTCGTAACATTAAATTCTCCTGACTGGTTTGTTAGCCAGGTATTTCCAGATGGGAAGTACTCTATCTGGCAATCTTTTTTTTTAACATATTGAACCGTGTTATTATCACAGGGTTTTAATAGGATTAAATTAGAGAATTTGATCAGTTGAGGCTGATTGTTAATTTGAATACATTTTTCCTTTTTCAGCCACCCATTTTTTAGGCTTTGCCAAATTGGTTGTTTTATTTTAGTTTCGTAATTTTCGTTTGTGAGGATGGATTTGATCTCTACTAGTGAGATCTTTAGTTGTTGATCTTTGTTTTCCACGTGGGATCTGTATACCCTTGAGGTTAAATCAGCTATTGTCCTGTTTTCTGTTCTTACGGTGTTATGCAACCATCGTCTAGTTATTACATTTAATTGATTTCTAAGGTCATTAAAGGCAATTTGCCAGGCTTGGTCTTTTTTTGATTGTTATCACTTCTATTATTAGGTTTTTTGAGTTTTCCCATTGTATTTTCTGATTTTTTGAATAAATCCTTAATATATGCTTCTGCCTGTTGTTGTCTATTATTATCATTATCGTTGCTGTTACTGCTTTTTTTTTTGTGGTTATCACCAGCCATCTATCAGGAGAAGATTGTTCCCAAAAGGTGGCATTCTGCTTTGTTTTGTAGCAGTACATCCTGCCCCAATGGTAGCAGTACAGAGTTGTATTTTCTACTTTTATTTCAGTTCCCTGTCTTTGTAGGTCTTTTAAGAAGTATTTTAATTTTTTCCAGTCTTGATATACTGATTTCCATTTAGATGTTTGATTTCCATCTGGGTTTTCTGCCTCAGTGTTATACGTTTTGGTATTATTTTCATAGTAATTATCCTAAGGAACTTCATAAGTGTATCCACATTTAAATCTACCGTGTTCTATATATACTACTTTTCCTGAGTTGGGAATTTTGCAGGACCATGGTCCATGGGTTTCATTTCTTTTTGCTCTATTATCATTTGGGCAGTTTTGGAGGAGAGCGGTATTGTATCCTGATGGGCTATAACATTGTGTGGCTTTATCGGTGCATCCAATTATATGGGTGTTATTTTTATAATAATAGGATAGGAGCAGTTATAGTGGTTTTTTGATCCTGGATCTGATAGTCTGAACGGTTATACGTTTTGTATAAACAGTAGAGCCATCTATCTCTCTCTGAGGTTTCTTCATTTGTTGTAACATTTTGTATACTATAAGATAGTAATTCGTCTATCCAATTTTGTATAAGATTATCTATTCTTTGATCTTGTTCTTGGTTTTCATTCACAAGCTCCTGTTTTAAGACTATTATGTCTAAGGTGTATGTGTGTCCTATAATTTCTTCTCCTATTATTTCTGCTGAGGGTCTTGGATCTGTCCAAGTTTCATATTTTTGAGCTTGCGCAACATTTATCGTAATTAGTCCTAACATTACTAGGGCCATGTTGGATAGGGTTAATCCTCCTATTATTAGAGGCATTCCTGCTGAATTTGTCGAGTTACTGTTGCTGTCGGGGTTATTACCTGTGTTACATTCCAGGCTGCGCTTTATTACTGCCTGAAGTATCCATCCTATAGTTAGAAAGGCTAATACTATAAATAGTAGGGTGTGTTGAACTATATTACACTTAGAGCAGCGTTCTGCCATGAGTTTCTTTTGTTTAATCGTTTTAGTCTCTTCTTTCTTGGTTTTTTTTTTATTTAAGTTTAGGAGGGTTTTTTTTTACTTTTGGTATCCTTTTGCCTTTCCCTAATTGTCCTAACTCCATATTGTTCTGTTTTTGTTTTTTGTTTCCTTTAAATATTTGTTTCCAATTTTTTTCATTTCTGCTGTTTACATCTCTCTTGGAAGTTAAAAATCCCTCCATTTGTTCCCTGTGTTTCTCTTCTTCTCCTAAATATACAGCCATTCAATCTGCCATGTTCTTAGTCTTTGTTAACTGGTCTTATATTATCTACAGATAAAGTCCTTTCTTTACCTTCCTTCCCGACTGTCACTGTCCTATTTCCTACTTGGATTATCTGTTGAGGCAAATGATAGCGGGCTTTAAAGGCTCTTCCTGATTTATTTTGTTTTTTCTCTTGTACCCAATCTCCTACTTTAGGTTGCCAAAATTTTCTGTCTTCTTGAATTTTCTGTTCCCTTTGTTGTCTTAATTCTTCTTTTTTAGTTTTTAGGAGATCTATCCATTCTTTTTTAAGTTTAGTTTGGGTTTCTATTTCAGGCTTATTTTCTGTATTCATTTGTACTCCATATCTCAAATAGTGCGGAGTTATATGGTTCTCTGCTCCTAAGAGATCTATGGGTGTGTTATTGATGGCCAGCTGCACCTCCTTCAACCATTGACTCCAACTACCACCGCGAGTGCACAATAATTTTGCCAAGGCTAGTTTGACATCTTGGTTTCTCCGTTCTACCTTTCCTGCCGATTCAGGATGGTAAGGTGTGCTAAACTCAAGCTGTATCCCATGAGCGGTACACCACATGTTAAAGTCCTGGTTTTTAAAGCCAGGTCCTTGGTCTGTATGAATTACTCTGGGAGGCCCGTTAGCGACCAGAATCAACTCACTAGCTTCTATAGCATCTTGTGTCCTACAACTCTTTGTTGGGATCAGGGTGGTGAATCCGGTACATTCATCAATACATACTAGGCAATATTTATTCGGTCTTTTAAATGGCTTTTTCCCGTGAGAGGTCGGCAATGGGCCGATAAAATCCATTATCCATTTATCCCCGGGCTCCATATTTTGTGACTGAATAATTTTCGGTTCTTTTTTAGTTCCTCCCTTGATATTATATTTTAGGCAAGTTTTGCATTCATTACAATATCTTTTAACTTCTGCATTCATCCCAGGCCACCAGTATTTCTGCTTTAGGTGTGACTGAGTGGTTTTTATTCCTGGATGCACGGCCCCTAAGCCTTCGTGGGCCGTCTTGATAAGTTCTCTTCTCCCTTTTCTAGGGGGTATTATCTTAGCCTGTTCTGTGGTTTGATCTTTAAATTTGGTTTTGACTACCCCATCAGATTCTTCCCAGTAGTCCTGATTTTTAGGGTATCCTTTTACTTCCTTGCCCTGAAGTAAGTCTTCCAATTCTTTGTCCTGATTCTCTTTTTGCATTTGCCTAGTTATTACTCTTATTTTATATTCTTTTCCCAAACTTGCGGCTTTGGCTGCTCGGTCAGCTAGATCATTTCCTTTTTTGTGTTCACCTTCTTTCTGGTGTCCTCTGACATGTATTACTTTTACATTTGGGAGGTTTTCTTTTAATCTAGCTATTTCTTCCCATATTTGTCTATATTGTATGGGGTGATTCCTACAATCATGGAATCCTTTTTCACTCCATTTATCTAGTTCCTCGTTATAGCCTCTACTGGCATAAAAGCTATCTGTACAAACGAGAATTTGGAGTTCTGCAGGAAATTGGCTTGCTTCTTTTAAGGCTAATTCTAACGCCTTTACTTCTGTTTTCTGGGCTGAACCTCCCAGTGGTCCTTTTATTTCTAAGACCTTTTCTTCTTGGAACTCATTGTTTAGTTTTGTACCGATTACTATTCCTATTCCTGTTAATTTTTCTTCTTTACCTTGTTTATCCAGGCCTTTTTGGGCACTACCATCTGTATAGATGTACATATCTGGATTGAATTCAGTTTTTTCTTCAGTAGCAGCTAGTTTATATTTCGGTGTCCACCAAGTATCTGTTTTTCCTGTAAGGGGCTGTATTTCTATAGTGGGGTCAGCTAGTAGGATATCCCATTTTTCATACCTGGCCGAGTGGACCCTTTGGCTCCTTTCTATTTTTTGTTGTTTGGATTGTAATTCTGCCAATTCCGTGAGGATAATTATCTTTCCTTCCCCTTGGATTTTTCTGATGGGTTCCACTGCTCTAGTTATGGCTACCCATGTTTTTTCTATTTTTGGGTATTTCCTCTCTGTTTCTGTAAAGTTTAAAGAGATATATTGGAAGGGTTTGTTCTGTCCTTGACTGGTTACTCTTACGGTGGCACTTTCTTGCCCTATAATTACTTCTAGTGTAATGTCTTTCCCTGGTTCATGCTTTCCCATGTTTTCTGCTTTATTTAATTGGTTGATTAGTTCATTTAGGTTATTTTGATCTTCTTCAGTCCATGAGAATACTTTCTCGGTTAGTTTTTTGTACAGGGGTTTAGATATTTCTGCATATCCTGGGACAAAGTCTCTGGCATAGTTACATAGGCCTAATATTGCTTGTAATTCTTTAATTTTGGTAGGAGGTTGAATATCAGCTATTTTTTCACTGTATTCTTCAGTTAGTCCTTTTCCTTCATTGGTTAGTTCCACTCCTAAGTATTTTACATTTTCTCTGGCGATCTGGGATTTTGCTAGTCCAATTATATATCCCTTATGGTACAGGTGTTCCATTATTCTATGTAGGCAGGCAAAATGTTCTTCTAGGTCACCATGAGTGATATAAATATCATCTACATAGCATTCTATTTGTCCTGGCGGAGCTAAGTTTTGTACTGTTTTTCTGACTTCTGCAGAAAATATTACTGGGCTGTTTAGGTATCCCTGAGGGAGTCTGGTCCAAACTAATTGTCTCCCTAGGGTGTCTGTTATGGCTGTATATGGCCACTCTTCTTTTGGGATTGGATGACTCCAAAATCCATTTGATAAGTCTAGGGTAGTTTTATATTTCTCCCTTCTTAAGGTATTCAATGTAGTCTGAGCTCCTTTAAAGTATGACGAGAAGGGCACTGATCCTGAATTCAAGTCTCGGTAGTCACAGACAAGTCTGTACTTTCCTGGCTTATCAGGCTTTGGTATTCCAATTATGGGTGTATTGTATGGGGATCCTTTTTCTATTAGGACTCCCTGTTCCTCAAGTCTTTCTATGACTTTTTGGATTTCCCTAGCTATCTCTGGTTTGTTGATGCCATACTTCTTTTTGATTTTGAAGTGTCCCATTCCTGTGGGAGTGGGATCAATGTTTAGATTACCGCAATGGTATGAGTCTTTTTGCCAGATTTCCCAGTGAGTTTGCACTAGGTGTTTTATTTTTGCTCTGATTTTGGGGTTGCTTTCTTTATCTAAAATTTCTTTTAAGTCTTCTGTTCTTTTGTCTTCTGTTTGTTCTAGTAGTTTGTGTCCTTTAATGTCTTCCCATCCTAATATTACTGGTTCTCCCTGGTCTTTTAGACCTTCTATAATTAGAGCTTTAGTCTCTATTTGTTTTCCATTTTTTAGGATTAATTTGATTTTTCCTACATCTGCCCATTTTACAGGTGCTCCTATGCCCTGATAAGGTTCTGTTCCTACTTTTGGTATGTTTAGTTTTTCTGCCAAACTTTTGTCCATTAATGACATTTCTGCCCCTGTGTCTAGCATTATTGTGAGCCATTGCTGTCTGTGGGGTTTATACCCCTCTATTTTTCCTTGTTCTTGAGGGTAGCATGGTTCTGCTGCTGTCTGTCTGGGTTTTCTCACCATCCCTGTCTGGTGGATTCTTTGCCCTTCTGTATTCCTTTCGTCCCCTTGTGTTTGCACTCTGGCTGATCCAGAGGTTATTGCTTGTCCCTGACTGTTTCTGGGTCTCAGGTTGTATCGTTCTTGTTGAACTTGTCCATTTGGAGGCCTAGGTCTAAAATTTTGTTGGGGTGGCCTATATTCCCGAGGTTGTTGTGGTTGCTGGGCTGGCTGTAGTGGAGGTTGGTATCCCCCTCTAGCTCTTGGGTCTTGATAATTCGGAATGGGGTTTCTCCCTAAATAGTTTGGGCTTACTCCTGGAATTGGTCTAGGAGGTAGCTGCTGTCGGGGAGGTCCCTGGTTTCTGGGTTGGACTTTTTCCACTACCTGAACCAATGGTTCATATTGGGGTCGGTATGTCCATGGTTTTCTTTGGTTTTGTTGGCGTCCTTGCGCCTTGGATTTCTGGGTTTCTGATTTAGGTTTTTCTGATTTCCTTTCCTTGGCTTCTGGTTGAGGTCCGTGGGGATTTTGTTTTCCTATTCTATCTAGGGATAGATTGAGGACTTCTCCTAAGTTGATTAATTCTTGTCTGAATACTTGCCATGGGTTTTGTCCCTGTCCTAGTGCTCTGTTTGTGGCTTCCCTGAGCCTGTTTGCATGGCCTTCATTCTGGAATTGTCTGAATAATTGCGACCTGACTTGGACATAGTTTATTTCTAGATCTTCAGCGGATTGTGCTACCTGGAGCATTGTTCTCCCTGATTCCAGGAGTGTTTTGAATATCTTGTTGGCTGCTTCTGCTCTTTGGGTTCCATATACCCGGTTGTGGGCTTCATGGAGTATGGTAACTAGATTTATGGTGGTGTGCGGTTCCTGATCTAAAGCAGGACAATCCAGGGCTTTAAATAAATCTGAATTTTCTTGGGGGGTTAGTCCTTCCAAGAGGGCTTTTAGTTTTTCGAAATGTTGAATTATATATTTTATTGCTGCTCTGTCATCTGAGGGAAAGTCTAGGAAGCAGATTTTAAAATTCTTCAGTGAGGGATCACCGTACACACGGCGGGCTGCTACCGGTTGTGGTGCTTGTCCGGCTTGTCTGGGCCTGGGATTATTGATTAGCCATCGGGCTTTTTCTACAGCATGTTGCGCCACTAGGACTTGTGCTGCTACTCTATTTAGTTGGGGTATTTGGAGCACTCTGTCTGCTGCCACTATAATTTGCTGAGCTATATCTTCTGCCCAGGCATGTTCTGACATGCCTGGTACTAGCGGTACTTCTCTTCCCCTTAGGTCTGTTTCTCTTCTAATTACTGTTACCGTATGTTGAGCTGGTAGAACGCCAGCGGTATGCTGGTGGGCTGGTTCTAGGGGGTTTCCAGTTCCATCTGCTGGTATGCATCCATCATAGTGATGGTGAGTTCCATCTACATATTCTATTCTGAACCTGTATCGGAGTCTTGCTGCTATAGGTTCTCCATTGAGTCTGTTTAGTCCTTCTAGGACTGACTCATCTGCCCTCAGTCTTACCTCCTGACCTCTTAGGTTAGGTGGGGAGACTATATTGTCGTTTCCTGCTGCGACTATTTCTGCCCAATCATTTCTAAAATAACAGGCAGGTATATTGGCCATTTTCTTTTTCTTTTTGAGGGGCTTTTATTTTTTTTTGTACTATTCGCTATATCCCTACAGAAGGAGTTTATTTGGTGACAAAGATAATATTTACGCCGTGAGGTTCAAGATAGTGCAATCTCTCGAGCCCCACGTTGGGCGCCAATTGTTATGTTATTCAGGTGGATATCCTCAATAGGTATGGGTTACTACCGGATTAAACTACAGTACCTCGGGCATATACCTGAGGCCGTTACCTGTCAAGTTTACCAGTGGTCCCTATTGACTGTATGGTCCTGATAGCTACAAACTCGGCTGGGTTTATCACAGGTCTCTAGGTCCCTTCAGTTTATCCTTTCACCTAGGAGTGAGAGGGATTCACTTTAAGTCAATCCTAATGCCTTCTCAGCTAAGTTCTAGACTTAACATACCAACACAATGGTAAACATATCTTATCAAATAAAGGTTCGGCGAATACGAAGTGTGTGGTGTAAAATATAATAGAAATTTATCAATATAATAAGTTGAATACTCACAATCAGATGTTTTCAGTTAATCACAATCGTTACAGCCTTTTTGAATGTTCTTAAAAGATACCTAGGATAAAAGCAGAGCTTAATACCTGAGTGTCCCAAATGGGATCTTCATAGACTAGCGTGTATCAGCTAGTTGGTTCAGATTGTATCTTCTTCAGGCTAGAATGCAGTGCCTCAACCGAGAATCTTTTAGGCAGGCGTATTTCAGCAAGCTCTTAGCCGTCCGTATGTTTCATCCGATCGGTCCGTATTTTGCACAAATGTGTCTTTTCTGCAAGCCTGGTGGTTCAGAGGATGGTTGGGTGACTCATTGTCTGTGTTTCAAGACAAGAGTGAGTTCTGTCTGTTTTAGCTCTGCTTTATATCCCTTACAGTCTAAGTTAAGCAATTACATCATTTGTTTAAAGAACTGGAATCTCAAACTGTGCCTCGGTCAGCATTGTTTAAAGGTCGCGTTAAACACTTAATTAGCTGAGAAAACAATAAGTAGCTGATAAGTAGCTGGTAGAGAGCAGTTGCCACATAGTCATAGTTATACTTAATTGTTGCTAGGCTAAAATACAATAAAGAGTTAATAGTATCATTGTTGCTACAATCTAATATAATCAGGTAAAATTCCACAGAAGAATTGAGTCTTTTCATGAAGAAGTAGACAGATCCCATGACACTTAACGAGTTAATAGCATCATTGCTGTTAAGCTTAATCTTATACAATATAATATAATCAGGTAAAATTCCACAGAAGAATCGAGTCTTTTCATGAAGAAGTAGACGGATCCCATGACACTTAACGAGTTAATAGCATCATTGTTGTTAAGCTTAATCTTATACAATATAATATAATCAGGTAAAATTCCACAGAGGAATCGAGTCTTTTCATGAAGAAGTAATGGATCCCGTGACAATGTCCCAGACCGCTGAAGTGTTCTCTGACTGGGGGGGGTATTACTCCTGTCTGTTGATTGTTGTGCAGTGTCCGTTCATCTATTGTCATAGCCTCAGCTTGGTTTCGCCAATGTACCATATCTCAGGGCATCCTTGCCTGCAGCATGTGAGACAGACAACATTGGCTGAATTGCATGAGTACCTGCCACATACATGGTAGGAAGTGTCCCTATGCATAACAGTGATATCAGTGTCAACATTCAGACAGGCCTTGCAGCGTCTACCATGACAAGGTTGTATGTATTGTCCTGAAAGCCCAGCAGTTTGCTACAAACAATTATCTGTTTGGAGATTAGATTAGATTACTTACAGTGTGGAAACAGGCCCTTCGGCCCAACAAGTCCACACTGACCCACCGAAGCGCAACCCACCCAGATCCATTCCCCTACACTTACCCCTTCACCTAACACTACGGGCAATTTAGCATGTCTAATTCACCTAACCTGCACATTTTTGGATTGTGGGAGGAAACCAGAGCACCTGGAGGAAACCCACGCAGACAGGGGGAAAATGTGCAAACTCCATACAGAGAGTCACCTGAGACGGGCATTGAACCCGGGTCTCTGGCGCTGTGAGGCAGCAGTGCTAACCACTGTGCCACCATGCCGCCCATTGTTTAAAGGGAATAAGTGGAAGCGAGGGGAAGGTCTTGGTGAGGTGCTCATCCTCATTGATAATGTGTTGCAGGCTGCAAAGAGCATGGCGTAGTTCTTCGGCTCCTGGTAAGTACTGGACAACGAAGGGTACCCTGTCAGTTGCAACTTGTGTCTGTCTCCTGAGGAGGTCATTACGGTTTCTCGCTGTGGCACATCGGAACTGGCGATCGATGAGTGAGCATTGTACCCCATTCTTATGAGGGCATCCCTGAGTACTTCCAAGTGCCTGTCACGTTCCTCCTCATCTGAACAGGTCCTTTGTAAGCTAGGGTTTGTCCAGAGGGGATTGCTGTTTTAATTTGTTTCGGGTGGAAGCTAGAGAAGTGTAGCATCATGAGGTTATCCGTGAGTTTGCGGTAGAGTGAGTTGCTGAGATGCCCATCCTTGATGGAGATGCATGTGTCCAAGAATGAGACAGATAGTGGAGAGTTTGATGGTGGAATGAAAGTCGTTGATATCACTGTGTAGTTGTTTCATTGACTCCTCGCCATGGGTCCAGAGGAAGAAAATGCCATCAATGAACCTGGTGTATAGTGTTGGTTGGAAGTTCTGCATAGAGAAGAAGTCTTGTTCGAACCTGTGCATGAAAATGTTGGCATATTAAGGTGCACCTTTGATTCAGGTCCCCATGGCTGTTCCGTGTGCCTGGGTGAAGAACTGGTTGTCAAAGGTGAAGATATTGTGATTGAGGATAAAGCGGGTGAGTTATAGGATGGTGCTCAGAGATTGGCAGCTGTTGGTGTTGTGTACTGAGGCTGTTGTCACGATGCCATTGTTGTGGGGAATGCTGGTGCAGAGTGCTGAAACATCCATTGTGACGAGGAATGTTCCTGATTCAAATGGTCTGTGGGTGCTGAGTTTCTGTAAGAAATCTATAGTGTCGCGGCAGAACCTGGGGGCCTCCTGTACAATGGGTTTCAAGATGCGTCATGGTGGCACAGTGGTTAGCACTGCTGCCTCACAGCGCCTGTAGACCCGGGTTCATTTCCCGACTCAGGCGACTGACTGTGTGGAGTTTGCACGTTCTCCCCGTGTCTGCGTGGGTTTCCTCCGGGTGCTCCGGTTTCCTCCCACAGTCACAAAGATGTGCGGGTCAGGTGAATTGGTCAAGCTAAATTGCCCGTAGTGTTAGGTAAGGGGTAAATGTAGGGGTATGGGTGGGTTGTGCTTCGGCGGGTCGGTGTGGGCTTGTTGGGCCGAAGGGCCTGTTTCCACACTGTAAGTCTAATCTAATGCCGTGTCGAAGGCATCTTGACACTACAGAATTTCTTACAGAAACTCAGACCCATGGACCAGTCAAACCAGGAACATTCCTCATCACAATGGAAGTTTCAGCACTCTGCACCAGCATCCCCCACAATGATGGCATCACGGCAATAGCCTCAGTGCTCAACACCAACAATTGCCAATCTCTGAGCACTGTCCTACAACTCATCTGCTTTATCCTCGATCACAACATTTTCACCTTTGACAACCAGTTCTTCATCCAGACACACGGAACAGCCATGGGGATCTGAATCAAAAGTGTACCCAATATGCCAACATTTTCAAGCACAGGTTCGAACAAGGCTTCTTCTCTATGCAGAACCTCCAACCTACACTATACACCAGGTACATTGATGGCATTTTCTTCCTCTGTACCCATAGCGAGGAGTCACTGAAACAACTACACAGTGATTATCGACAACTTTCATCCCACCATCAAACTCTCCACTATCTGTCTCATTCTTGGACACATGCATTTCCATCACCTCACTCGACCGCAAACTCATGGATAACCTCACGATGCTCCACTCTCCAACTTCCACCCGAAACAAATGAAAACAACAATCCCCTATGGACAAACCCTATACAAACGCAGGATCTGTTCAGATGAGGAGGAACGTGACAGGCACTTGGAAGTACTCAGGGATGCCCTCATAAGAATGGGGTACAATGCTCACTCATCGATCGCCAGTTCTGATGTGCCACAGCGAGAAACTGTAATGACCTCCTCAGGAGACAGACACAAGTTGCAACCGACAGGATACCTTTCGTTGTTCAGTACTTCCTAGGAGCCGAGAACCACGCCATGTTTTTTGCAGCCTGCAACACATTATCAATGAGGATGAGCACCTCGCTAAGACCTTCCCCACACCTCCACTTCTCACCTTTAAACAACCATCAAACCTCAAACAGATCATTGTTTGTAGCAAACTGCTGGGCTTTCAGGACAATACCATACAACCTTGTTATGGTAGACGCTGCACGACCTGTCTGAATGTTGAGACAGATACCACCATAATGCGTAGACACTTCCCAGGTACTCAAGTGACTCAGCCAATGTTGTCTATCTCATATGCTGCAGGCAAGGGTGCCCTGAGACATGGTACATTGGCGAGACCAAACAGAGGCTGCAGCAACAGATAAATGGACACCGCACAACAATCAACTGACAGGAGTGTTCCCTCCCAGTCAGAGAACGCTTCAGCGGTCCGGGACATTGGACTTAGGACCTTCGGGTGACCGTCCTCCAAGGCGGACTTTGGGACAGGCAACAACGAAAAGTGACCAAGCAGAGGCTGATAGCCAAGTTCGTCCCATGAGAATGGCCTCAACTGGGACCTTGGGTTCATCTCACACTACAGAAGACCCCGTTGCACTATGCACATGCACACGCACACACGCGCACACACACACACACACACCCTCTCTTATCCGCTCACTCTTACACTCCCACACATACCCTCACATAGACTTATACCCCTTTACACGCACACGCATACTCTCACAGACACTCATAACTCCCCCCCACCAAACACGCGCGCGTGCGCACGCGCACACACACACACACACACACACACACACACACGTCTGTGGGGTGAATTTGTACTTGCAGAATTACATTTTACTTTGCTCAAAAACTGCATGTTTCCATGTAAGATTCTGTAAATCCGTGTTTTAGATTAGAATCAGTCTGACCACTGTGGCTCAGTCAGCCTCAGACAGGGCAGCTCGCACCTTCAATGCATTATCTGGGCTGACATGACACCAATTGTTAACGTTCACCTGAGAATGTAACTTTTAGAAAAATTTTTGCAGTTTACCTATGAAAGAACTGAAATCAACACGATAATTCTAAAAGGTGAGAGACTTAACAAACAATCCAGGTCTTTTTCAATATATAATTTCAGTTACATCACACTGTAAACTTTTGCTGTAAATTCTGTGTCTAACAATCTTATACTGCACAACCACCTGATGAAGGAGCAGTGCTCCGAAAGTGCTTCCAAATAAAACCTGTTGGACTATAACCTGGTGTTGTATGATTTTTAGCAGTTGAAGAAGGCAGATATTCACACCTTCTTGAGCGCAATTAGGAAATAAATGTTGGTCCCAATAGCAACATCCACATGCCATTAAAAATTAATGAAGAAACATTTCAGTTTCTTGTGTTGCTTATTTGTATGTGTCGCACTGTCCCTGATCTGCATTGTCTTACATGAGATCCTTTGGGCCTTTCGAACAAGAATACTGTGCAAGAGCAATTTTCTTTATCAATGTTTTGAACTATAAATAGAAAACACTATGGCTAAGTACAGATGCGTGTTTTGTTAACATTCTCTTCACAGTGTGGATTAATAAAGGCTTCCTTTAGTATGCACAAAAATTCAATAAAAGGAATTAATGGCGTAGAGAAGAAACTCATTACATTGCTGACTCTTTATAGTGTTTAGAGAATGGAAAAAGTTTAACATTTCAATTCTCTTGTTTTGAGATTTAAAAAACATGCTGTCTCACCTGTACAGCTGTGTTCAACACTGAAGAATAAACCTGTAGCTCTATTCTTTGACTTGTGATTTTTTTAATGGGATGTGGGTATCATTGGCAAGGTCAGCATTTATTGCCTGTCCCTAACTGCTTTTGAGAGAGTAGTGGTGAGCTGCCTTATTGTACTGTTGGTTGTATGTCTCACACTAGAAACTATGGTTTCCCTATTTTAAAGTTGGATGAACTTTTAAACATTTGTAATTATGTATAATTGAAGGACATAATGTGTGCATACAATGGTTTTATTCAGCTATTGTACTGTAGTTCCTCAGTCATGTGTAACCCAAATGAATCTGAAAAGGAGACCTCCATTTTAGTGAATTACGACGTGGAACAAAGAAGAAACATTTTATTAGGGTTTAAGATCTGATAAATGAAAGGGAGAAAGGTAGGGTTCAATGACCTCGATTGATGTTTTCAGTTACCGGGCTCGGTTTTTCTGATCTGAAAATGTGTTGCTGGAAAAGCGCAGCAGGTCAGGCAGCATCTAAGGAACAGAAAATTCGACGTTTCGGGCATAAGCCCTTCATCAGCCATCCTGCTGAAGGGCTTATGCCCGAAACGTCGAATTTTCTGTTCCTTAGATGCTGCCTGATCTGCTGCGCTTTTCCAGCAACACATTTTCAGCTCTGATCTCCAGCATCTGCAGACCTCACTTTTTCCTCGGTTTTTCTGATGTTGCAGAGGTGGTGATGATGCCTTTTGGTTTGTTCCATTGTTTTCAGCCCAAAATTTCAGACTAAAGTAGAAATTTAAAATAAGAATGTACAAATATAGGAAAGTAGCTAAAGGGGATTGAAAAGTTCCATCCAAAAAAAATGGAAATTTTGTTTTGCAGATGAGTTTTTCTTGCAGATGCTGACGGCCCTGCTATGTATTTCCTATATTTGTCTATTTTTTTCAAATGTCAGGTTTCCAGCCTGTGTGGTTATGGCAGTAATCCTAGTTGCTTTCCAAGATTTTTAGACAGAAGAAAAGCTTAAAGTGATTTACAGCCAATGAAGTATTTTTTGAAGTGTACAAGACGGTCATTGTTGTAATGTGATACCTCATAGCAAGGTCCCACAAGCAATAATTAGCCAAACAACTAAATATTTTGAATGTGTTAGTTTTGAATGATGAATAAATAAGAGTCAGGATACAAGGATATTTCCCCTTCTTTTTGAATAGTGTCTCTGGATCATTTACACCTATCTTGATTTTAACATCTCATTGAAATCGTAGTTAAAAATCACACACCAGGTTATAGTCCGACACATTTAACTGGAAGCACTAGGTTGCGGAGCAGCACTCTGAAAGCTAGTGCTTCCAATTAAACCTGTTGGACTGTAACCTGGTGTTGTGAGATCTTTAACTTTGTACATCCCAGTCCAACACCGGCATCTCCAGGTCGAAATCATCGCACTCTTTCTGTATTGCACTAAAACCCAAATTAAGTGAATCCCTAAAGTGGGTCTTGAACCCTCCTGCTTCAGATGAGGGTGCTTCAACTGAGACATGGTTGATACATACTTTACAGAAAGAGATCACTAAGGCCATCATGTCTATGATACAGCTTTTGAGACAACTGTTGTGATCCCAGGTAACATTTGACAAATCAGACATGAGAATGAAAACTAGTTTAATAAATCACATTGTTAATTTTTGCTGTTGGTTATCATTGTGATTAGCCACCCAAACATATTTAGACAAGGTTGCAGGTATATTCTAACAACAGAACCTTATTACATGGAAGAAAATACAAATGTGTCAATGCAAAGTTTCAACCTGTTTCCCAACACTATCTGTTACAGAGATTCAATCCCAGAGAATAATACTTGTAGATCAGCTTTTTAAATCTGAGATGGCACTTTCCAGTTTCTTTCCGTTGGACTGCTGAGGTTGTTTGTTTTAAAATTCCTTTGAATCCCTGACATGATGAATGTTTCACAATGGTCTAACCTGATATGTCTGATGGTCTGAACTTACCTAGTCCTAACAACTTGAAGACTTTAATCCAAGCTCTCCTTGTTTGAAACTTTCACAGTCCAGAGACCACTCTGCTGATGGTGACTTTGTCCCCTGAACTGAACTGAAAAATATGGTTCAACTACAAGGTGAAAAACTGTCCTCTGAGCTGAAGCTTTGACCTATAAGTTCTAAAGTCAAGATCAAACAAAAATTGCCTTATTGAGTTAAACTCAATAGTTAAAAAAAATGTTTTTAATTCATTCATGGGCTGTGGGGATCTTTGCTTAGATCAGCATTTATTCCCATCCTTAATTGTCCAGAGGGCAGTTAAAACTCAACCACATTTCTACAGCTCTGGAGTCTAATGTAGGCCAGACCAGGTAAGGATAAAATTAGAAATTCTGTATTTAGGTCACTGTTCAAAATACTTCCTGACCTTTTTTTTTGAAAAACACTTCATGGAACTAACCAAAAGTCATTTGCCTTCCTTTTTCTTTTGAAAAGAAATCTGAATTTCAAAATTGCTTAGACATTATATATAATGTTGTTAGGTCACATCTGAAATATTGCTTGCGGTTCTGGTCGCCACACTACCAGAAGGATGTGGATGCTTTGGAGAGGGTACAGATAAAGTTTACTAGAATGATGCCTAGATGGTTTAGTTATGAGGAGAGGTTGTTTGTTTTCACTGGAAAGACAGAGGGTGAGGAGTGACGTGAAAGATGTCTACAAAATTATGAAAGGCATAGATAGGGTGGATAGTCAGAGATGTTTTTTCAGGGTGGAAAGGTCAACTACAAGAGAGCACAGGTCCAAGTGAGAAGGTGAAAGTTTATGGGACAGCATGAGGAAAATTTTTCACACAGATGGTCGTGGGTGCATGGAACACACTGCCAGTGGTGGTGGTGGAAGCCGGTACATGAGCAATATTTAAGACATACCTGGATTGACATATGAATGGGAGGCAAACAGGGATAGAAATCACGGATAGGCAATACGTATCAAGTCTAAATAAAAATTAGGAATATGCACAGGCTAACGAGCCTGTTCCTGTGCTGTATTGTATTGTGTATCACTTAACCATTTATCCCCACTCTCCTTTCTGTATAACCCTGAAATTGTTTCCTCCTCGAGTTGTCAGTTTGTGTTGATGATTTAATCTGACTGTAGAAATGTGTTTCTTTATTTCAGACTTGCCATACAGGTGGATGAGAATGAAGCCTTAAAGACCGCTTTGCAAAGCACTTTAAAAGCTAAAGAAGAAGATCTGAAATTGTACCATGACACAGTGGCCCAAGTGAAGCAGGTCTTCTTGCAGGTTCTTCGACAGCACAAAGAGAAAACATAAATTGAGCACTTCTCCTACAGAGACATTTGTTGATTTATTGTTGAGAAGGCATTTGGAGAACAGACACAGTGAAAAGAGGAGAGGAACAAACCCAACTCAGTGCCACATTAGCCCACACAATTGCAAACTAGTCATCGGACTCATTGCGTGATTATCGGACAATCATTTGGTTCCTCTCTTGCCTTTTTTAACTGAAAGGTCTGAGGAGCTAAAGTCATGTAAGATGTCAAATGAGGCAAGTTAGTCAGCCCATCTGTGATCACTCTCATCACGCTACCCGACTGTGCCTTAAATTACTCTTGGGGTTTTTAATCCCATTTGAAGTCCATTTCAAATATGTATCAATTACAGTAATGCCGGAAAAGGGACAATAAATATAGGAAGCAGTCAGGACCAGAAACAGCTGTACCTTTTCTCACACTTACATGTCAATGAAAGGGATTAAAATTGGTTTGTAAGAGTTGTTTCTTTCCAATAGACACAGCAACTGTTAAGGTTAACTCCAAATTAAGCTCATTTTGTTCTGTGCAATCAGATATCAAAGATTGCAAATCCACCTTATAGGAAGCAGACTTCCAATAACAGAGTTGATGTGCCAAGTGCCTTATAAAATATGTGATTGAGAAAATGAGATACCTATCTCACTGGTACCTTAATGCCAGTTTTCATATTCAGCAGATTCTGGAGATGCAAGTTTTAGAAAAATGTTAATCAAATCCAATGCTGCAGTCACTCCAATAGGAACCCATTTTTTAGAGCAAGGGCACATCCAAAGGTGAGCAGATAAAAATAAAAAATTTGTCTAACTGAATTGCCAACAATTCAGCATTCTCTATCCTAAAGCTGGAAATTTAGCCTGCCTCAATTATGTATATTCTTCCTTCCATCAAAATTGAGATATGTTGTTAGGGATGTTGCAAATTGCAGTGAGAGTTTACAGTGTCTACCCAAAGAATACATGAGATGTCAATATCTGCCTGGCAGGAAGGTATCACTTGCCCATCACTGTTCTCCTTCACCTCAGTGAACATGTATACATTGCAAACAAATGCAGCAGGTCACTAGATCTAAATGTGTCAATGTATTAGCCTCTTCCAACAATAAATGTTCCTTCATTTTGTTAACAGGAATTGTGTATGCAGCTTAATTTTATTTTTGAAAATCAAAAAAATAAGAAATAAATCAATGGAGGGAATAGACTATAAGTTTAACAAATGCTAATAGAGAAATGAATGAGACTGAAGGTAGATAAATCTCCAGGATCTGCTGGTTTCCAATAAATAAACAAACCAATGAAGAAATTCCAAATTTGTCATGATCTCCCAAAACTCTATTTCAGGAGTTGATACATGTCACACAGACTGGATAAGAATGGAAGATTTCTTTCCATTATTGAACTAGATGGATTTATGATTTGATTTGATTTATTATTGTCACATGTACCTAGGTACAGTGAAATGTTTTTCATGCAGTACAGGCAGATTATAACATACAAAGATCACAGGGTGATAGAACAGAGCGGGGAATACAATGTTACTGCTGCAAAGAAAGTGTACAAAAAGCAAGATCAGCATTGGATTTGAAATTGGAGAGGTCCATAGAACATAGAAGGATACAGCGCAGTACAGGCCCTTCGGCCCTCGATGTTGCGCCGACCGAATCCTACCTAACCTATACTAGCCCAATAACTAGGTCCATTTAGAAGTCTATTAAATGTGGGGAAGAAACTGTTCTTGAACCTATTGTTATGTGTTTATGTATTTGTATCTTGTGCCTCACAGAAGAGTTTGGAGGAGATTATAACCAGGGTGGAATGGGGCTTTGATGATGTTGGCTGCCTTACAGACGCAGCAAGAAGTATAGTTGGAGTCAATGGATGGAAGGTTGGCTTGCAAGATAGACTGGGCTGTGTTCACAATTCTCTGTAGTTTCTTACGGTCCCGGACAAACCAGTTGCCATTACCAAGCCATGATGCCTCAAGATAGAATGCTTTCTATGGTGCATCTGTAAAAATTTGTGAAAGTCCTTATGGAAATGTTGAATTTCCATAGCTCTCTGAGGAAGAAGAGGAGTTGTTGTGCCTTCTTGACCAATGCCTCAATTTAGATGGTCCAGGACAGATTGTTAGTAATCATCACACCTTAAAACTTGACACCCTTGACCACCTCCACCTCAGCTCCATTGATGTTGGGCGTGTCCTCCTCCTTGCTTCTGGAAGTCGATGACCAGCTCTTTGATTTTGCTGATATTGAGGGGAGAGATTGTTATCTACATCACATAACCAAGCACTCTGTCTTTCCTCAGTCTGTGAGTTTGGAGAGTAGTTTAGTTGGGATTATAGTACTGAAGACAGAGATGTAAACAAGAAGTAGAAGCCTGACATAGGTTTCCTCATTGTCCAGATGTTCCAATGATGAGTGTAAGGATAGGAAAATGGCGTCTGCTGTGGATCTGTTGCACCAGTAGACAAATTGCAAGGGATTGAGACAAGCTGGGAGGCTAGTGTTGATATGAGCTATGACTAACCTCTCGAAGCACTTCATAATTATGGATGTCAGAGCCACCAGGATAATCAACTAGTTACTTGATCACCATTATTTAGTTATAATCATACAGTACAGAAGAGGCTATACACCCTATGAATCCATACCACCAAAAATACACTATATCTACACTAGTCATAGAATCATTGAGTTATATAGCATGGAAACAGACCCTTCAGACCAATTCATCATGCTGATAGAAATCCTAAAGTAATCTAGTCCCATTTGCCAGCATTTGGCCCATATCCCTCTAAACTCTTCCTATTTCATACCCTTCCAAATGTCTTTTGAATGTTGTAATTGTACCAGCCTCTACCACTTTCTCTGGCAGCTCATTCCATACACGTACCACCCTCTGCTCCTTAGGTCCCTTTTAAATCATTCCCCTCTCACCTTAAACATATGTCCTCTAGTTTTGGAGTCCCCTACCTTGGGGAAAAAAAAGACCAGTCCCATTTTCCAACACTGGCCTCCAGTCACACAAACAGCCTTCTACCATAGCCCTCTGTCTCCTGCCACTAAACTATTTTTTATTCAACTTTTCAAGTTATCCTGGATCCCATGAGCTTTTACTTTTTTTTAATCAGTTTCCCATGTAGAACTTTGTCAAAGGCCTTGCTGAAATTCATATTAACTACATCATTTGTCCTTCTCCCAACTGGTCATCACCTCAAATAATTCAAATTTGTTAGGCATAACCTCCCTCTGACAGAGCCATGTTGACTCTCCTTGGTCAAACCTGGAAATTAATTTACTCCTTCACTATTTTCTTCAATAGTTTTGCTCGCACTGATGTAAGACTCACTGGTTTACCTCTACTACCCTTCTTGTAAAGTGAAACCACATTAACTGTCTTCCAGCCTGGCATCTCTCCTGAGACAGTGACAATTTAAAAATTTGGTTCAGGGCCCCTTGTGATTACTTCCCTCGTCTCCCACAGCAGCAGGGGTACAACTTAAGGATCTAGGAATTTGTCCACTATTAAACCTGTAAAAACCTCTCATAACCCCTCATCTCTTACATCAATCCGCTCAAGAGCTTCACAATCCATCTTTTCAAGTTCTGTACTTGCATTCCCCCCCCCCCCTCCCAGGTAAAGACAAATGTTTAACACTCCTTCGGTGTTCTCCAGTTTCGTGCACAGATTGTTCCCTTGATTTCTAATGGGCCCTGCTCTTTCCCTTAACATACTTGTGGAATATCTTGGGATTCTTCTTAATCCTGTCCTAGCATTTCTCTGTACCTCCTCTTACTCTCCTAATTGCAGAATTGATTCAAAATTCTCCAGCCATCATGGTTGGATTTGAACTCAAATCTGTGCATACTCAGGCCTGGCCTCTGAATTACTCGTCCAATAACATGGCAGCTATGTTGCCATTTCATGCACCGACTCACTTATTGTGGAGACAAGCACTTTTTGCCAAGACCAGTGGTAACTGTCCTCATTTATCGTTTGCTCCTGTTTAAATCAGCACTGCCATCTTGACCTGTCCTACCTGTCCATCTTCCTTCCCACCTATCTGCTCCATCCTCCACTCTGACCTATTAACATCCCCCCCCACCTGCATCTACCTATACCTTCCCAGTTACCTTGCCCCCAGCCTCACCTCTCTCGTATTTATCTTTCAGCCCCCTTCTGCTTCCTGATGCAGGGCTTATGCTCAAAACATCGACTCTCCTGCTCCTCAGACGCTGCCTGACCTGGTGTGCTTTTCCAGCGCCATACTTTTCGACTCTTTTTTTGACTCAATCTTGTAAAGACTTAGGTTACTATTTGTTATTCAAATTTCTTTTCTATCCTGGAATCTTAAATCCTAGAGACCATTAAAAAAAGAAATCTTGCATATGTCTAATGCTTTTTACAACCCAAGGTGCTCCAAATAGCTTTGCAGTCAATTAAGCATTCCTGAAATATAATCACTCCTGTAATATTGGAATATATGAGATAGTCACAAGTGAACGCAGTAGGGAAATTAGGAAAAATGTCTTTGCTCAGAGAGTGGTGAGAAAATGGAACACAAATAACCAAGAAGTATTTAAGGAGAATCTAGAAAACCACATGAAGCTGAAAAATTAATTGTTATCTTGGTTCGTTGTGGTGAAGTAGTGTTGGGAGAGGTTTGTATGAAACATAAAAAAAAATTGACCAGTTGGATCCAGTGACCTGTTTCTGTGCAGGGAATTATAATAGATTATTTTAGTCTTGATGGTTTCTTGACACATTGGGTCTCAGGCCTTTGGCCCTGTTCACCATAACTCTGGCATTTTTTTGTGCATATATAGCTGAGTCAACAAAGTTTCTGCAGACAGGAAAGAGTCAATTGAGCAGCCAGTAGGTAAACAGGAGTATGCAAACCCCGGGTGGTCACTGGTCCAAGATGACAGTGAAGTAAGGCTCCTGTACCAGAGCTCATCTGTTCTGACCACTTTTCTTATTTTTCCTTTTTTAATTAACTTATCTTGTCCTGAGCTTGGACGCATCGGCGGCGGGGGAGAGCCCAGCGTGCAGGTCTCAAACAGTCTCAAGCCAGGCCCAGGGTGCAGACTTCAAGTAGGCCTGGTGCAGAGGAGTGTGGGCCCAGTGCAGACCTTAAGTGAGCCCTTACTTACTTTTCCAGAGCAATCACAGGATTTGGGATTGGCATCTGCCATGCCATCCGAGACAATGTTGGTGAGGTAGGCTCAGTGGCAAAATTTGGCACCTGAAGATTGGTTGCTTCGTTGTTGATTGGGTCCGGCGCTGGCAGCAGCAGAAGGGCGTCGTGGCCATGTTGATGAGGTAAGCCCAACACTGACATAGGTTGGTCCAGCGCAGGTTGTATTGGAGGAGTATCAGCCCAGTGGCAAAGATGGCACCTGAGCAACAGCGGCTTTGGTATTGGTTGGGTCTGGTATAGACGGTGGTAAGGTGATGGCAGAAGGTTGGCGGCACAGGCGATGCTGATGGTGATGAACTGACTCAGGACTGATGGAGTCTTCAATCTATATCTTTCTTTTTTTTCCTTATTCTTAAATTATTCAAAATGGTACAGCATCGTGGCAACAAATGAAAGCTTTTCTCTGGATTGTATTCTTATTGTAACACACACGTGACAATAAAATCAAAATCAAATCAAATAAAGATCTGAGGCTTAGAATCATATTATCACAGAGCACAGAACAGGCCTGAGATTCTGAAGAAGGGTCACTGGACCAGAAAGGTTAGTTCTACTTTATCTCCAGCAGATTTCCAGCATCTTTTGGTATCTTTTTCAGGACAGGCCTTTCAGTCCATTGATCGTGCACCAATCAAAGAAAAAACTACTCAATACTCAGATTACAACAGGATCTTGATCAGATGGGCCAATGGGCTGAGAAGTGGCAGATGGAGTTTAATTCAGATAAATGCGAGGTGCTGCATTTTGGGAAAGCAAATCTTAGCAGGACTTATGCACTTAACAGTAAAGTCCTAGGGAGTGTTGCTGAACAAAGAGACCCTGGAGTGCAGGTTCATAGCTCCTTGAGAGTGGAGTCGCAGGTAGATAGGATAGTGATGAAGGCGTTTGGTATGCTTTCCTTTATCAGTCAGAGTATTGAGTACAGGAGTTGGGAGGTCATGTTGCAGCAGTACAGGACATTGGTTAGGCCACTTGGAATATTGCGTGCAATTCTGGTCTCCTTCCTATTGGAAGGATGTTGTGAAACTTGAAAGGGTTCAGAAAAGATTTACAAGGATGTTGCCAGGATTGGAGGATTTGAGCTATAGGGAGAGGCTGAATAGGCTGTGGCTGTTTTCTCTGGAGCGTTGGAGGTTGAGGGGTGACCTTATAGAGGTTTACAAAATTATGAGGGGCATGGATAGGGTAAATAGACAAAATCTTTTCTCTGGGGTCAGGGAGTCCAGAATTAGAGGGTATAGGTTTGTTGTGGTTCTGTTCGCCGAGCTGGAAGTTTTTGCTGCAAACGTTTCATTCCCTGGCTAGGGAACATCATCAGTGCTATTGGAGCCTCCTGTGAAGCGCTGCTTTGATGTTTCTTCCGGTATTTATAGTGGTTTGTTCTTGCCGCTTCCGGGTGTCAGTTTCAGCTGTAGTAGTTTGTATGTGGGGTCCAGGTCGATGTGTCTGTTGATGGATGTTCTTGCCGCTTCCGGGTGTCAGTTTCAGCTGTAGTGGTTTGTATATGGGGTCCAGGTCCATGTGTCTGTTAAGGACAAACAGGAAGACAGCTAACAATCCGCATCCATGAACATCAGCTAGCCACAAAACGACACGACCAGCTATCCCTAGTAGCCATACACTCAGACAACCAGGAACATGAATTTGACTGAGAAAACACTACCATCATAGGACAAGCCAGACAGAGAACAGCCAGGGAATTCCTAGAGGCATGGCATTCATCCACAAACTCCATTAACAGACACATGGACCTGGACCCCATATACAAACCACTACAGCTGAAACTGACACCCGGAAGCGGCAAGAACAAACCACTATAAATACCGGAAGAAACATCAAAGCAGCGCTTCACAGGAGGCTCCAATAGCACTGATGATGTTCCCTAGCCAGGGAACGAAACGTTTGCAGCAAAAACTTCCAGCTCGGCGAACAGAACCACAACAACGGACACCCGAGCTACAAATCTTCAACCAGGGTATAGGTTTAGGGTGAGAGGAGAAAAATATAAAAGAGACCTAAGGGGCAACTCTTTCACACAAAGGGTGGTACGTGTATGGAATGAGTTGCCAGAGGAAGTGGTGGAGGCTGGTACAATTGCAACATTTAAGAGGCATTTGGATGGGTATATGAATAAGAAGGGTTTGGAGGGATATGGGCCGGGTGCTGGTAGGTAGAACTAGATTGGGTTGGGATATTTGGTCGGCATGGACAGGTTGGACCGAAGGGTCTGTTTCCATGCTGTGCATCGCTATGACGCCATGACCTACACTAGGTTGTTTCCTTTGATGTACTAAGTGGCTGATCTCAGCTAGGGTAGGTGTGGATGATCAGGCAGCATCCAAGGAGCAGGAGAATCAACGTTTCGATTCTTCTGCTCCTTGGATGCTCCCTGACCTGCTGCGCTTTTCCAGCAACACATTTTTCAGCTCTGATCTCCAGCATCTGCAGTCCTTACTTTCTCCTAGGTGTGGATGATGAAAACTGAGCACCTTGACACGGAAAAGTGAGAAAATAAATTGGCTGGGATGTCAATCTTGATTGAACAAAAAATCTTGAAACAAGATTCTTTTCGGAGTACATGGGCAGTGAGAGAATCTAGGACCAGTGAACCTAGAGTAAAGGGCCACCCAATTAGAACAGAAATGAGAAGGATTTTTTTCCCCACAGAGCATTGTGAATCTAGAATTATTTACCACGGAGGCTTCTAGAGGCAGGATCATAAGGTTATTCAAGGCTGAGATAGATTTTTAATCATTAAGGGAATCCAGGGTTATGGGAAAAAGCAGGAAAGTGGAGTTGAGGATTATCAGAGCAGCCATGATCTCATTGAATAGTGAAACATACTTGACAGATCAAATAGCCTACCTCTGTTCCTTTGTCTTATGACCTTTTATGTGTGTAGTCAGTGGTGAGGGTAGAGTTTTTAGTGGTTGGGATGCTGCTGGGAAATCACCCTGTTGCTATTTAATAATGAAGAAAAGAGCTTTGGTATAAACACAGGCATGTGTGGATTTGATGACACAGTGAACTAGCTCCTTACAGGGTGTTGAATAAGAACAAAGCTGTAGGGATTCTCAGTACATTAGTCAGGAGTAAATATAGAGTAGGGGAATGGGCCTGGGTGGGTTACTCTTCGGAGGGTCGGTGTGGACTTGTTGAGCCAAAGGGCCTATTTCCACACTGTAGGGATTCTAGGTGTCAAAGCTGCATATAAATGGTCAAAATTTTAAGAGCAAATGTAGACAGAACACAAAACTTAGCAAATAACAAACCTTTGCAGCTCTAAAGTAATGCTCAAGGAATGCAAAGCAGTAAAAGTCATGTGGTCCAAAAATGGATCAACGCTGAGAGACAGATTTCTCGAGTCAGATTTCTGCCCATCAGCACCTCTGAAATGGCTGAGACAGATGACCTTCAGTATCTCAGAATGCTATGGTTTCACTTATGGAAGCAAATCAAGTGGGAGGGGTGAGGGTGGTGTTTCAAGCAAAATCATTCCCCAAAGAGTGGGAATAAAAGCAGATGGAGACCCCTATTCAAGGCTGGCTCCTTGTTCCTGTATCAGCTGAGAAGTTGGCTATGATAGCTGTGGCCATAGTGGGAGAATGGGTCAGCAGTAACAAATATTACATTCCTGTCACTTTCCTCCCCTCTACTTCCCCTCACCTAAAATTCTCTTAAAGGGACTTATTTGCTGCAGGTGGACTGAATAAACAAACTCCAATGTTTAATTTCCCAGCAACGTTACAAATTAATTGAAAACATCAGTATTTGGACCCTGATGAAAATGGAAACATATTGTTGAATTGTCTGAGCACAGAGCTTAAGGGTATCAAAATCAAATGGACCTTTGAGAGAAGAAAGAATTTATTTAACTGAAAGTGGATACGTGAAATGGAGCTGGGTGGATTAGCAGTTTTAAAAAAAGAGCAGGAGGGCTGAGACCATTGAGTATAGGATTTGGGACGTCATGTTGAGGTTGTACAGGATGTTGGTAAGGCCACTTTTGGAGTACTGTGTCCTGTTCTGGTCACCCTGCTATATGAAGGATATTATTGAATTGAAAAGGATACCAAAAAGACTTAAAAGGATGTTGCTGGGACTAGAAGGTTTGAGTTATAAGGGGAAGCTGGATAGGCCGGGACTTCTTCCACTGGAGTGTCGAAGGTTGATGGGTGACCATAAAGAGATTTATATAATCATGAGGGCAATAGATAAGGTGAATAGCAAATGTCTTATCCCTAGGATGGTGGAGTTCAAAATTAGGGGGCATATTTTTAAGGTGAGAGGAGAAACATCTAAAAGGGATCCAGAGGGCAATATTTTCACACAGAGGGTGGTTCATATGTGGAATGAACTGAGGAAGTGGTGAATGCAGATACAGCTACAACATTTAAAAGGTATTTCAAAAGGTACATGGATAGGAAAAGTTTAGAGGGATATAGGCCAAATGCCGGCAAATGGGACTAGTTTAGTTTGGGAAACTTGGTTGGTATGGATGAGTTGGACCAAAGGGTCTGTTGACATGCTGCATGACCCTATAACTCCCGTCTGGGACAGGATTGAAAAATCAAGAAGGTTGAATGCTGTCAGGTCCCATTATGATTCCTGAACAAGTAGTTATCAGGAGGGCACAGGACATGCTTCCAAGGTGAAGCCTCCCTGAACATATGTGATATTCTCATTGACTCATGGGAATTTCTTGCCCAAGACCACTCAAACTGGAGAACAAGCAGAAGCGAAAATGCCAACCATTTTGAGCCTTTACTACAGGCCCAGATGGAGACTGAGTGAAAACAGCAGGGGAGGGCAGGGAGGCAGAAACTTAAGTATCCCACCTACCAGCTGTTCAAACGCCAACGGTCTTAGCTGTAGCAGGGCATGTGGATCCAACATAGATGAGGGATACCTGGACCGAATGCACTACAGGATTCTACAGGGGATAGCTGAGGAGATTATGAAAATCTTTCAGGAATCATTGAAATCAGCAAGTGTCCTAGAGGACTGCAAAATGATTAATGTAACACCCCTGTTTACGGAGGAAGGGAGGGAAGCAGAAAATGGGAAATTATCAGCCTGACCTCTGTCATTGATAAGATTTTAGAATCCATTATTAAGGATGAGTTTGTGGACTACTTGGAAGTGCATAGTAAAATAGGAGTGAGTCAGCACAGCCTTGTCAAAGGGAGGTCATGCCTGACAAATCTGTTAGAATCTGAGGAGGTAATGAGTAAGTTAGACAAAGGAGAGCCAGTGGATGTCATCTGTTTGGATTTCCAGAAGGCCAATGACAAGGTGCCGCACAGGAGGCTGCTAAATAAGGTAAGAGCTTATAGTGTTAGGGGCAAGGTACTGGTGTGGAAAGAGGATTGGCTCTGACTGGCAGAAGGCAGAGAGTGGGGATAAATGGGTCTTTTTCAGGATGGCAGCTGATGACTAGTGGAGTTACGCAGGGGCCAAAGTTGGAACCACAATTATTCATGTTTTATATCAACGATGTGGACAAAGGAATTGATGGCATTGTGGCTCAGTTTTCAGATGACACAAAGATAGGTGAAAGAACACGGGTAGTATTAAGGAAGCAGAGAGGCTGCAGAAGGACTTGGAGGGGCTTGGAGAGTGGGCAAAAAAGAATGGAATACAATGGGGAAAAGTGTGATGCCAAGCACTTTGGTAGGAAGAATTGAGGCGTACACTATTTTCAAAATGAGGAAGGGCTTCAGAAACCGGCGCACAAAAGGACTTGGAGTCCTCGTTCAGGATTCTGTTAAGGTTAACATGCAGATTCAGTTGGCAGATAGGAAGGCTATTGCAATGTTAGCATTAATTTCAAGAGAGCTAGAATACAAGAGCAGGTATGCGCTGCTGAGGCTGTGTAAGTCTCTGGTCATACCCAATTTGGAAGAAGGTTGAATGCTGTAAGGTCCCATTATGATTCATGAACAAGTAGTTATCAGGAGGGCACAGGACATGCTTCTAAGGTGAAGCCTCCCTAAAGAAGGATGTGTTGACTTTGGAGGGTATCCAGAAGAGATGATTCCAGGGATGTAGGGCTTGTCATATGAGGGGCAGTTGAGGACTTTGTGTCTGTACTCAGAGTTTAGAAGAATAAGGGAGATCTCATTTAGGCTTACAGAATCCTGAGAGGCCGAGATAGAGTGGACATGGAGAAGATGTTTCCACTAATAGCAAATATTAGGACCCAAAGGCACAGCCTCAGAGGTAAGGGACGACCCTTTATAACTCAGATGAGAAGAAATTTCTTCAGCAAGTGATCTATGGAACCCATTCAGCAGAGGGCTGTGGAGGTAGGTAAAAACAAGGACTGCCGATGCTGGAAGGCAGAGTCTAGATTAGTGTGGTGCTGGAAAAGCACAGCAGGTCAGGCCGCATCCGAGGCGCAGGAAAATCAACATTTCGGGCAAAAGCCCTTAATGAAGGGCTTTTGCCCGAAACATTGATTTTCCTGCTCCTCAGATGCTGCCTGACCTGCTGTGCTTTTCCAGCACCACATTAATCTAGACAGATGGCTGTGGAGGCCAAGTCATAGAGTCATGGAGATGTACAGCATGAAAACAGACCCTTTGGTCCAATTCAACTCATCCATGCCAACCAGATATCCTACATTAATCTAGTCTCATTTTCCAGCACTTGGCCCTTATCCATCTAAACCCTGCCTATTCATATACCCTTCCAAAATGCCTCTTAAATGTTGTAATTGTACCAGCCTCCACCACTTCCTCTGGCAGTTCATTCCATACATGTGCCACCCTCTGTGTGAAAACGTTGCCCCTCGGATCCCTTTTAAATCTTTCCCCTCTCACCCTAAACCCATGCCCTCTAGTTCAGGACTCCCCACCCTGAGAAAAAAAACCTTGTCTATTTATCCTATCCAACAAGGAGCATGCCTTGCTCCTCCTAGTGTCAGGAAAACAAGACATTATTGAACAGTTTTGCTCCTGCAATTGTTGCAATCTGAATTACACTGCTCACTCATTCTGGTTTCATAGAGGACCCCAGCACAGAAAAGGCCCTTCCGCCCACTTAGTACACGCCAATCAAAGAGAAGCATCTACAAGCATTTTCCAGCACTTGTCACATAGCCTTGTATGCCTTGACATCACAATTTCACATCTAAATACTTGTTAAATATTGTAAGGTTTTCTCCTCCACAATAAGAGTCTCAATGCAATTAAAGACAGAAAATGCTGCAAAAAACTTGGAAATTAAGGCAGTGTCTGTGGAGTAAGAGATAGAGTTTAATGTTTCGAATCAGTGACCTTCCATCACTATCTGATCTACTGCGAATTCTCCAACTTTTGCTGCTTTTATTTCAGATGCCCCTCTCTCCCAGTGCTTTTTACGACCACTGCTATTCACGACCCCTTGACCAGCAAATGAATGATGAAAGGGTTAAGAATCTGACACCTTGACTATGGTTTTGCAGAAGGTCAAAGCAATTCACCCCTGCAAAATAATAGAAATCAATGCTCAGTTTAGATAAAAAATCAATAAGAAACATATCACAGGTCTCTCTGGGAGTGGCAGAAGGGAGGGATGAAATTAGCGAATAGTTTTAGTGCAGTATTACTTTTTTTATTCATTGGATGTGGGCCTTGCTTGCTGGGCCAGCATTTATTGCTCAATCGCTAACTTCCCTTGAACTGAATGGTTCAGCCATTTCAGAGGGTGGTGAGCAGTCATTGATTGGAATTACATTGGTTAAGTGAGGTTTTGGAAGACTGATGGGTGACTAATGTGTTGCCCTTATCAAAGAAAGGTTGCAAGTAAAAGCCTGGGAACTATAGACCAGTGAGTCTAACGTCAGCGGTGGGTAAGTTGTGGAAGAGGATTCTGAGAGACAGGATTCATGTGCATTTGGAGAGGCAAGGACCGATTAGGGATAGTCGGCATGGCTTCATGCATGGGAAGTCATGGCTCACAAACTTGACAAGAATGTTTTGAGAATGTGACCAAGAAACTTTATACAACGCAGTATGTCATATGCTTTATTTAAATGGATATTTCCAGGTTCTGAGCACCATCCTACAAATAATAGTGAATATATGTGCTCCAGAACTTGCTGCTCCCTGAGCCAAGCTCTTCCAGTTCAGTTATAACACTGGCATCTCCCCGACAATGTAGGAAATTAGCCTGGTATGTCCTGTACACAAACAGCAAAAGAAATCCAAGCCGGCCAATTACTGCCCCATCAGTCTACTCTCGATCATCAGTACAGTGATGAAAAGTGTCATCAACAGTGCTATTGAGCTGCACCTGCTCAGCAATACCCTACTCACTTAGCCAAGTGTTCCAGCGCCTGACATCATCGTGGTCTTTGGACATGGACTTGAAAAGGTTCAGAAAAGATTTACAAGGTTGTCGCCAGGATTGGGTGGTTTGAGCTATAGAGAGAGGATGAATAGGCTGGGCCTTTTTCCCTGGAGTGTCACAGGCTGAGGGGTGACCTTATAGAGGTTTATAAAATCATGAGGGGCATGGATAGGGTGAACAGCCAAGGTATTTTTTCCAGGATAGGGGAGTCCAAAACTAGAGGGCATAGATTTAAGGTGAGGGGGAAAAATTTAAAAGGGACCTGAGGGGCACCCTTTTCATGCATGTATGGTGCATGTATGGAATGAGCTGCGAGAGGAGGTGGTGGTAACAGCAGGTGCAATTACAACATTTAAAAAGCATCTGGATGGGTACCTAAATAGGAAGGGTTTAGAGGTAAATGGGCCAAATGCTGGCAAATGGGACTAGGTCAGATTTGAGTGTTTGGTCAGCACAAATGAGTTAGAATTTGTACAAGTACTTTGCGTCAGATTTCACAGTGGAAGACATGAGTAATATCCCAACAATTAAAGGGAGTCAGGGGGCTGAGTTGAGTATGGTTGCCGTTACAAAAGAGAAAGTGCTAGAAAAGCTAAAAGGTCTTAAAATTGATAAATCTCCTGGCTCTGATGGGATACAACCTAGAGTTCTGAGAGAGGTGGCTGAGGAAATAGCGGAGGCATTGGTTGAGATCTTTCAAGAGTCACTGGAGTCAGGGAAAGTCCCAGATGATTGGAAGATCGCTGTTGTAATCCCCTTGTTCAAGAAAGGATCAAGACAAAAGATGGAAAATTATAGGCCAATTAGCCTAACCTCAGTTGTTGGTAAAATTCTAGAATCCATCATTAAGGATGAGGTTTCTAAATTCTTGGAAGAGCAGAGTCTGATTAGAACAAGTCAACATGGACTTAGTAAGGGGAGGTCATGCCTGACAAACCTGTTGGAATTCTTTGAAGAGGTGACAAGTAGGTTAGACCAGGGAAACCCAGTGGATGTGGTCTATCTAGACTTCCAAAAGGCCTTTGATAAGGTGCCACATGGGATGCTGCTGAGCAAGGTGAGGGCCCATGGTGCTCGAGGTGAGCTACTGGTATGGATTGAGGATTGGCTGTCTGGCAGAAGGCAGAGAGTTGGGATAAAAGGTTCTTTTTTGGAATGGCAGCCGGTGACAAGCGGTGTCCTGCAAGGTTCAGCATTGGGGCCACAGCTGTTCACATTATATATTAATGATCTGGATGAAGGGACTGGGGGCATTCTAGCGAAGTTTACAGATGATACGAAGTTAGGTGGACAAGCAGATAGTACTGAGGAAGTGGGGAGGCTGCAGAAGGATCTAGACAGTTTGGGAGAGTGGTCCAGGAAATGGCTGATGGAATTCAACGTGAGCAAATGCGAGGTCTTGCACCTTGGAAAAAAGAATAAAAGCATAGACTACTTTCTAAATGGTGAGAAAATTCGTAAAGCCAAAGTACAAAGGGATCTGGGAGTGCTAGTCGAGGATTCTCTAAAGGTAAACATGCAGGTTGAGTCCGTGATTAAGAAAGCAAATGCAATGTTGTCACTTATCTCAAAAGGGTTGGAATATAAAAGCAGCATTGTGCTACTGAGACTTTATAAAGCTCTGGTTAGGCCCCATTTGGAGTACTGTGTCCAGTTTTGGTCCCCACACCTCAGGAAGGACATACTGGCACTGGAACATGTTCAGCGGAGATTCACACGGATGATCCCTGGAATGGTTGGTCTAATATACGGGGAACGGCTGAGGATCCTGGGGTTGTATTCATTGGAGTTTAGAAGATTAAGGGGAGACTTAATAGAAACTTACAAGATAATACATGGCTTGGAAAGGGTGGACGCTAGGAAATCTTTTCCGTTAGGCGAGGAGACTAGGACCCGTGGACACAGCCTTAGAATTAAAGGGGGTCAATTCAGAACAGAAATGCGGAGACATTTCTTCAGCCAGAGAGTGGTGGGCCTGTGGAATTCATTGCTGCAGAGTGCAATGGAGGCCGGGACGCTAAATGTCTTTAAGGCAGAGATTGATAGATTCTTGATGACTCGAGGAATTAAGGGCTACGGGGAGAATGCGGGTAAGTGGAGTTGAAATGCCCATCAGTCATGATTGAATGGTGGAGTGGACTCGATGGGCCAAATGGCCTTACTTCCACTCCTATGTCTTATGGCCTTAATGTTTTATGGAATGAAGGAACTGGTTCTGTACTGTATGACTCTATGACTGTATGATTCTCTAAGATAGATGAGGGCAGAGCAGTAGACGTTGTCTACACTGACTTTAGCAAGGCCTTCGACAAGGTTCTGCATGGTAGACTGGTTAGTAAAGTTGGATCATATGGGATTCAGAGAGAGCTCGTCAATTGGATATAAAATTGGCTTGACATTAGGAGACAGGGGGTAGTGATGGAGGGTTGTTTTTCAGACTAAAGGCCTGTGACCAGCAGTGCTCCACAGGGATCAGTGCAAGGTCCACTGTTGTCTGTCATTTAAATAAATGATTTGGATGTGAATATAGGAGGGATGGTTGGTAAGTTTGCCAGTGACACCAAAGTTATACACCAAAGTATAGTGGTCAGTGAAATAAGTTGTTTAAAAGTACAACGGGATTTTGATCAGCTGGGCCAAGGAGTGCAGGTTGACTTAAATGTAAGTTGTTGCATTTTGATAAGACAAACCAAATAATGTTAGGGCCCTTGGGAGTGTTCAGGTACACAGGTTCTTGAAGGTTGTGTCACAGGTAGACAGGGTGGTTAGGAATGTATTTGGCATGCTTGCCTTCATTGGCCATAACATTGAGTATAGAAGTTGTGATGTCATGTTGTGTTGGATGTTGGTGAAGCCACTTCTGGCATACTGTGTACAGGTATGATCACCCTGCTATAGGAAGGTTATAATTAAATTGGAAGGGGTACAGAAAAGATTTACTAGAATATTGCTGGGACTGGAGGGTTTGAGTTATAAGGAGAGGCTGAATAGGCTGGGACTTTTTTTTTCTGGACTGTAGAAGGTTGAGGAGTGATTTTTGAGGTTTATAAAATCATAAGGTGAATAGCACATGTCTTTTCCCTAGGACAGGGGAGTTGAAAATGAGATGGCATAATTTTAAGGTGAGTGGGGAAAGATTTATCATAGAATCCCTACAGTATGGAAGCAGACCATTCAGTCCACACCGATCCTCTGAAAAACATGTCACCTAACCCCCCCGCCACCTTATAACCCTTCATTCCCCATGGCTAATTCTCCCAACCTACACATTCCTGGACACCATGGGTAGTTTAGCATAGCCAATCCACCTAAGCTTCACATCTTTTGACTGCGGGAGGAAACCTGAGCATCCGGACAAAACCCATGCAGACACTGGAAGAACCTGCAAACTCCACTCAGACAGTCGCCTGAGGGGGAAATTGAACCTGGATCCCTAACACTGTGAAGCAGTACTACTAACCACTGAGCCATTGTGTCACCCTTTAAAAGAGACCTGAAATGCAACCTTTTTGCACAGAGAGTGGTGCATATATGAAGTGAACTGCCAGAAGAAGTGGTAGTTGCAGGTACAGTTACAATAGTTAAAAGACATTGGACAGGTACATGGAGTCGTAGAGATGTACGGTATGGAAACAGATCCTTCAGTTCAACTTGTCAATGATCACCAACTATTAGCAAGTTTTGAGAAGGTTTGTAACTCAGGTTGAGATTCTGGATGTAGGTTTGCTCGCTGAGCTGGAAGGTTCATTTTCAGACATTTCGTCACCATACTGGGTAACATCTTCAGTGAGCCTCCGGACGAAGCGCTGCTGATGTTTCCTGCTTTCTATTTACATGCTTGGGTTTCTTTGGGTTGGAGATGTTATCTCCTGTGGTGATGTCATTTCCTGTTCTTTTTCTCAGGGGGTGGTAAATGGGGTCCAAGTCAGTGTGTTTGTTGATAGAGTTCCAACCGGTTGGAACTCAGTCTCAGTATGACTTCCCTACTCCATGCACTGACCAATAAACATAAGCAAACCAAACGCCTTCTTCACTATCATGCCTGAGTGCAACTCCATTTTCAAGAAACTATGAACCTGCGCTCCAAGATCTCTTTGTTCAGCAACAATCCCCTGGACTTACCATTAAACATATAGGTTTTTCCCTGATTTTCCCTACCATAATGTAGCACCTCACATTTATCCAGATTAAACTTCATCTGCCACTCCTCAGCCCATCTGATCAAAAAGGAGCAGTTGACCTGCACAGCTGACTAACCAAGCAGTGAATTTCACAGCAGACTACCTGTCCAGCATCTCTGGACATCAGAGTTCAGTCTAAGAAAAATAAATGTGAATAGGAAAGATTTAGAGGGGCTAAGTCCAGAACTAGAGGGCATAGGTTTAGGGTGAGAGGGGAAAGATATAAAAGAGACCTAAGGGGCAACTTTTTCACGCAGAGGGTGGTACATCTATGGAATGAGCTGCCAGAGGATGTGGTGGAGGCTAGTAACTTTGCAACATTTAAAAAGCATTGGTTTGGATATATGAATAGGAAGAGTTTGGAAGGATATGGGCTGGGTGCTGGCAGGTGGGACTAGATTGGGTTGGAATATCTGGTCATCATGGACAAGTTGGACTAAAAGGTCTGTTTCTGTGCTGTACACCTCTATGACTCTATAAGTAATACTAGTTTAGTTTCGGAAACCTGATTAGCACAGACAAGTTGAATGAAGGGTCTGACACTGCACTGTATGACACCATGACTGTATGACATGTAGGCCAGATCAGGTAAAGAAGGCAGATTTCCTTCCCTAAAGGATATTAGTGAACCAGATAGGCTTTTTCAATAATTAATATTGGGGTTTTTTTTGCTGTTCTTTCACTCTCTGGATCGGATGTCACAGTGCATTAGGTATACTGTCTTTTCCCCTCTGGGGCTATGTGTCATAGTGGGTTAGATACACTCTCCTTTCTCCTCCTAGGAACACATGTCACAGTGGGTTAGATATGGTGTCCTTTCCCTCTGTGGACCAGTGTTACAGCGCGGTAGAGACTCTGTCCTCCCCCACACCTCTCCCCCAAGACCGGGTTTCACAGTGCATTAGATACACTATCCCTTCCCCTCTGGGACCAGGCATCACAGTACATTAGATATACTGTTTTTTCCCTCTTTGGGACCAGGGGTCACAGCGCATTAGACGTACTGTCCTTCCCCCCTTTGGGACCAAGTATTACAATGCAACAGATACATTCATCCTTCCCCCTCTGGGACCAGGTATTACAGTGCATTAGATACACTATCTGTTCCCCTCTGGGACCTGGAATCACAGTGCAATAGATACCACTGTCATTTCCCCTTCTGGGACCAGGGGTCACAGTGCATTAGATACATTGTCCTTCAAATTTAACCGTAATGGGACTTGTACCCTTGTTTCCAGAACATTATACTTGGTTTCATAGATTTACTGGTCCGGCGACATTACACCCTTCCATTAAGGAAGGGAGTGACATATTTCTCTCAAATTCCATGCTCACAACGATGGTCTGCCTCATCTTTACTGGGCAGTGACAGAAGAAACAGTCTGTGCTGAAATACATGATTTATATGGCCAACTGGAAGATCCACGGACCCTCATCTCTTCTGTTGTAGTCTCTTCTCTCCTTGAAGGCTGTGGTATGCATTTTGGAAACCCTTTTTAGGAATACAACAGACCTACCACTTTCTCAGTCAGTGCGGTGAAGGCTAAAACATAAATAACTTTCTCCAGTTTGTCTTTAGGGATGGAGCAAAAGGTTGTCAATTTGAGAAATTACATTTCCTCGAGCATTTACGGTCCACAGCATTTCCACGCTGTCTCTGCTTCTCCTACATTCCCACTGGCACCACCATTTATATTAATGTGGAGCTGCCTTTGTACTCCTGAAGAATTCACTAACTTGTGAGTTCAACCTATTTTGAGAATGACCAAGCTCAATTAAAAATCCTATCACATTGTTACCACACCAGAACTGTAAATTATGCATACATTTATGTAGCATCTTCTGTGATCCAAGGATGACACAATACACACTGCCAAAAACATTTGATGTGTAGGTACTGTTTTAAATTGAAATTTCAACAGTCAGTTTTTACACACAATTTGTACAATCTCTCACAGATTGGAACAAACCTGGCCAGGTGGTTCTCATTGACCAAGAGATTCCTGATTGGGACTGTTGACCTGTGCCAATCAGGAAGCCCTGGCTGACAGATATAAGCAGGACTCTCAGGAACTCTCCTCACTCTAGGGACTGACTCTGAGCTACCTGGTCAGAGTCCATGCACTGTACACATGTAAATAAAGGGTGACTTGGTGATGGGATACTGGCCTCTGTGGAGTTATTTCAACTCAGTATAATTGTGGGTTGCTATAGTCACAGAGGGCCATAGGCTGCACTCTCATTAGAGAGAGAGAGAGATACAACTGGCAGTGAGTTTATCTGAGAATTGTGACCCCTCAGGTTGAAGAGCTGAGGCACTCTGTTGAAGCCATGCGCACAGAGTTGTGACTGGATTAACAAACTGTGCAGTCTATCTGGGTGATGTAGTGATTTTTAGTGAGTCCTGAAAAGATCACATGGTACAGCTGGCAGAGCTCTTCGAATGATTAAGAGAAGCAAAACTAGTAATAAACTTAAAGAAAACAGAATTCACAAAGGCAGTGGTGATGTTCTTGGGACATAACACTGGTCATGCAAAGACGAAGGTCATCGAGGAATTTCCACAACCAACCTCAAAGAAAGAGGTGGTTTAATTTTGTGACTAAGCGGATTCTACGTGAAGTTTTTTCTTAACATCAGCAGCACAGTGGCACCGTTAACAGATTTGCTGAAGAAGAACACAAACTTTCAGTCATCAGAACAATGCCAAGAGGCATTTGACAATTTAAAAGCAGTAATAACCACCACACCAGTTTTAGCTACACCAAACATTTTGAAACCCTTCAAATTTGCAATAGATGTTAGCAACAAAGGTGTTGGAGCTGTACTGCTTCAGGAAGATGATGATGGAATTGAACTGCCAGTTAGTTACTTTTCAAACAAACTGAACACCCACCAGAGAAAATTCAATATAAAAAAGGAATTATTGAGTTTGGTACTGGGCTTATAGCATGTTAATGTTTATGTCATGAACAAGATGTCGGTTATGTACACAAATCACAATCATGTTACATTCTTGGAAGGATTTAAATACAAGAATATGAGACTTTCGTTGGAGTCTTATGTTGCAGACTTTTTACAAATCATACATGTTGCGGGAGATAAGAATGTGATAGCAGATGCTTTATCATGATTTAACAGATAAAGTATAAATAAGATTGAATAAATACCAATGTGTTTTATATATATATATATATATATGTATGTGTATGTGCAGAAATTAATATGAACTGAAGATTAATGTCCTATGTATCTTAAGGTATTAAGGTTAAGAATTAAAAAAAAAGTTGAAGCCATCTTTTCATTATGAATTTTTCATTTTTTTCTTAAGGGGGGAGGTGTTATGAAGTTGAAGGTGTGTACTGTACCTTTAAGGGGTAGTGATGGGTGTTTTGGCAGTGAGAGTTTGCAGGCAACTGTCTTGTGACTAACTCACATTCTCATAGTGTACTGCAAAATTGAAAATATGTAACATTCGGCTACAAACTAGATACTCCAGTTGTTTTGACCATCATTTTCATGTAACTAATCAGTTTAAGTTATGCCCCAGGGTACTAAAACCCAATCAAATTTGAATTTTACTGTTTTGACAACATCAAACCAATGAGACGATCCTATATTTGGGGTATAAAAGAAGCAGGCATTTTGGACAGTTAGCCAGACAAAGCACCAACTGCCATCGAAAGACTGCTAATCACCACATTCTCTGTCAAAGGTACCTTTCTCATATGAAACATCTCTGCAGCAGAAGATCGAAGATTAGATTAGATTAGATTAGACTTACAGTGTGGAAACAGGCCCTTCGGCCCAACAAGTCCACACCGACCCGCCGAAGCGAAACCCACCCATACCCCTACATTTACCCCTTACCTAACACTACGGGCAATTTAGCATGGCCAATTCACCTGACCCGCATATCTTTGGACTGTGGGAGGAAACCGGAGCACCCGGAGGAAACCCACGCAGACACGGGGAGAACGTGCAAACTCCACACAGTCAGTCACCTGAGTCGGGAATTGAACCCGGGTCTCAGGCGCTGTGAGGCAGCAGTGCTACGGGAAATCTACAAACAGAGGAAAATCAATACTGGAAATGACAGCTGCTGTCTGGTTTTGAAAATTATGTTGCTGTAAGTTTAGTAGGAACTTTGTTGGATCAGTATATTGTTACAGAGTGGGAGGTAGACAACAAATCTTTAAGAGAAAGGAGGCTTAGAGTTGTAATTAGTTGTTGTTCAATGTTCACTTTTAGCGTTAAAGAATAAAATTGATATTTTTGTTAAATAGTGGAGTTTGGGTAGTTCCCTGTCACTAATACTTTAACAGATTATGAGGTGAGGTGAGCTTTTCTGTGTGGTTGGTTTAATTAGCAGAGGGATTCACCTCCTGTCCTCCTGGCATTGTTCAGTCCTCTGAAATTTTGTGTTCTTCTATCAGTCCAAATTGCAAAGCAGTTACTAACTCCCACAATATAACATCCTTCTGTTCCAACCACCAGGGTGATTCCTCCACCCATGGGTGTCTTATCCTCCTCATGAGGACTGACGGGGCTCTAGTATCTTATCTTGAGTATAGCACTGGCATTGAAGGTCATCCTCGATTTGTGCACAAGCCTCTGGAATGGGACTTGATCTTTCCTTCACTGAAGCAAGAGTAGTGTCAACTCAGCTACATCTGACACTTTGGAAAATAAATGAATAAAAGGGTTTGAATTCATACAGTGTATTTCATGACCACTGGACTGCGAGTGCCTTTTGAATCATTGCTGCTGCTGTCATGCAAGAAACACAGAAACCAATTTGCACACAGCAACCTCACAAAAAATAACAATGATTGAGTAATGTTTCTGTTATGTTGACCAAGGGCTAGGACACCAGGAATACACTCCCTTGCTCTTCTTCCACGTCCACCTGGGTCAGCAGATGCAAACTCAGTTTAACATCTCATTAAATTTACCACATTTCCTACCATGCAGTAGTCCTTCAGTGCTGGATTGACAGCCTTGATTTTAATGATCAAGTCCCAAAGGTTCTTGAAGTCAGAACCTTCTGACTCAAGGGTGAAGCTGTTGTGAACTGAGCTGCAGCTGACACAATAAGCATAAATGTACCTTTGTTATGTTTGTTTCTTTATTCACAAACTCCAGCTCACAAATATAATTAGCTTTTACATTTTTGTTTCCAGCTTTCTCCCTAATGTACTGATTCATATTCAGACGGGGTTGCACAGATATTGAAACCCCTCTGGTTGTTTGCCAGTTTGGATAACCTCCCTATCTAATCTTAAATGCTGAGGGCCAGAAATTGGTTCAATTTCCAAACGAGAAATGAGGGTAAAATAAAAACAGATTTCTGGAGACAAACCACCATGCACTGGAAGGCAAACTGTTCTATAGAACACTACCTCTGACACTGCAGTGTTCCTTCAATGCTGCGCTGGAGCAGCAGTGTAGATGTTCTGTGGATGGCAGCAACTGGACAGCATCACCTTCTGAGAATCGCATGGGATCTGGCAGGGTCTATGGGCAAGCCTAGTCCAGAGATAAGAAATTACTCAGAAAATTAACTCACTGCCTCCCTAAATCCAGAAAAAGGAGATTGTAGCAAAATGCAGAACTGAGCCGAAAGGAAGGAAGGAAAGAGTTTATTGCAGTAGTCACAAATGTTCAGCTGATGGCTTGAAGTGATTTGATATTGCAGTGATAACAAATTTTAGTCTTTCTTTGTGTAGTTTGCTGCAATGTTGCACTATGATGGCTTAAAGTACTGGATGGGTATCACAACTGTAAAAATGATGCAGCCATTCTAAATTGAGGATTACCGAACTCCTGAGCAGAGGTTAACCCTTCTCACACCCGCATGTGTCTGTGTGAATCACCAGATTAAAGATGTGTGATTAAGAGGAGCAATTAATTGGACACGTGCTACTCCATGCTAAGCCCTAGGCTTGAGGGAAATCTAAAAGCTATTATTTTGCTTGTGAAGCTTGGTCTGGGCTCAAGTGCTGACACATAAATGTTTTAATAAAATAATTCAGCAGAGAAGGGTGCTGTTCAGCAAATCCAACTCCTTCTTGAAATCATACAATGTTTTGGCCTTGACTGCTTTCTGTGGTAGCAATCTGGACATCTCAGCAAATTATTTATATGTTGCAGGCTCTCATTATTGTGAATTGTTAAATGTTCTTTTGGAAAGGAAGGGAGTGTTGCATGGAGGCCTGTGACCAGTGGAGTGCCACAAGGATCGCTGCTGGGTCCACTACTTTTCATCATTTATAAAAATGATTTGGATGCCAGCATAAGAGGTACAGATAGTAAGTTTGCAAATGACACCAAAATTGGAGGTGTAGTGGACAGCGAAGAAGATTACCTCAGATTACTACAGGATCTTGATCAGATGGGCCAATGGGCTGAGAAGTGGCAGATGGAGTTTAATTCAGATAAATGCGAGGTGCTGCATTTTGGGAAAGCAAATCTTAGCAGGACTTATACACTTAATGTTAAGGTCCTAGGGAGTATTGCTGAACAAAGAGACCTTGGAGTGCAGGTTCATAGTTTTTTGAAAGTAGAGTTGCAGGTAGATAGGATAGTGAAGAAGGCATTTGGTATGCTTTCCTTTATTGGTTAGAGTATTGAGTACAGGAGTTGGGATGTCATGTTGCAGCTGTACAGGACATTGGTTAGGCCACTGTTGGAATATTGTGTGCAATTCTGGTCTCCTTCCTATCGGAAAGATGTTCTGAAACTTGAAAGGGTATCAGAAAGGATTTACAAGGATATTGCCAGGGTTGGTGGATTTGAGCTATAGGGAGAGGTTGAATAGGCTGGGGCTGTTTTCCCTGGAGTGTCAGAGGCTGAGGGGTGACCTTATAGAGGTTTATAAAACCATGAGGGACATGGATAGGGTAAATAGACAAGGTCTTTTCCCTGGGGTGGGGGAGTTCAGAACTAAAGGGCATGTGTTTAGGGTGAGAGGGGAAAGATATAGAAATGACCTAAGGGGCAACTTTTTCACGCAGAGGGTGGTATGTGCATGGAATGAGCGCCAGAGGAAGTGGTGGAGTCTGGTTCAATTGCAACATTTAAAAGGCATCTGGATGGGTATATGAATAGGAAGGGTTTGGAGGGATATGGGCTGGTGCTGGCAGTTGGGACTAGATTGGGTTGGGATATCTGGTCGGCATGGACGGGTTGGACTGAAGGGTCTGTTTCCGTGCTGTACATCTCTGTGACTCTATGTACACCACTCCTTTAAGAGAGTTTACCTTTAAGTACTTCACGTACTACCTGTACACAATGCTGAGACTCTGCCTGTCGTGAGTCTGTGAGCTCCTGGCACAGGAATGCTGCAGTGGTCTGCTCCCTAACTTACAATGCGTTTTCCTGTTTTAAATAACCTAACCCCGGGAGTGAGGCCATCCCTGAGGGAGTGATTGCTTGATGATAACAAGCATTCAGCTTCTTGGATGTGTTCCAGTTCTCCGAAAGATCATCAACGATCTGCTTTTGTTCGGTTATCAACTTCCCTTCCCCCATCTCAAATAAGTCCAAGCAATTTTCCTTTGAAATGACTTATCCATCTTCCTGATGGCCCTGATCTGACCTATTGAAGACAAATTTTAACCACCTCCTCTGCAACGATTATAGAAAGAGGTGAAGGATGATCTTACAATTCCGGCTATTTTTAACTTCAAGCTTGTAACATGGGATATTTTAATGACAGTTTTTAAATCCTGACTATTTAGATTGAGTAGTAACCGAAGGTGAGAAGGTTGCGTGGGACGGCAATTGGGTTTTGTGGCACGCAAGTGATTTCTTAATATTGAGTCACAAACAAGTTTTTGGGATCATTAATGTGGCGTAAGCTTATCAGATCAGAGCATGTCCATTCAGGTAGAAATTCCTTTCCTCAGGAAGAAGGGCAGGAGGCCAGTTCACTTCCCGCCCTCCGCAATCAGCACTGAGTAGGAGGTACCCAAGAAGGTCTGTCATGTTCTGCTTTACACCTGGGGATGTGAGGAGACGCAGGTGAAAGAGACTCAGAGACACGCACAGGCACACACACACACACACACACACCCCTCGGTGTAGGGCTCGGCTCCTGGGTGTTGTGTCCGGGGGAGTGATGTACTGCCGCTGTGGAAAGGCTGCTGTGTGACAGGCGATGTCGGTGAAGGTAATGGGTTACTGTTTATAGAGTGACGCTGCCCCTCGCAAGGCTACGGGAGGTTCTCAAGATGTGACCAGCCTCTCAAAAGGTTTTGGTTAGAAACTTTAATTCAAAGGGTTCAGCATTCTACACAAGACAAGGAGAGAGTGACGCCTGCGGCTGATTCCCAGCCAAATAGTTCGATGACAAAAAAGGACCTGCATTTTTATCAATCTCTTGCCCGATAAATTGACAGACGCTTAAAATGTCGAGGGTGTTTCGGTTTTCCCCGTGAAAGTGTAACCGTTTGTGATGACACATCAGCTCATGGCTATTTGGGAGCGAACTGTTTTGTTATTTATTCATTCATGGTCTGTAGGTATTACTGACATTGTCCACCTCTTGGTGCAGGTTTTGGAAAAGCTCCAGTCTCTGCACTTTTGTAAAGATGAAGTGGTTTGCATTCAGTAGGAAGTTAAGAGTCAGCCACATCAGGTTTGGAGACAGATATTGGGCCAGCGTGGCAGATTTCCTTCCCTAAAGTCGGTGAGTTTTATGACAATACAATAGTTTCACAGTCACTACAACTGATGCTATTTTCTCTTCTGAACTATCTCATTCACTGAATATAAGTTCCACAACTCCCACACTGGGATTTATGCTCAGGGGCTGGATTTTTGATGCCCCCTTTGGGTGGGCAAAAGAATGGGTTGGATGGTGAGCCCAACACCTTTGCAACCCTTACCAAGTTCACCCATCACCTGCCCCCTCCCCCAAATGAAGGGTCAAATACAGAATTCTGTTGCCCTCCTGCTGTATTTCATCAAACAATTCGGGTCATTCTGACTTAACACCAGATGCATTGATAATACACTGGATAATACACTGTCCATGCTGTAGCACACCTGCCCTGGGCAGATGGGCAGAGGTAGGCATTTCAGAGAGACTGTGCATATGGGTGAGAGTGGGCAGTCAAATGGAAGGGCATTTGGTTGTGGGGCAATTGGGCGGGAGTGGGCAGTCCGTGGTGGCAGTCAGGTGGGTGGTGGGGGGGGGGGGGGGGGGGGTTGGCAGCTAGGTCTACTTGACCAAAGGGGTTCATTGGGTCCATCGAGGTCACCTTAAGATGTCAACCACGTTCACTTCCATGTCACCTGCTTATACAGCTCAAAGCTCCACCCCCCCACCTCACCCCCATCCCCCACACTCCCCTCTCACTGACTCAAGGAGCCTATCCTGCCTAAAACCCCCAGGACTGACTCTCCTGGGGCAGACATGATTGTCTTTGGGCATCTCCATTGCCCATGGTTGAGTTCTGGCATTGCTGGGGCTGCTCGAGCTGGGAGTTAGTTAGATTGGTCAGCAGCTTGAGAGGGCAGGTGTCATCTTACATTACGGCATCGAGGGGGTAATAGAGGGGAGTTGGTGTTATGTCTGGCTGTTGGCTAATTTCTCAGCCCATGATGTGTTATAGCTGCAGGGCAGGCTCACTGGGATCATATCAGCTTCAGACCGGGTAGAGGAGGGGTAAGCACTCCAGCAGCACCCCTCCCCCACCTCACTGTCCCCATAAAATCCAGCCTGAAAACTCTGGATTAATATTTCAGTGGTATGTCCACTTTTTTACCACAAACATATGTAAATTTGTCTAAATACATGTATTATTAATGCATTTAAATGCGTGTATGAAGGTGGCAATGGCCTAGAGATATTATCACTGGACTTTTTATTCTCAGTGTTATTAATGTAGCAGCCTATAAACTAAGAGCAGGAGCAGGCCAGCAAGCCTTCGTGTCTGCTCCTCAAATCAATGGCTGATCTGATTGTAACTTCAAATCCCTGATAACTTCTCACCCTCTTGCTTAACAAGAATGTGCCTTAAAAATCTTCGAGGACTCTGCTCCCATCCTGTTTTCAGGAAGAGAGGATCAAAAGCTGATGAGCTTGTGTTAGAAAATCTTTTGCTTTCTGTTTTAAATGGTTGACCTCTGATTTTGAAACAGTGATCTCTAGAGGATGTGGGAACATCCCCTCCATTATTCTCTATCAAGGCTCCTCAGGATCTTCTGCAATCATGTGAATCTTGTGCAATAGTTACTCAATTATCTGGTCATTATCACATTGCTCTGTGTGGGAGCTTACTCAGTGAACACTGACAACCACAGTTTTTCTCATTCCTGAAGAAGGGCTTATGCCCGAAACGTCAATCCTCCTGCTCCTCGGATGCTGCCTGGCCTGCTGCGTTTTTCCAGCACCACATTTTTCAACTCTGGTACTCCAGCATCTGCAGTCCTCACTTTCCCCCTCAAAAGTGGTCATTTATGGTCATTTAAGCGGGCACTGGATAGGCATTTGGAAGTTATTGGGCTAGTATAGGTTAGGTAGGATTCGGTCGGCGCAACATCGAGGGCCAAAGGGCCTGTACTGCGCTGTATCCTTCTATGTTCTATGTTCTATGTAAAAGTATTTCACAAGTTGTAAAGATGTTGCCATGTACAGAGGTGGCAAAATGCTATACAAAATGCTACAGAAACTCGTGGGCCTGACAGCATCTGTAAAGAGAGAAGCAGAGTCGGTTCAAGTCCAACATGATCCCTTTGGAATTTTTTTTCAGATTTCTAGAATCTGCAGTACTTTATCTTTAATTAAAATGCAACTCTGTCAGAAGGAAGTTGAATTTAGCAATAAATTTGATTTGATTTGATTTATTATTGTCACATGTACGGCAACACAGTGAAAAGTATTACTCTGCGTGATAACCAGGCAAATCATATTTTACAGAAGTACATCAGGGTAATAGAACAGAATGTAGAATATAGTGTTACAGCCACAGAGAAGGTGCAGAGAAACATCAACTCTAATATATTAGAGGTTCACTCCTAAGTCTGATAACAGTGGGGAAGAAACTGTTCTTGAATCTGTTGGTAAATTGTTTCCAAACTTTTGTATCTTCCGCCGAACGGAATAAAGTGGAAGAGAGTTTCACCGGGTTGGGAGGGGTCTTTGATTATGTTGGCTGTTTTCCTGAGGCAGCAGGAAATGTAGATAGAGTCAATGGAAGGAAGGCTGGTTTGTATGATAGACTGGGCTGAGCTCACAACTTCCTGTAATGTTTTGCTGTCTTGGGCAGAGCAGATGCCATACCAAGCTGAGAAATCTGGATAGGATACTTTAGCAAGTTATTTCTTGAAGGATAGTGTGAGACAGTGAGGGCATCATTTGGGATCAATCTGATAACGCTTATTGGTTCAATAAGTGATATTTATGAGCCTTAAAATTATAATTTGTGAGGAACATGGAAACAAGAGGAGGCCAATTAGTATCTCAAGCCTCTTCTGCTGTTCAATTAGATTCAATCTTCCTACATTGATTCTGTAATCACTAATACACCTGCCTAACAAATATTTACTGAGACCTAAATAAGAAGTGAAAGATCTGCGGATGCTGTAAATCAGAAACCAAGACAGAAGTTGCTGGAAAAGCTTAGCAGAACTGGCAGCATCTGTGAAGAGAAATCAAAGTTAACCTTTCAGTCTGATCACCCTTCCTCTCCTCACTTCTGAAGGATCACTAGATCCGAAACATTAACTTTGATTTCTCTTCACAGATGCTGGCAGTCCTGCTGAGCTTTTGCGGCAACGTCTGTTTTTGTTTACTGAGACCTGCCTCATTAAACAAACATCCTTTCGAGACATGTGTTGGATTTATTTTTTAAGGGCAAATTTTAAAGGGATAATTCTTTTAAAAATAAGAAACTGTCTTGAAGCAAGCTTTACAAAAAAAATTGAAATCTCTCAAACACATATGGATTTCAGCAAGGCATTCGTTAAGATTCCCCACAGTAGGCTATTATACAAAATGCGGAGGAATGGGATTGTGGGGGATATAGCAGTTTGGTTCAGTAATTGGCTTGCTGAAAGAAGACAGAGGGTGGTGGTTGATGAGAAATGGTCATCCTGGAGTCCAGTTACCAGTGGTGTACCGCAAGGGTCGGTGTTGGGTCCACTGCTGTTCGTCATCTTTATAAACAACCTGGATGAGGGCGTAGAAGGGTGGGTTAATAAATTTGCAGACAACACCAAGGTCGGTGGAGTTGTGGATAGTGACGAAGGATGTTATAGGTTACAGAGAGACATAGATTAGCTGCAGAGCTGGGCTGAGAGGTGTCAAATGGAGTTTAATGCGGACAAGTGTGAGGTGATTCACTTTGGTCAGAGTAACCGGAATGCAAAGTACCGGGCTAATAGTAAGATTCTTGATAGTGTAGATGAGCAAAGAGATCTTGGTGTCCAGGTACACAGATCCTTGAAATTTGCCACCCAGGTTGACAGGGTTGTTAAGAAGGCTTTTATTAATAGAGGGATCGAGTTCCGGAACCATGAAGTTATGCTACAGCTGTACAAAACTCTAGTGCAGCCGCACTTGGAGTATTGCGTACAGTTCTGGTCACTGCATTATAAGAAGGATGTGGAAGCTTTGGAAAGGGTGCAGAGGAGATTTACTAGGATGTTGCCTGGTATAGAGGGAAGGTCTTACGAGGAAAGGCTCTGGGACTTGAAGCTGTTTTCATTAGAGAGAAGAAGGTTGAGAGGTGACTTAATAGAGACATATAAGATAATCAGAGGGTTAGATAGGGTGGACAGGGAGAGCCTTTTTCCAAGTATGGTGATGGCAAGCACGAGGAGGCATAAGCTTTAAATGGAGGGGTGATAGATATAGGACAGATGTCAGAGGTAGTTTCTTTACTCAGAGTAGTAAGGGTATGGAATGCTTTGCCTGCAACGGTTGTAGATTCACCAACTTTAAGTACATTTAAGTCGTCATTGGACAGGCATATGGACGTTCATGGAATAGTGTAGGTTAGATGGGCTTTAGATTGGTATGACAGGTTGGCGCAACATTGAGGGCCAAAGGGCCTGTACTGCGCTGTAATGTTCTATGTAAAACTAAAAGACAGCATTCTGTCTGGATGTATCACTTCCTGGTATGGTCACTGTACCTTTCAAGATCGGGAATAGTTACAGAGAGTGGTGAACGTAGCCCGGACAATCACAACGGCCTACATTCCATTTATAGAATCCATCCACCAGGCCCACTGTCAAGGAAAGGCTGCCAGCATTCTCAAAGATCCATCCCACCCTGGCAATGTTTTTCTACAATGTCTACCATCGGGGAGAAGGTACAGAAGCATGGACACATGTACCAGCCGTTTCAGGGTTTTTGCCGCTGTTTACCTATTATTTACTTAACTATGCTACTTAACTCTGTGTTCTGTCTGTATTGCTCACAAGACAAAGTTTTTCACTGTGCCTCCGTACGCGTGACAATAAATTCAATTCCAACCCTCTAGTTCCGAAGAGTCAGAGTGGACTTGAAATATTAACAGTTTCTCTCTCCACAGACCTGCTGAGTTTCTCCAGCAACTTTGTTTGTATTTCAGACACAAAGCTGGCATGACTTACGTCATTACTTCCGAGAAATGAAGCAGGAGATTGCCCTGACAATTCATGGTATGAGAACACCAGATAGAAGTTGTACCAATTATAATCTGGAATGTGCCCCCTGAGAGACTGATGGAGGATTTAGTAATGGCTTTCAAAAGATAATTGGAAAATGCTTGAATGGCAAAATAGAAATGTACAGGAGGTTAAGAAGTGGTATTAGTTGGAAAGCTCTTTCAGAATTGTTACAATACTACATACTTCCAGCTGTTAATTTTTAAAAATCTGATAGATAATTTCAGTTTGAAGCAAAGGTATTAAGGGATATGTGCCAAATACAGGTATATGGAGATAGGCCACAGATAAGTCATGAATGGCAAAACAGGCTTGAGGGGCTGAATAGCCTACTCCTGTTCCTATTACAGGAGGATACGACAGAAATCAAATAGGTAATCAGTCAAATGATTAAGAAAGACGTTGCACCTACTCGCTGGTTCCCTCGTCTGTGCTGCTTTCACGGGGAGAGGAGGAGGAGGCTAATGACCCGGTCATTAGTGGATAGTTGATTTCTACTACTGGTTGAGGGACGCTTCTCATTTTCTCTCCTGTCAGAGTTGAACCTGGGCGGGTTTGACAGACAGCTGCCAGGAGGAGGTGGAGCAGAATGAGCCAAGTTTCTCTACTTAGGCTGCATTTAAAAATAATTCACTAGTCCCGACTTCTGCTTCTCAGTCCGGGCTGATTCCATCAGCAAAATGATTGGGACGGAGCGGCAATGACTTAGTTTAACGGAGGGATTGTCATTTTGGCTATTTTTATTTTTGGGAGAAAATAAACTTCAGTATCCCCACCTCCAAGGTGTAGCTCTGTACTTGGACTCAAGGTCAGTGCATGAGGGAAGATCAAACAAAAACAGCAGCGTTGTGCTATCGATACAAGTGCCTAGCTAATGCATGGGCAAAAAGGTTGCGTGACTCTTTTTCGGTTTGCATGTTTACAGTTTAACCAGTTTTTTCTCTGGCATGCTGCATATTTGCAAATGATGCGTTAAGGGATAGCTGAATTGTAGGGGAGAAGCGCCCGCATGTTTTTATTTTGGGAGACTGTGTCTTGGATTCGAACTGTCTGTCTGACGGCTATCAAGTGTCAGTGCAGCTGTGGCGAGAGCCTCTGCAGTGCCTTAAAATAGGCAGCGGCTGAGCCAGCCCTAATGCAGCACCCTCACCGGCTCTCAGTTGAAAGGGAGGGATTGCACAGGTCCTTGTGGAAACCGCTTCACCCTAGTCTATAAAGCATTGGAGCTGCTTAATAATTAAGACCTCTTATTAAAACCAAGAGTCGAGTTGAGTCAATGCGGAATATAAATCATCACTGCTAAGAGGAAAGAAAGTGATTCTTTCTCTCTCTCTCTATGAAAGTAGATTGATGACCAGTCAACCTAAGTGCAAGGTTTGTGAAAAAAATAATTTTGCAGAGTCAATCTGCAGTCCTGTTTACCATTGGGTGATGCGGGAAAGGTGCCCCTCGGTAAGTACACAACAAGATCCCAAAGAGAGCAAAATGAGACTGACCAGAAAGCACTGACAGGAGAAAGTGAGGACTGCAGATGCTGTAGATCAGAGCTGAAAATGTGTTGCTGGAAGAGCGCAGCAGGTCAGGCAGCATCCAAGGAGCAGGAGAATCGACGTTCCGGGCATGAGCCCTTCTTCAGGAATGAGGGTGTACCAAGCAGGCTAAGATAAAAGGTAGGGAGGAGGGACTTGGGGGAGGGGTGTTGGAAATGTGATAGGTGGAAGGAGGTCAAGGTGAGGGTGATAGGCTGGAGTGGGGGTAGGGGTGGAGAGGTCAGGAAGAAGATTGCAGGTTAGGAGGGTGGTGCTGAGTTCGAGGGTTGGGACTGAGACAAGGTGGGGGGAGGGGAAATGAGGAAACTGGAGAAATCTGAGTTCATCCCTTGTGGTTGGAGGGTTCCTAGGTGGAAGATGAGGCGTTCTTCCTCCAGCTGTCGTGTTGCTGACTGCCCCCTTGACCATGACCCCACCTCCCACCATCAAACCATTATCTCCCGGACCAGGGGAGCTCTCATCATCTCCCAGATTAGGGGATCTCCCATCCACCGCCTCCAACCTCATAGTCCCACAACCCCACACCACCTGTTTCTACCTCCTGCCCAAAATCCACAAACCTGACTGCCCCAGGCGACCCATTGTCTCAGCCTGCTCCTGCCCCACTGAACTCATCTCTGCATACCTTGACACGGTCCTGTCCCCCTTAGTCCAAGAATTCCCCACCTATGTTCGGGACACCATCCACGCCCTCCACCTCCTCCATGATTTTCACTTCCCCGGCCCCCAACAATTAATCTTCACCATGGACATCCAGTCCCTATACACCTCCATCCCCCATCACGATGGACTCTTCCTTTCCCACCGTTCCAACCAGTACCCTTCCACTGACACCCTCCTTTGACTGACTGAACTGGTCCTCACTCTGAACAACTTCTCTTTCCAATCCTCCCACTTATTCCAAACCAAAGGAGTAGCCATGGGCACTCACATGGGCCCCAGCTATTCCTGCCTCTTTGTAGGATATGTGGAACAGTCCATTTTCCACAATACACTGGCACCACCCCCCACCTTTTCCTCTGCTACATCAATGACTGTATCGGCACTGCCTTGTGCTCCCACGAGGAGGTTGAACAGTTCATCCACTTTACCAACACCTTCCAACCTGACCTCAAATTTATCTGGACCGTCTCAGACTCCTCCCTCCCCTTCCTAGACCTCTCCATTTCTACCTTGGGTGACCGAATCAATACGGACATTCACTCTAAACCGACCAACTCCCACAGCTACCTAGACTACACCTCCTCCCACCCTGTCCCCTGTAAAAATGTCATCCCATATTCCCAGTTCCTCCTTCTCCGTCGCATCTTCTCCCAGGAGGACCAGTTCCAATACTGTACAGCCCAGATGGGCACCTCCTTCAAAGACCGCAATTTCCCCCCCGCCCCCAGATGTGATCGACGATGCTCTCCACCGCATCTGCTCTACTTCCCGCTCCTCTGCTCTTGATATATTTCCCTCCCCTCCCCTATCAGTGTTCCGAAAAGACCACTCCCTCCATGACTCCCTCGTCAGGTCCACACCCACCACCAACCTAACCTCCACACCCGGCACCTACCCCTGCAACCGCAAGAAAGGCAAAACTGCTGCACCTTTCCAGCAACACATTTTCAGCTCAGAAAGCACTGACAGCTGAATTGTGAGATAAGAACATGAATGAGAAATGTTTGGAGGGATATGGGTCAGGTGCAGGCAAAGGGACTAGTTTGGTTTGCGATTATGGTTGGCACAGACTGGTTGGACCAACGGGTCTGTTTCCTGCTGTATGACTGAGCACTAACTGGCCAGGAAAACAGGTCCGGGCTCCTTTGCCCTCCTTCAACCTGATGCCATGGGATTGTTTGTTTGTACCCATTTGAGAGGACTGATAGGATCTTGCTTCAAGCTCTGGTCTACAAAGGCCTCTCTGATAGTGCTGCACACCCCCTGTTCTGCTCTGGAATGTCAGCCAGGAGCTTTCTGTTCCATCTCCAGGTGTGGGATTTGAATCCACAGTCTTGTTGAAAGCCTCAGATTCTGAACAAACACCATTACTGGAGTGTTTTTCTGTTCCTAGAGTTTTGTGATCCTTATGGAGTTGTTTCCCATCGGGCATAAATAGTGTAGTGTGGGCAAAGTTAGTCAGGTCTCCAATGGAAAGTGAATTTGAGCTAGATTTGAAAACAGAAATGAATGTAGGTAATGATAACAATGTAAGGATAGGTGGGAGGCTGGTAGATCTCTCGTTCCCATGCAGAGCTATAGGTACAGTATCAATATGTAATCGAGTTTTATAGATGTCAGAATTTGAAGGCTGGTTTTTGAACTTGCCTCCTCCTCTACCAGTCTGTCTTCATCCCAAACACTCATGACAAAAGACAGTGGAATTGCTGTACTGACACCATGAAAGTTTGATATGTGCTGAGTGAGTTCTGGCAAGTTAGTGTGACTCTTGCTGTTAACATCCCGGGTCCCCTGGCACTGAATCCTCAGTGCTAACCACTAATCCACTGTGCCACCCCTGTTTAGTTTTGAACCTGTCTATAAGTGTGATAGACAAGGTGTGAGCTTGCTTTTGGACTGTCCAATTATCTTGCTAAGAAGTTTGCAAGTGGACCCTTGAGGGGAAAACAGCCTCAGCCGCTCTCTAGAGCTCAACCTCTAACATACTTCTAAATCATTTCTGAACCCTTTCAAGTTTAACATCTTTCCTATAGCAGACCAGAATTGAACATTTGTTATAGACTGGAATAGAAAGCTTCAGGCTGACATTCTGGTGCAGGAGCTGCCATGAGGAATGACTATGTAAGGAAGTTACCTAATTCTGATGTCATGGAACAGACCTGTTGTTCCCTCCCCTCCCATGGGTCCATCCTGATTTCCACTCCCCAGGACTTCGTCCTGTTACATGGCTTCTTCAACAGTGCAGGAGATAGGAGCCTGCCAACATTCTGAACTGGAGAGAATGTATTCTGAATTAGAATTACAAGGATATTGAATGTAGGATCCTAGGTCCAACATTTCATGCTGGGAGAGTGAGTAATTAGAGAACACAAATATTTATTTTCAGCCACACTAGCGTCTGTTTCCTTCAAGCCCACTTATCAGCCAGCTCAGCTTTCCACGCAGAGATACAGATAGACAGCATGGAAACAGATACTTGTCCATGCCAACCAGATATCTTAAATTAATCTAGTCCCATTTGTCAGCATCTGGCCCATATCTCTCTCAAACCCTTCTTATTCATCTACCCATCCAGATGCCTTTTAAATGCACGAGCCTCCACTACTTCTGGCAGCTCATTCCATACACGTACCACACTCTGTGTGAGAATATTGCCCCCTAGGTCCCTTTTTAAACCTTCCCCCTCTCATCATAAACCCTTGCCATCTAGTTTTGGATTCCCCAACCCTGGGAAAAAGACCTTGATTATTTACCCTATTCATGGCCCTCATGATTTTATAAACCTCTGAGGTCACCTCTCAGCCTCCGATGCTGCAGGGAAAACAGCCCCAGCCTGTTCAGCCTCACAATAGCTCAGATCCTCCAATATCCTTGTAAATCTTTTCTGAACCCAGTTCTGGAATGTAAATAGGCATCCTCGGGATGACCTGAACACAAGACTGAAAAAAGATTATGCCAAAAAGCATGAGTCCAGAACACAACCACCTTGTTTGACCCTGTTGCAGTTCAAAATAATTTTTATGTTGGTCTCCCACACTTCACCTTCTCTATCACATTGTCATGGAGAAGGCAATTCACTTTGAGCAGCTTTAGTGGTAATATGGGAGAATGCTGGTTTAATAGAGTTGAGGAAGTTTAGTTTCTTATTGGGAAGGCCACACGGCTGATGTCGATATGAGGACATCATTTCTGCTGTAAGTTAAGAAACTTCCTAACTGGGGTCATACCCAGGGAGTGAATCTGTATTGCAATCAATGGTTTCATAGCTGCATGTATTTTCTTTATTCATTCTCTGTATGTGGGCATTTTATTTCCCATCTGTAGCTGCACTTGTGAAGGTGGTGATGAACTGCATGCTTGAACCACTGCAGTCCATGTGCTGTAGGTTGACCCACAATCCCATTGTGTGGTGTAATTGGTGGTGGGGGAAGGGGTGCAGTTTTGACCCACTGACCGTGAAGGAATGACAATATATTTCCAAGTCAGGATGGTGAGTTGCTTAGAGGAGAACTTGCAGGTGGTGGTGTTCCCATGTATCTGCTGCCTATGTCCTTCTTGATGTAAGTGGTCATGGATTTCGAGATGCTGTCTATGGTATCTTGGTGACAATTCACATTTTTAATCTGTATGTTATGTTTTATTGTCTTTTATCATATTTAGTAACTAATAAACACCACCCCCTCCAATTTTAATTCGAGAAAACTGTTAACTTGATTCCTTTTAAAACATAAATCCAAAACATAGGGTGTTCTTCACCTTTGTTAGATTTTGCAGTTGCCCTGTGATGATCAAATATTGCGCTTTGAGGGCAAAGGGCACCATTATTGATGAGTCCAGGCTTTCTTCATCTGTCTCTTTTTTTTCAGTTGTCTTAAATCTCTCCTCTTTTTTTTTATTCATTCTTTATGCTTCACCCTTTTTCTCTTCTCCAACCTGGGCTTGACATTATGGTGTGGACCTTACCCAATGGCGGTGAGATTATGAGATCTGAGGGCTGAAAGAATAATTTGAATTGTTAAAAAGATATTTTGTTTGTAGTTCTTCAATCCTCTCTTGAAATTGCTGAATGAATGTAGATGCCATAGAATTAGTTCAACCAACTGCTCACCTATTACCAGTGGCTGTAAGCTTTAGGCTTTTGTATGATGGTACTCTGAGATTCTTTCCATTTTTCAAAAAAAGGTCTTGTATAATTTTGTTGAGTTTATGTACATGGTTAATGTATTTTCATATATCAATCTGAGTAATTTTACACAAACTCACCATTTTAAAGCTTCCAGGCTAATGTCCTTCCAACAACAGATACTGTTAGTTTCTGATGCAGAATGAAGTTTATCCTCTCCTATCTTGTATAGAGTCAGGATAATCTCAAAGGTAATGGCAGGTAAGTGACAGTGATAGAGAGCTTGAGGATGCAAAGCCATATAGAATATTAGGATGCCTGCACTGTCGAAGCAAGCCTTTTGGCTGATTTGAGTCCACACTGACCATTCAAAGAGCATCCCATCCAGATCCACCCCATACCCAGTCCCTGTAACCCTGCATTTCCCATGGCTAATCCACCCAGCCTTCCCATCCCTATGGGCAATTTAGCATGGCCAATTGACCTAACCTGCACATCCTCTTTTGGGAGGAGGATCACAGCATCATGATCTGATTTTCCAAAGTGTGGGCAGGAGATGGAGTGGTAGGCATCTTTTGATGGTTATCGTGATGTCATCGAGATGTACAGCACGGAAACAGACCCTTCGATCCAACTAGTCCACACTGACCAATTATCTAACCTAATCTAGTCCCATATCCCTCTAAACCTTTCCTATTCATATACTCATTCAGATGCCTTTTAACAGCTGTAATTGTACCAGCTTCCATCACTCCCTCTGCAACTCATTCCATACATGCACCACCCTCTGTGCGAAAACGTTGTTCCTTAGGTCCCTTTTATATCTTTCTCATCACACCTTAAACCTGTGCCTTCTAGTTCTGAACTTTCCCACCCCAGGGAAAATACTTTATCTATTTATCCTATCCATGCCACTCATGATTTTATATACCTCTAAAGGTCACCCCTCAACCTATGACACTCCAGGGAAAACAGTTCCAGCCTATTCAGCCTTTTCCTATAGCTCAAATCTTCCAACCCTGGCAACATCCTTGTGAAATCTTTCCTGAACTCTTTCAAGTTTCACAATATCCTTCCAATAGGACGGTGACTAGAATTGCACACAATACTCCTAAAGTGGCCTAATCAATGTCCTACACAGCTGCGACATGACCTCTCAACTCCTATACTCTATGCTATGACCAATAAAGGAAAGCATACCAAACGCCGCCTTCACTATCCTATCTCCCTGCAACTCTACTTTCAAGAAGCTATGAACCTGCACTCCAAGGTCTCTTTGTTCAGCAACACTCCCTAGGACCTTAAGTGTATAAGTCCTGATCTGATTTGCTTTCCCAAAATGCAGCACCTCACATTTATCTGAATTAAACTCCATCTGCCACTTCTCAGCCCATTGGCCCATCTGGTCAAGATCCTGTTGTAAGCTGAGGTATCCCTCTTCGCTGTCCACTACACCTCCAATTTTGGTGTCATCTGCAAACTTACTAACTACACCTCTTCTGCTCACATCCAAATCATTTTTATAAACGATGAATAGTGGACCCAGCATCGATCCCTGTGGCAGACCACTGGTCACAGGCCTCCAGTCAGAAAAGCAACCCTCCTCCACCCCTCTCTGTCTTCTATTTTCAACATCCAAGTGACTAATTCTCCTTGTATTCCATGAGGTCTAGCCTTGCCAGCCACTCTCCCATGGGAAACCTTGTCGAACACCTTACTGAAGTCCATATAGATCATGTCTATCACTCTGCCCTCATCAATCCTCTTTGTTACTTCAAAAAGCTCAATCAAGTTCATGAGAGATGATTTCCCACAGTCATGCTGACTATCCCGAGTCAGTCTTTGTATTTCCAAATACATGTACATCCTGTCCTTCAGGATTCCCTCCAACTTGTCCACCACCGATGTCAGATTCACCGATCTATAGTTCCCACCTTTTTATTACCACCTCTCTTAAATAGTGGCACCATATTAGCCAATGTCCAGTCTTCCAGCTCCTCCCTGTGACTAATGATTATACAAATATTTCAGCAAGGAACCAAGCAATCACCTCCCTAGCTTGAGTTCTAAGGCACACCTGATCAGATCTTGGGGATTTATCTACTTTTTCATTTCAAGACATCAGCGCCACCACCTCTGTAATATGGACATTTTTCAAGATGTCACCATCTATTTCCCCACGTTCTATATCTTTCATGTCCTTCTCCACAGTAAACACTGATGCAAAATACTTGATCATCTCCCCCATCTCTTGCAGCTCCACACATAGATGGCTTTGCTGATCTCTAAGGGGCCCTATTCTCTCCCTAGTTACCCTTTTGTTGTATTTATTTATAAAAACCCTTTGGATTCTCCTTAACCTTATTTGCCAAAGCTATGTCATGTCCCCTTTTTGCCCTCCTGATTTCCCTTTTAAGTATACTCCTACTGCCTTTATACTCTTCTAAGGATTCACTTGATCTCATACCTGACTTACGCTTAGTAGTGGTCTAGAATGGTCATTTGGTGGGGCAGGAGATGTGTTGGTAGTATTCTGGCAGCACTCAAACGATCGGGGCAGGGTCCACTAATTTGTCATTTATAGGATGTGAACATATGTATACTTAGTAAGTTTGCAAATTACACCAAAATTTAAGATGTGCTCGAGAGCAAAGAAGGTTACTTCAAAGTATGAGATTTTGATCAGCTCAGCCAATTGGCTGAGGAGTGGCAGATGAAATTTTAAATTAGGTAAGTGTGAGATGCTGCATTTTTGGAAAGGCAAATCAAGGCAGGACTTGTACACTTAATGGTAAGGTCTGGGGGACCAACAAAGACCTTAGAGTGCAGGTTCATAGTTCCTTTATAAGTGGAGTCACTGGTAAATAGGATAGTGAAGAAGGCATTTGGTATGCTTTCCCATATTAGTCAGAACATTGAGTATAGGAGGTGGGAGATTATGTTGAGAATGTACTGGATATTTTTGGAGTATTGTATGTAATTCTGGTCTTTCTCGATAGGAGGAAGGATGTTGTGAAACTTGAAAGGGTTTGAAAATGCTTTATAAGGATGTTGCCAGGGTTGGAAGATTTGAGCTACAGGTAGAGGCTGAATAGGCTAGGGTTGTTTTCCCTGGAGCATCGGCGGCTGAAGTGTGGCCTTATAGAAGTTTTATAAAATCATGAGGTGCATAGATAAAGTAAATAGACAAGGTCTTTTTCCCTGGGATGGGAGAGTCTATTTCTAGAGGGCATAGGTTTCAGGTGACTGGAAAGATATAAAAGGGGCATCTTTTTCATGCAGAGGGTGGTGCATGTATAGAATGAGCTGCCAGAAGAAATGATGGAGGCTGGTACAATTACAGCACTTAAAGGCATCTGGATGGGTATTTTGAATAGGAAGGGTTTAGAGGAATAGACGATGCCCTCCACCGTATCTCCTCCACTTCCCGCTCCTCCACCCTTGAGCCCCGCCCCTCCAACCGCCACCAGGACAGAACCCCACTGGTTCTCACCTACCACCCCACCAACCTCCATGTACAGCGTATCATCCGTCGTCATTTCCGCCACCTCCAAACGGACCCCACCACCAGGGATATATTTCCCTCCCCTCCCTATCAGCGTTCCGAAAAGACCACTCCCTCCGTGACTCCCTCGTCAGGTCCACACCCCCCACCAACCCAACCTCCACTCCCGGCACCTTCCCCTGCAACCGCAAGAAATGTAAAACTTGCGCCCACACCTCCTCCCTTACTTCTCTCCAAGGCCCCAAGGGATCCTTCCAGATTTGCCACAAATTCACCTGCAACTCCACACACATCATCTATTGCATCCGCTGCACCCGATGTGGCCTCCTCTATATTGGGGAGACAGGCCGCCTACTTGCTGAACGTTTCAGAGAACACCTCTGGGACGCCCGGACCAACCAACCCAACCACCCCGTGGCTCAACACTTTAACTCTCCCTCCCACTCCACCGAGGACATGCAGGTCCTTGGACTCCTCCATCGCCAGATCATAACAACACGACGGTTGGAGGAAGAGCGCCTCATCTTCTGCCTGGGAACCCTCCAACCACAAGGGATGAACTCAGATTTCTCCAGTTTCCTCATTTCCCCTCCCCCAACCTTGTCTCAGTCGAATCCCTCGAACTCAGCACCGCCTTCCTAACCTGCAATCTTCTTCCTGACCTCTTCGCCCCCACCCCACTCCGGCCTATCACCCTCACCTTGACCTCCTCCCACCTATCGCATCTCCAACGCCCCTCCCCGAAGTCCCCCCTCCCTACCTTTTATCTTAGCCTGCTGGACACACTTTCCTCATTCCTGAAGAAGGGCTTATGCCCGAAACGTCGAATCTCCTGTTTTTTGGATGCTGCCTGACCTGCTGCGCTTTTCCAGCAATACATTTTCAGTTTAGAGGGTTATAGGCCAAGTCCTAGAAAATGGGACTCGATTAGTTGAGGATATCTGGTTGGCATGAATGAATTGGACTGAAGGATCGGTTTCCGTGCTGTATATCTCTGACTCTGAATCTATTTACATTTGGAACCATATCTGTGAAAGAAGGGAACTCTTTCAAATAAACTGCAGGGTTGAATGAAGAAGGGGCAGTCATTTCACCCCTCTTCACCCAAAAGTGGAAGTATTTGTGGGTGTCTTGTCCAAAAACATGACAAATTGGAGACTCCTGCTGGGTAATGTATGTAGTAAAGGTTCTATTCCCAGGGTTTGGAGAGTCATTGCAATGTGTCTTGTAGATGGTACACACTGCTGTTTGAGATTTTGTGGTGAGAGATGACTGTTGAAGGTGGCAGATGGAATGGTAATTAAGTGGGATGCTTTGTCCTGGATGGTGTAAGCTTCAAGTGTTGGAGACCCGCCTTCATCCCACAATCCACATTCTGCTGGCAGACTGTTCATCCGAGGAAAGGCCTTAGACTAATTGGGACAGCATAGTGGCTCAGCAGTTAGCATTACTTCCTCACAGCCCCACAGCACCTGGTTCAATTCCACCCTTCGTGTGGAGTTTGCTCTTTCTCTCCCTGTATCTGTGTGGATTTCCTTCGGATGCTTTGGTTTCCCCTCCATAGTCCAAAAACATGCAGGTTAGGTGGATAGGCCATGGTAAAAACAGGGATTGGGTTAATGGGGTGGATCTAGGTGGGATGCTGTTCAATGGGTCGGTATGGACTTGATGGGCCAAATGACATGCTTCCACGCTGTAGGGATTGTTTGTATCTATGAAAGAGACCTTTCAGCCAGTAAGGGTGGTGCTGGCTCTCTGCAGAGCATCGTAGTCTATCCTTGTAGCAGGTCAAACTTGATACTGAACAACATTAAAAACATTAGGACAAATGAGCGAAAGCTTTGCTAAGGGGTAGGTTTTGTGGATAGCCTTTAAGACCATATGGAGTGAGTAAGTCAGGGACATTCAGTACAGCAGAATTGGAGAAGCACAAAGGTCTTGGAGGGTTGTGGGGAATTGCCTGGTTTGAATGAACCGGCATTCACAGACTTATAGATGAATAACACTGAAGACTTTTGTCTTACACCCTTACAAACACACACATTAGAAGCAGTAGGAGGCCATTTAGCCCCTTGAGCCTGCTCTGCTGAGCAGTAAGTTCCTGATCAATCTGATTTGGCCCCTACACTGCACTTCTGCATAGCTCCATGACTCTTAACTCCCTTGTTAGTCAGGAATCTATTTACCTCTGCCATAAAGAGAGGCAATGAATCTATGCAAAGCCCCTCTCTGGAAAGCTTGGTGGCGCAGTGGTTAGCATGGCTGCTTCATAGCACCAAGGACCTGGATTCAGTTCCACCCTCTGGCAACTGTCTGCAGGTTCTCCCCATGTCTGTTTCTTCTGGATACTCTGGTTTCCTCCCACAGTCGAAAGATGTGCAGTTTAGATGGATTGGACATGGGAAATGCATGGCTATAGGGATAGGATGGGGGTTTGGGTCTGGGTGGGATGCTCTCCAATGGATTGTGTAGACTCAATGGGCTGAATGGCCTGCTTCTAAACTATAGGGATTCTATGAATCAAAACATCCTGATTTTGAACCTGACTGTTCTATAACTTTAAATCCCTTACCACTGACTCTTGGCCTTCATTCCTGGCCAGCAGTTCCTCCTCAATCTAGGGTAACTAATCCATAGCTCCACCTCAGCCTTGCCTCCATTCATTACCTCCATTCTCAGTTCCCCAATTCTGTGAAGATTATCATGTTGAAAGTTCAGATGTATGTATCCTGTTGCACGTTGAAATTTCCCTGCCTGTCAGTTCTGCCCTTGTAATACTACATCACTTCCTCATTATCCTATACATAGAATTAAAAATCTTCACCTCCATGGCTTTACCTTGATCTATTCAACCTCCAATCATTTAACCCCACAAAAGACCTTTTATCCCAAACATATCCTTTTGTACATTTTGATAGTATATTCCATAGCCATCCTGTTGTTGGAGTTCCCTTCACAATTTTTCAACCATGCTTTCATTTCTCTGTCCACTACTGTTCCCTTTCCTTTCCATCCCTCAAAAATTGTCATTGTCCCCCCCATGAATTAAAACCTCCATTCTCCTGTCCTAGTAAGTTAATGTCCTCTCTGTCTCTAGAGACTTAGATTTTTTTTTACATAAATCTAAGTTCATTCCTCCTACAATTTGATCTGTATCTTTCCATTCAATTTTCCCTCCCTCCCCATGACTGAATATGCCCCAACTGTAATTAACAACTATATTTGCTGTAACTGTGTAATGCCTTTCTTTGTTCATACTCACCCCTGTGTTTCTCTTGAGCCAATTAACCACATCAGCAGCTTACCCCGATGTCTTTTCTGTCCAGTCCAGGGACTGGTTCTTCTTTAGTTCCCCATCACCTATACAGACTCAACTTCTGTTCTATTCAAACACGGCACCTTAAGCGTCTTGAAGACTCCATCTATGGCCACTTCACTTCCACACTGTGTCTGGGCTGCAGCACCACATGACAAATGTTTTCCCATGGACACTGACAACATCAACTTCATTTCTGTAACCACCCTCCGAATGCCCCCACTGTCAATCGACTGTTGGTGGAATCTCGGCTTTTCCCAGCTCAACATTGGGAAGACTAATTACATCACCTTTGGCCCCTGACAGATATATGTTGACCTTCTCCAGACACTGCTGTCAGCTAAACGATGATTCTGTTGGCAAACCAGTGTCATATTGACTCAGAACCGAGCTTCTGACTCTCTACTTGCTCAGTATTCAAATCTGTTACTTCAGTCTTTGCACCAATGACTATCTCCACCCTGCCTCCGACAATCATCTACTTGTTCCCACCTCAAATTTCAATATTCCAATGCTCGCTCAGTTAGTCTCCTACCCGTTTCTCCTAATATCAATTAACATAAAAACCCGATACCTACATCCTGTCCAACGTGAGTGTTACCCAGTCTGCACAGCTCTGTAACACCTCAGTGTTAACCCCTGCTGCTCTACTCCCTTCCAATCCTCCTAAACACACTCTTCAATTCCTGTCACCTGCTAATTGGTGCAATGGGCAAGCACCATTTTCTGGGAGGTTTCCTAAAACCTTCCCTACTACTGCTTGAAGACACTTCCTTGACTGACCTATCAACCATTCAGTTGAGTTGTGTGAAGTGTTGGAGTCATTAGCTTCTTAAAAAACAATGGGTTCCTAGAAATGATTAAGTAATTCACAAATGAGTGAAAAATGGATGTTAGTCATGGGGAGAATGAGACTCATTGAGATACTTGCTATCCACCCTACCCCCTGTTTAGAGTATTCCAACAGCTGTAACAGGGAATCCATATTGCTATTTGAATGTTATAAACAGGAGGACGGGGCAGCTGGTATCTGTTAGTTTAATGGCTGCCTCACAAAGGCCATTTAAATACTAAGGGCACCATATATTTGCAATACGGAGATAGAATTTAAAATCTGATTGAAGATTTCCCTAGCCAGGGAACGAAACGTTTGCAGCAAAAACTTCCAGCTCGGCGAGCAGAACCACAACAACAGGAGATAGAATTCTAACAGTCTCATTTAACAGACCCCTGAGTTTGAAATAAATAAAAGACATGACAATTTAAAGATTTTTTTTTGTGGGATGTAAGTATCATTAGCTAGAACAACATTTATTGCCCAACCCTAGCTGCCCTTGAGAAGGTGATAGTGTGCCGTTATGTTGAACCGCCTGCAGTCCGTGGTTCAATGCTGTTATGGCTGGAGTTCAGGGTTTTGACCCAGCAACAGTGTAGGGACAGCCACATATTTTCAAGATCAGAAGGGGAGTGATTCAGAGGAGTTGGTGTTGTCTCAAAGCGTGTGCTGCTTTTGACCCTCTGGGCAATAGAAAAAACTGCCAAATCAGTCTTGGTAAATATCCATAGTGTATCTTGTAGATGGTACACACTGCTGCTACTGAGCATCGGTGGTGGAGGGAATGAATGTTTAAGGTGATGGACATGGCATCAATCAAGTTGGCTTCTACCCAACAATACTATCAACTGTGTGGCAGCAACAGATAGATATGGTCAGAGCAGTAATACTGTTTGAATACTATAATTAAAAATTCTTACCTTATTCACTGGAGGCTGGGCACCACACTCTCGATGCTGCAGTCCCCACTTCATCCCTAAACACACACTTAATGTGAAATGTTTGTCAACTGAGCACCATTTTGTCAAACTATCATTCAAACTATGCAGCAAATTAGATCGCTAATCGTGGTAAATTTCCTTTCTTATCCTTGTATAGCCTTTGAGTTCTAACCCTGAGCAATCACAATGACTCTGAATTCCCTTCTGAAATGACCAAGAATGACACAATCCCCTCACGTCCTTGAAGATAATCAGGGAAGTAGTGGAAATATCTGTGATGGTCACATCCTATAAATCTTTAAACAGTCAAACACAGGAGATTAGGTTAGAAACTCTTTCGGTGGAAAGAAATGGGATTGTGGGGCAATTTGGTGAAACTGTTTGCTCCCAATCAATATTTCCAATGCAGACAGAGAAAGTTTGCAGTGATTATGAGCACAAAATGAAACTTGAGACTTGGTGTAAAGTGGAGGAGAAATCATTTTGATGCAGTGTGTTGCAAATACACTGCAAAAAGTGGTGATTTGAAAGAGTGAACATGTTGACATGAATGGGTGAAATGGTTGTAAGAATATGGGACAGAGGACACTTAAGTGGTTAGTGCTACACCTTGAAGAATGATAAACACAATGGCAGAATTATGGACTGGAGAACCTGTTCCTTTTGAGAAAGTGCTGATATTATAATAAGGAAATATCACACATCAGATCACTGTTCTTACAATCAGCAGTCCCATGTTAGAGAATGCACAGCCCCAGAGAGACAAATGAAGGAACCAGTAGAGCAACATCTGAGTGTCATGGACTGAATTGACCTTTTTTTGTTTTTTAATCACATTCTTTTTCCAAACGTATTTTGCCTGCAGTCACCAAGGAAGCAGAATGCTGTTGACTTCCTAGTGTTCATAAAACACAGGAGTAGGTGTAGACCATTCAGCCCATCCAATCTGCTCCAGCATTCAATGAGATCACACTGATCATATAATAATCCTCAACTCCACCTTGCTGGTTTTTCTGACAACCTTTGATTTCCTGACAGTTCTTGGTCATGGACTCTCCTACAAGGGGAAACCATCTTTCCACATCTATCCTGTCAAGTACTTCAGAATCTTGTAAGCTTGTCTCTGTTTTCTAAATTCCAAAGATAAAGCTAACCTATTGCAACCTGCTTAATCTCTCCTCCATAAGACAGTCCTTCCATACCCAGGATCAGCCGAGTGAACAGCCTCTGGTCTGCCTCCAAGGACAGGACATCTTTCCTTAGGTGAGGGGCCCAAAACTCTTCACAGTCTTCAAACTGTGCTCTGACTAGTGCCTTGTCTAATTTTAGCAAAACCTCCCAACTTTTATACTCCATTTCCTTTGAAATAAAGGCCAACATTCCATTTGATTTCCCTATTACCTGCTGAACTTGCATGCTAATTATTTGTGACTTATGGACAAGGACTTTCAAGTCCCTCTGCTGTAGTTTTCCGTAGTCTTTTTCTACTTAAAATAATATTCAGCTCCACTCCTTCTTGCCAAAATGTACAGCCTCACATTTCTCCACATTATGTTCCTTCTGCCAAGTTTTGCCTCTTCATTTGTTTTTCTGTCATCTGCACACTTGACAATAGTATATTCACTACCATCATCCAAGTCACTAACATGTATTGTCAATAATTGTGGTCCCAGCATTGATCTCTGTGCTACTCCATAGTTACAGGTTGACATCCTGATATTGTGACCCCAAATCCCAACTCTGTCTTTTATTACTTAGCTAATCCTCTATCCATACTAACACACCAGCCCCAACTCCTGGGCTGTTATCTTATTTAGCAGCTTAATGTGATGTGATCATAAGAAATGTGATTCGTGAGTGTGACTTCAGAGTTCACCACCATAAATTTTGAACGAGCTGAAATTGGTCTTCAGTAGAAGTTATGGTTGGTAATGTAGAAACATCAGCTATCGTCTTCCTAAGCATATCTCTTGATGGGTCAGTCATAGAGTCATACAACATGGAAACAGACCCTTCGGTCCAACTTGTCCATGCCAACCAGGTTTTCCAAGTTAAACTAGCCCCATTTCCCTGCGTTTGGCCTATATCCCTCTAAATCCTTCCTATTCATGTATAGGGTTGTTCTGCTATGATGCTTGTTTCATTAACATGAATTCACTAACATGATTGACGAATTGGAGATTCTGTTTCTAAAGGGCCAAGTTTTAAAGCATGTGTTATAATGCGAATCCAGTCCCATTAGTTTAAATGGCACTTCTATTTCATGGTTTGCCTATAACATGGGATTGCACGAGAATGGATCGACCGTGTTATAGCAGAATTGACTGCGCCTGTCCAAATGTCTTTTAAATGTTATAACTATACCCGCCTCTACTACTTCCTCTGACAGTTCATTCCACATACAAACCACTCTGTTTTTTTTTTAAAAAAAGTTGCCCTTCAGTCCCTTTTCTCCTCTCACCTTAAGATTATGCCCTGTAGTTTTGAGCTCCATCAGATGTTAACAGTCTGTCTGAGGAATTCTTGTGCTAACATTGTCATTATCCAGTCAAGAGCAAAACTCTACCCTATTTAATCTGATGTGAAGGTGTCAGTGTTGGACAGGGATGGTCTGTTTATTTGGAAGTACAAGCCTTCCGACTATAACAGGACAAACCTGTTGGACTATAACCTAGTGTTGTGTGATTTTTTAACAATTTAATCTGAGTAGAGACTGTGGCATGAATAATGAAGGCTCACCATTGAAAGTCTGGCTGATCAAGTCAGCAATATGGCAAAACAGTATAAAACAAAGGGTATTACTCTAAAGGGTGCATGCGAGCAGAGATAAGTGGGACAGCATGTTGGCTCAGTGGTTAGCATGGTTGCCTCACAGCACCAGTGACCTGGGTTCGATTCTCCCCTCGGATGACTACTTGGGTGGAGTTTGTAGTTTCTCCCTGTGTCTGTGTGGGTTTCCCCCAGGTGCTGTAGTTTCCTTCCACAATCCATTAATGTGCAGGTTAGGTCGATTGGCCATGCTAAATTGCCCCATAGTGTCCAGGGATGGGTAGGTTAGCTGAATTAGCCTAGGGAAATGCAGAGACAGGGTAGGTCTGGGTGGTATCCTCTTCAAGGGTTGATATAGACTCAATGGGCTGAATAGGGATTCTATAATTATTTATAATGGTGGGACAGGCATGGTTAGTAAAGCATACAATATTTTAGGTCTGGACCAGATGGGCCAATGGGCTGAGAAGTGGCAGATGGAGTTTAATTCAGATAAATGCGAGGTGCTGCATTTTTGGAAAGCAAATCTTAGCAGGACTTATACACTTAATGGTAAGGTCCTCGAGAGTGTTGCAGAACAAAGACACTTTGGAGTGCAGGTTCATAGCTCCTTGAAAGTGGAGTCGCAGATAGAGAGGATAGTGAAGAAGGCGTTTGGTATGCTTTCCTTTATTGGTCAGAGTATTGAGTACAGGAGTTGGGAGGTTATGTTGTGGCTGTACAGGACATTGGTTAGACCATTGTTGGAATATTGTGTGCAATTCTGGTCTCCTTCTTATCAGAAAGATGTTGTGAAACTTGAAAGGGTTCAGAAAAGATTTACAATGATGTTGCCAGGGTTGGAGGATCTGAGCTACAAGGAGAGGCTGAACAGGCTGGGGCTGTTTTCCCTGGAGCGTCGGAGGCTGAGGGGTGACCTTTGAGGTTTACAAAATTGAGGGTCATGGATAGGGTAAATAGACAAAGTCTTTTCCCTGGGATCGGGGAGTCCAGAATTAGAGGGCATTGGTTCAGGGTGAGGGGGGCAAGATATAAAAGATACCTAAGGGGCAACTTTTTCACACAGGGTGGTACGTGTATGGAATGAGCTGCCAGAGAATGTGGTGGAGTCTGGTACAATTGCAACATTTAAGAGGCATTTGGATGGGTATATGAATAGGACGGGTTTGGAGGGATATGGGCCGGGTGCTGGCAGGTGGGACGAGATTGGGTTGGCATATCTGGTCGGAATGGGCAAGTTGGACCGAAGTGTCTGTTTCCATGCTGTACATCTCTATGACATTAAAAGGGGCATAGGGTAAAAGAGCAGGGATTTAAGATGAACTTTTATAAGAAGCTGGTCAGTCCTCAGTTGGAGTATCGTGTGCAGTTTAGGGTGAACGTAAAAAGGATGTGAATGCTTTGGAGGGAGTGCAAAAGAAGTGGTTTTAGCAGTGCGACGCTTCAATAATGATGACCTATTGGAGAAGTTGGGAACAAAAACAATATCAGAGTTAACATTTTGGTTCCCATAACGCTCCCCTCTGCTTTCTCTCCACAGATGCTGCCAGACCTGCAGAGTTCTTCCAGCCATTTCTGTTTTTATTTCCAGCATTCGCAGTTTGTGATTTTTTTTTGGAGTTTATAGATTTGACTGATGTTTTCAAAGATCTATGTAAAGCAGTCAGGGAGAACTGTTCCTGCTCGTAAAAACTCTGGGTGTGCAGATTTTAATGTGCTTTGCAAAAGAAGCAAATGCAATGTGGGGTTTAAGAGTTTTTAACCCAGCGAGTGATTGGTGTCTGGAATGTGTGACTTGGAAATATACTGGAGACAGATTTCAATCAGGGCATTTAAGAGATGATTGTTTCTATTTCAATAATGTGATGGTTACAGGGAAGGAAATGGAGAATGAACATCTTGACTGACTGTGATGTAGAGAAGCAGTGGGCTGAATGGTCACCCACTGCCCTGTAAAAATTGTGTAGTTGTGGTTATTAAGCATCCCCTTGTTGTAAAGGCAAAGGTATTTCTTTTAACAATAGCAAATTTATACTTTTCCTTTTGAAAAATTATTTTTTAAATGGTCTTTTAAATCATTGTAAACTGTACCCATTAAATGTTCTGGTTTTGGTTGGTCTTAGGATGGACTTCCTCTTGATGAAACCCTGTGTATCTGTGACTTTTTTTTAAATTGAAAAGCCATTCTCAGTAATATTTATGAGCGCTCAGGGATGCCACTGAAGCCAAAATCCCACTTAGCGATAACTGGAGCGCAACACAATCTTCTTGTTAAACACTCCTGGGTGTTGCTGGTTTGGTTTTGCTGCTGCTAGTTAATGCTGACTGTTGAAAGAATGACAGTTTCTGGAGCACAAGCCGAGGACAATGGTCCCTTTACTGCAAAGCCCTATCAGTATGACTGGACTACAGATTGAGACGGAGCTATCACAGAAACTGTTTCCTTTACAATGGGCTTTTCTTTTTTGTTTTGAATGCAAAATTAATGGGAATAACATGATCTGGTCCACTTTAGCAGGAAGAATAGAAAAGCAGTGCTTATAATATAGTAAGTTCTGGGGAAATTCAGCAGGTCTGGTATAATCTTGGCAGAGAGAATCAAGGTTAATGTTTCAAGGCCAATATGACCCTTCCTCAGAAGGGTCACTGGACTCAAAACATTAACTCTGTTTCTCTCTCCACAGATCATACCAGATCTATTGAGTTTCTCCAGAAATGTCATTTTTTTTTTGTTTCAGACCATAGATTCCCTACAATGTAGAAGCAGGCCATTTGGCCCATCAAATCTACTACAACCCTCCAAAGAACATCCCACCCTATTCCTGTAACCTGGCTTTTCCCACTGCTAACTCCTTGGATGTAAGGTCAAGGTGACTGTGTTGGAAGAGTATACCCAGATATTGTGTGTGTGCGTGCGTGCGCGTGTGTCTATCTATCTATCTATAGGTACTGGTTGAAGGTACAGACCTGCCATTCACTCATGGCAATACTAATCAACAGATATTTAATGACAGTCCTCTCCTCCATGTTTCAACACAGATTTGAGCCTGTTTATTTTAAGTGGCTTGTCTCTACCATTTAAGATAGTGAGCAGAGGAATCCCAAAAGGAACAAATGCTTAATATGCTCTGTCATTGTCAGAGCTGCCTCAAATTACATTTGCAAAGTAGCATGTCAGGAGTTGAAAACTGGCAGTAATACATTTATAGTTTGAATGCTAATGTTTGATTCTCTTTCTCTCTCTCTCTCCATTTTCCCTCGACAGCCCCTTCAGTTCTGCTATTCCTTCCCCGGTGTCTGTGATCTGCAGATATGGGTCTCAAGGCAGCTTTACCCAAAGCGGAGCTGTGTCTCTATGCCCTGGTGTTATCCCTGGCCATTCTGTGGGCAGCGAGCTGGATCTGTGAAGCTTCAGCAGGTAACAGGAAGGAGGCTTACCCCCTCAACAGACATTGGTTCTCCCTCCAGCTCCATCCTCCAACAAACCCCCTCCCCTCCATCTTTCCCCTCCCCCTGAAATGGTTCTTTCTGTGCGTTTTAACTATTCAGTTGCTGAAATAAGAGTATATTGACAGTATGTGTTGAGAATACATTGGCTCAAAGCAATGGGTCCGAATAACTTGTTCCTGTGCTGTAAAATCTGTGTAAAGTGACACTTGGAGATAGTAAGGATTGAATAATAGCAGCAAGCATTCATAAACCCTTTTATAAGTCTCTCCCAAACAGTCTCATTTAAAACTTAAATGGTTTCAAATTTATTGACTTTACTTTTATGTTGTTAACTCTGCCAGGAGCTGCCTGGATCTAAACGATGCATTCCCTGTGTGGGTCAGCTGGCCAGGTCACCTATAACAGGCTGTAGGAATGGAGATGAATGCGGTATTCACATCACAGAAATAAATTGAATAAAAACTAATGTCTAAGACATTTATAGCTGTCTAATTGGAAGAGAAAGGGTTTGGCAAAGGGACAGAATGCTAACAGTGAACTCTGCTTTCAGTGTTTGGTAGGATGCTTGACCAACATTTGTATTCCAAGTGAAATCTCTTACACTGTATCACAAAATAACATTGTTTTTAGCTGTCATTTTTTTCGACTGTCATTTACTTTGTATAAATCTCATTTATAGCATTCGTAGATGCTTCTAATTTTGTATCTCAAGCTGAGTGTCAACATATACACTTTTGGAGGCAGCGCCCTGTTACAAAGATTAATTCTACTATCACCAATGCTCAGCAGAGGTGTGCACCGTCTACAGGATGCACTGCAGAAATTCCTGTCTCTCTCTTACCTTCTGAACAACATTTGCAATCTTCTTTTAAGTTTACTAGTTAGCTTACTCTCATATTCCATCTTCTCTGCCCTCTTTATTTTCTAAAGTTATACTCTGCTGGTTTTTAAAGGTTTCCCAACCCCGTCTCTTCCCATGTATCTTCACCATATTGTATGCTTTTTCTTTGCCTCTATCCTGTCCCTGAATCCCCTTGTCAGCCATGGTTGCCTTGTCCTCCCTTCAATAAATTTCGTCTTCCTTGGTATGAATTTCTGCTGTGTCTCCTGACTGACACCAGAAATGCCTGCCATTCCTGCTCCACCGTCTTCCCTGCTAGACTCCCCTCTAAATCAACTCTGGCCAGCTCCTCCCTCATGTCTTTTCTATTTGCCTTTGCTCAACTGCTACATCTGATTCCAGCTTCTCCCCCTCAAACTGCAGGGTGAATTTGCTGCCCTCTAGGTGTTCCTTCACCTTAAGCACTTAAGAGGTGGATGTGGAAAGCACTGGAGGTTCAACGAATGGCCAACAGCCATGATGTACATGTCAAGACCACCTATGGACCAAACCCTTAAGGCCCCACCTCACTGCTGGCCAAGGACAGAGTGACTCTTAACAAAGACAATGCCGGGGAGCACGTCAGAGACCTCCTTGGCTCCGTCATTGATCCGAGAGTCCTTAAGTGCATCCCACTGTACGCTACACGCCACGAGCTCAGCAACACCCCAGCCCCACACAAAGTAGAGAAGGCCATCTGCCTGCTCAAGAACAACAAGGCTGCTGGAGCAGATGGTATCCCTGCTGAGGCATTGAAGTGTGGAGGCATAGAGCTCCCAGTTCAGCTACACACTCTTGTCTGCCTTATCTGTGGACGGGGAGAGTATCCCGGGAGAGCTCAGAGGTACCACAGTCGCGAGCATTTTCAGAAGAGGAAACCAGTCCGACTGTGGTAACTACGTGGGAATCTCCCTATTGTCATCGCCAAGCTCTTTCTTAATCATCCCCTCCCTGTGGCTGAGGAGCTCCTCCTGAAATCACATGGAGGAGCACAATGGACATGATGTTCACTGTGCAACAGCTTCAGGAGAGATGCAGAGAAAAGACACTCCCTCCGTACACTGCCTCCTTACAAAGGACAATTGACACCGTCGAGGAAGCATTGTGGAGCAGCCATCTCCGCTTGGTTACGATATAAAGTTTGTCACTATCCTTTGCCTGCTCCATGATGACATGGAAGTCATGGTAATAACAAATGGCTGCACCACTGACCTATTCCCCATTCAGAGCAGTGCCAAGCAGGGCTGTGTCATCACCCCACACTTTTCTATCTACCTCACTGCTTCACCTCACCGCCAACAGGCTCCCGCTGGAGTGGAGCGAACCTACAGAACCAGCGGGAGACTATTCAACCTCTGCTGCCTTTGAGCCAAAACGATAGTCATCCCAACCCAGTGTCATTGAGCTGCAGTACACGGATGATGCTTGCAAATGTGCAAACTCAGAATGTAGTCCAGACCATCATCAGCACCTTTACCGAGGTGTAGGAGAACATGGGTCCTACCCTGAACATCCGAAAGGTGAGGGTTCACCACCAATCTGGTCTGGTATTGCAGAGCGAATCTCCAGTCGTCAAAGTGCATGGGGAGGCCTTTGAGAATGTTGGCCATTTCCTTACCTTGGAAGTGTCTTGTCCCCCAAAGGAACTATTGATGAAGAGATCCTGCACTGTCCCTAGTGTGCTAGCACAGCCTTCAGCTGCCTGAGAGAAAGGGCATTAGAGCACAACAACATAGGATTTGACACCACAATTGTGGGTTAGTGTGTTCTGGTGGTTCCCACCCTCTTACATGGCTCTGAAATGTGGACTGTCTACAGCAGACACTGCAAGGTACTGGAGCAGTCCCACCAATGCTGCCTGTGTAAGATCCTACAAATCTTCTGGGAAGAAAGATGCGCCAACACCAGTGTCCTCGACCAGGCCCACATCCCCCGTGAGGCACTGACTCTGCCGTCGCCGCATTGGTCTGTACAGGCACATACGGAGTCCTCCTCATATGCGAGGGACTGCTAATGAATGAATGAAAAAAGTTGAGGCAGGAAACCCCACACCCTTTTTTTAAAATACTTGGACAAGGACCCTAGGCTGAAAGGTGGGGCTAGTGTAACATTACCACACTACAGACTTGATGGGCCAAAAGGCCTCTTCTGTACTGAATGATTCTATGAGCATGCAGCAAACCAAGTCCAGAAATTTGCTGGAACAGTGTGGTTTCTAAAAAAATGCCTTTTTGATTTTATTTTCTTAAGTTTCAATGTGTCACTGCATTGACCATTTTAAAAATAAGACATCCAGGTATTTCTACAGAATGTGAGATCAAGCAAGTTTTCCACAATGCTTCAAAATTTGAGTCCTCAAAAAAAGCGTTTGTTCCACAAAGCCAAGCAAGGGCTGAGATTGCTGTGTTAGCTGCAGCCCTGAGACTGTCAAGTGCAAGCCACGTACCTCATTTTGTGATACATGTGAACAATGAAGGGCTTATGCTCGAAACGTCGAATTCTCTATTCCTGAGATGCTGCCTAACCTGCTGTGCTTTGACCAGCAACACATTTGCAGCTGTGATCTCCAGCATCTGCAGACCTCATTTTTTACTTTAACAAAGTAAAGCTGGCATTGTCTTCGCAGACAGTCAAGCTGCTCTCTCATTAGAGAGTGGTGGTAGTTTTAACCTGAAGGTTACCACACCTCAACTGAGGGCCGAGGTTGAGAAGGAGAGTTCTCTCTCTGAAATTTTAGCTGGAACAGGAATTGAATCTATGCTGGTGGCAACTCTCTGCATCGCAAACCAGCCTTCCAGCTAATTAACCCCACATATAGACAGCACAGGCAATTGCTACAAACCTATTTGATGCGAGGCTTGATCATGTTCACTTTGTTTTCAGAGAATAGGTCTCTGGAAATGAACATGTCATTTCCGGTATGTATCAATATACCTTGACTGGTTGAGAGCATGGCGCTGGAAAAGCACAGCAGGCCAGGCAGCATCCGGGGAGCAGGAGATTCGACATTTCGGACAAAAGCCCTTCATCAGGAATGAGGCTTGTGGGCCAGGGATGCTGAGAGATAAATGGGAGAGTGGGGGGTGTTGAGGGGGGAGGGGGGCAGGTAGATGAAGGTGGGGGTGAAGGGAATAGGGCCATTGCAGTGAAGACAACCGTGTGAAACTCTATTGCAAGACCAACAGCCACTGTGTGTCAGATCCCAAAGTATTTCATGAGTTAATGAAACATTTATGAACATATTTTCTAGCCCAATAAAACGCCTCCTAAACCCTGTGTGTGTTTTTGCATCACATTACGATTCCTGATGAGACCAATAACGTTTGAAGCAGATCTTTGATATCCCAGTGACTAACTCAAAGGATTTCATGATAAATTCTTACAAGGTGGAATTTTTGCTATGTTACATAGAACATTACAGCGCATTACAGGCCCTTCGGCCCTTGATGTTGTGCCGACCTGTGAAACCAGTCTGAAGCCCATATGATCTATGCTATTTCATTTTCATCCATATGTCTGTCCAATGACCATTTAAGAGCTCTTAAAGTTAGCGATTCTACTCCTGTTGCAGGCAGGCCATTCCACACCCTTACTACTCTGAGTAAAAAAAAACTATCCCTGAGCTCTAAATTGAGGGTGACAGATATAAAGTTATGTCACCTCGTGCTAGCTCTCACTGTCCACTCTACCTAATCCTCTGATTGATTATCTTATATGTCTTCATTAAGTCGCCTCTCAACATTATTCTTAACAAAAACAGCCTCCAGTCCCTCAGCCTTTCCTCATAAGACCTTCCCTCCATACCAGGCAACATCCTGGTAAATCTCGCCTGCAGTGTGGAAGGTGAGGACTGCAGATGCTGGAGATCAGAGTTGAGAGTGTGGTACTGGAAAAGCACAGCAGGTCAGGCAGCATCCAAGCAGCAGGAGAATCGACGTTTTGAGTATAAGCCCTCCATCATTCCTGGTGAAGGGCTTATGCCCGAAACGTCAATTCTTCTGCTGCTCGGATGCTGCCTGACCTGCTGTGCTTTTCCAGCACCACCTTCTTGACTCCAGTCTCCTCTGCACCCTTTCCTACAATGTGGTGACCATCTCTAAGACCCTATGACTCTACTCCCAAATGCAGCCGCACCAGCGTGAATGTTATAGCTGAGTGGTGTAGCAAGCTGGAAATGGAATCCCACTGTTCCCAGGGTTGTTACTAAAATTAGAGTTTTGAAATTTCACTGAATTCAGCAAGTTACCTGTCTTTTAGACCCAAGTTGACAGAAATCACTGTCCTGAACAGGAATTATAATTTATTGCGAGCCATAGACTTCAGTTGCAGGTAGATAATTTTTGTATCTAACTCCTAGTACCTAAGATGATGCCATAAGAGGCAATATTGTAAAAGTTTCGCTGTACTCTTATATGTTAGTACTTGAGTACACCTGACAATAAAGATATATCTATTCTGTGTAACTCTACTTGTTAAAACCCCTTAAGTAAAGGTAAAGTCACTATAGTCCCTCATTAGAGGGAGAGGGTCAATTGGTGCCAGTTTAATCGGAGGGCCACCACACCTCAGGCAAGGGGAAAGAGATTGAGAAAGAGAGTCCTTCGAGGTAACCTTAGCTACTGCTGGAATTGAACCCACACAGTTGGCTTCACTCTGCATTGCAAACTAGCCAACCGGCCAATTGACCCCTGATACACCCCCCCACCCCCAGCCCCATTGCCATATATCACTTACACTCTTACTCCCCATTATAGATGGAGGCAGAACCTGGGCAAGCAGTTCAGTGGTGTCTGTTTGCAAGATCATCTTATGTTGGTCAGACTACCTCTGTGTTTCTTCTTCAGATTTTTCATTTGTTTGCAAGAGACACTGGGTGGCTGGTTCAAACTTTTAAAAGGTGTAAAAGTAAGTAGAAGTCACAGCTTTTTGAAAATGCTGAAGGGAAAGTGAACTGATTTTTCTTCCAGTTCAAAGTTATTTTTAACTGCAGAGAACAGACAGGTCCTGAGTGGGTGGAGTCCTGAAGGGATCCTCCTACCTTGTTTACAGTCCCAAGCTGGCCAGCTACCTGAGAACCAATCACATCATTGCTGGCAGGCAGAGGGCCTTTGTCATTGGTCTGTGAAATAGTGACCAGTTATCAATCAGCCACTTGTTGCTGGCTGAATCTCCCCTTGTACACACCCTTCACCTACTACTGCTTGAAACAGCAGCTATGTAAACAATACCTATAGGGAGTATCTGGTAACTTGCTTTCAAAAAAAAATGTGCAGTAATCCTTGGTTTTAAAAGAATTATTTTCCTATTTCTGTCCAAAATTTAAAAAACAAAGCAAAATAAAATATAATCTTTATAAGTGCAATAAATATGCTAAAAACAATGCTGACTAGTCATGACTTGGCAATTTCTGATGCACTAAAAAAAAATTACATCTTTCCATACCCTCTTTATTGCCTAGCAACAGAAAGCCTGTATGCTTTGTTTATACAGTATACAGCACTCTTTACAAATTATAATCTTTACAGGAGCCTGGCCGGAGTAACACCCACCTGGTATCAGGTTCACTTCTTTCCATTTTGCTGCATTGTACCATCCATTGTTTGTTGAATGTCATTTCCCGGTTGCCGGAGTGTATCCAAACTGCCTTTCCACAGGCGACTGACCGAGTTCTGTGCCACACCCAAATTGAATGTTCCAGTTTCCTTAAGTTTCCACCAGTCACACCTCTTACACCAGAGATCATGCTCCCAATCCAATTCTGTTCGGTCGCAATCAGAGAACCCCTGCAATTCATGATCGCTGCTGTTTGTGGAATCATAGAATTTTACATTCCAGAAGGAGTCCATTTGACCCATCATGTCTATACCAGAACCCGAACGATTTTCCCAGCCAGTCTCCCTTTCTATCCCTATCTCTGTCACTTCTTTCTCCTCGGTGTAACAGCCGATGCTTGGATCTCAGTTGAAGCTGAGCTGCATCCCTCTCCCCCACGTCAGTTTTTTGGCAATCAGATAACATCAGTTTGTTGCAAATCTAATAGGCAGTCATGTGATCTGTTTTACTTTAAATTGAAAGAGACAGTTAAGAATGTAACCATCTTTCTAAAACCTCACCCCACATAACCGACTATTCCTGAGAAACCCAGGAGGTGGGTGAGTGACATGTTGGAAGAAATATTTAGGCAAGTCCCAGTGTTATCATAGAATTCTTACAGTATGGAAACTGACCATTTGGCCCAACAAGTCCACACTAACCCTCCGCAGAGTAACGTACCCAGACCCATTCCCCTACATTTACCCCTGACTAATGCACCCAACCCCCACATCCCTGAACACTCTGGGCAATTTAGCATGGCCAATTCACCTAACCTACACATCTTTTGGAATGTGGGAGGAAACCGGAGCACCCGGAGGAAACCCACACAGACACTGGGAGAATGCGCAAACTCCACACCGAGGCTGGAATCTAACCTGGCGCTGTGAGGCAGCAGTGTTGACAACTGAGCCACCGTTAGATTTTGAGAATTGGAGGAGAATGGGAAGAAAGGACTTTCAGAATCTGGAGATAGGGTGAGATTAATAAAATTCTAACTCCAATCTCACAGGTTAGACCTACTTAGAGAAGCTCCCGGTAGGTCACTCTTGAACCAGGGGATGTTTTCCCCCTTACCCCCTGCTTCAGCATGTATACCATCTTTTCCTCGTAACCAATCAGTTCTCAAAGGTTGAAACATTAACTCTGCTTTCTCTCCATGGATCCTGCCAGCCCTGCTGAGTTTCTCCAGCAATTTCTATTTTTGTGACATCATCTTGGGATAATTTGATTTAAGATTGAAGTGACGAAGAATATCTTCACTGAGAGGGTGCTGAGTCTGAGGAATGTTCTGTCCAGAGGATTGTGGAAGCTCCATCACTGAACATGTCCAAGGTAGAAAGCGATTGGCTTCTGGAGACTAAACGGATATGGAGGTTATGTGGAAAAATATTGTCCAGTAAGACGATTGGATCATTGGCCAGAATGGTGAGGTAGTTTGATGGGATGAATGCCCTATTCCTGCTCTTCTGTCAGAGTGGAAGATGGTGTGAGATATTTGTCTGAGTACTGTGTCTGTGAGTGTGTGCGTGAGTGTCTGTGTGTCAGTTTGTGAGGGGGAGCACAGGGTGAGGGATAGTGTGCAGAACGGGGACAGTGCAGGGGAGCACGTAGGATTCAGTTTCCCTGCATGAATAGAACCAATGTCTTTGCCAAAAAAAGAACCCTTTCTAGGACAGGCCCTTCCTTTTGATGAATCATCAGTTTTTCAATCTGTGCTTGGTATTTCACCACTGAACTTAATTTTTGCCCTCCCACAGAAAACATGAGCCGGCGAAGCTTTAAAAGCAGTGTCAAGCAAGGCTGGGCATATATTGGTCGGAAAATGGTGAGTTCCTGGAAATTGTTTACACCAGCTCACTGGATGATCCCAGAGAGTCATGTTGACTGGGTCGCTTTGAGGGGTGGGACTCAAATTGGAAAAGGGTTTTATTGGTCTTGAGTGGAGGAAGGGTCTTAACCAGAAAGACAAAGTGGTAGATGGGCTGAGAGGCTTGCTTGGCTCTGGGGTTGGGGAATAAGTTCCAGAGCTCAGGACCAGGCTTAACCACCAATAGAAAAGCATTTGAAATAGTGAGTGGAAAACTCTAGGGAGTGCAGAAATCTCTGAAGGCATTGGGGCTGGTGGAGACTGGAAATGAGAACATGGGGCTGTGGGGAAATCAGAACAGGCGAGAGACCAACAAGAGAAATTAATTCAACAATAAAAATCTGGGTGTAATAATTAGTCATAAGGGATTCGTGCAGTGGTAGTATCTGTTAGGAGGTGGATCTAATTCATTACCTGTTCAAACAGGTTTGATTTGAAAAACATGTTATTTTTTAAAGGAAAATGAGCATATCCAATGCCAGCTTCTCAGAAGAAGCTATTTTTAATCTCATTTGCATTTAATGGCATTATACTTGCTGATGTCACCCATCTGTGTAAAATATTTGCACCTGGCTCCTAATAAGATGCCAGAAACTAAATAAAAGTAAGGAAGTATAGCATTTAGGATAAGATATTAGACTCTGGCCCAAAAAGTGCCAGTGAAGGAATGGTGATATATTTCCAAGTCAGGATGGTGAGTGGGTTCCAAGGAGAACTTGCAGGTGCTGGGTATTCCCACCTATCTGCTGCCCTCCTCCTTCCAGATGAAGGAGGTTGCAGTTTGGAAGGAGGTACCTTACTGAGTTACTGCAGTGCACCTTGTCCAGTAGATGGTATACAATGCTACCATGATGCTGAGAAGGTAAAAGGAGTGAATGAAGCTAGTGGATGGAGTGCCAATCTGCCAGGCTGCTTTTTGTTGGATTTCAATGTTCTGCATTGTTGGTGGAGTTATGCCGATCTAGATGAAAACAGTAACAGAACCAGACCGTTCAGCTCCTCAAGGCTGCTTCATTTTTCATGGCTTTTCAGATTGTGGTCTTAACTCTTAATGGTGAATGTATTCAATGACCCAGCCTCCACTGTTTGCTGATGTCCAAAGATTAATAACCTTCTGAGAGAAGAAATGCCTCCTCATCTCTGTCTTAAATGGACAATTCCCTTATTTTAACTGTACCCACAAGTAGCAGACCCCCCACCATACCCCCAAAGTGAGAATCATTCTCCCCGCACCTGCCCTGTTAGAGCCCCATTGGAGCTGTGTGTGTCACAGTAAGATCACCTCTCACTCTTGTAAGCTCCAGCAGATGTAGGCTCGACCTACTTAACTTTGTTTTATAAGATAACCCGTTTTGTTCCAAGCTCATCCTAGTGAGCCTAGCCTGGACTCCTTCAAATGACCTTATACAGCAGCAGCACCTCCCCTGACCCTCCTGCTGGCTCAGTGGATGTGTTGAAGTTGCTGCCTTTGAAGGTCATACTCTGGAAGGACCAGCATCATCAGGGGGCGTGGTTAGGGTATAAGTCTTTTCCCCAGGGTGCGGGAGTCCAGAACTAGAGGATATAGGTTTAAGGTGAGAGGGGAAAGATTTAAAAAGGACCTAAGGAACAACATTTTGCACAGAGGGTGGTGCATGTATGGAATGAGCTGCCAGAGGAAGTGGTGGAGGCTGGTACAATTGCAACAATTAAAAGGCATCTGGAGGGTACATGAATAGGAAGGGTTTGGAGGGATATGGGCCAAGTGCTAGCAAATGGGACTAGATTAATTTTAGGATATCTGGTTTTCATGGACGGGTTGGACCAAAGTGTCTGTTTCCTTGCTGTACGTCTCTGAGAGTCTATGATGCTGGGGACATGTAATTGAATTTTTTGAAGGTGGAGGTCAATTCTTGTTCGGCAACAGAATGATAGTTTGTGGCTAAAAGGGACTAAGGCATCTGAAAGGCAAACAGATCTGCCATGAGGGCTTGAGGGGCCGAATGGCCTAGTTCTCATGTTTGATGTGGCTTTCAGCTGTCAGAAAAAATTGGGCAGATAGAAACAAAATGAACGAGGTGCTGCTGGGACACTGGAAATTGACTGGGAAGTGTAGGCCATTCCCAGAGTTAAACTAAAACAAATTTAACCTTGTTTAGGAGCACTTTACTGCAGATGCTGGAATGTGTACTGAAAACAACAAATGCTGGAGGTCATAGGTGGGTTAGACAGCATCCATGGAGAGAGAGAGAGCACAAACTACCATTTCGAGTCCAGATGACTGTTCATCAGAGCCGAAGCGAAGTGTGGAGGGGACAGCATTTACGATGTAGTTTGTTTTTGGGCGGCAGAGGGGAAGGGGGTGCGGGTGGTGTGGAGGTAATGGGTGTAGGGTGCTGGTGGAGAAAGGATGTTAATTGTTTAGATTAAATGATCAGAATGTGAGGGTGGCAAACACAATGGTGTGTCTCCTGCCATTGTTCTGCCACTCACGTTCCAATCACTTAATCTCAGCGACAGAGGAACCTCGATTATCTGAACGTGATGAGCAGGCACTATTTCGTTCGGGTAATCGATTTAATTGGTTAAATGCTTTTCCTCTGGGGCTTGGAATTTTTAAAGTCTGCTCCTCGTTCAAGAGACTGCAGCAGCACACAGCACGTGAGACCCTGCCTCCAACCCCATGCAACACCTCCCCACCTGGAGTAGAGTGGTGCTGGGAAAGCAGCAGTTCAGGCAGCATCCGAGGAGCAGGACAATCAACGTTTCGGGCAAAAGCCCTTCATCAGGAATACAGCCCCCAACCCTGTGCAACATCCCACCCCGCTCCCCCACCTCAACCCTGTCCGACCCTGCCCCCGCCCACCCCCTCTCCGGGGCAGCTGGACTGGATGCCAACAACAAAGACTGCTGCAATTGCCTTCGTGGGGTAAGTCTCCAAACAGAGCGCGCACACACACACGCAGCCACAGCCACACACACAACTTTTTGCTGCAACTTTTTGACAGGTTCCACCTTTGCCCTATACAGGACAATGTTGGAGAGATTATCTGGGATAGGGGGGGGTTTAAGGTACACCCCTGTGTAGAACTCCAGAGGCAGTGTGGGGGGAAAGAAAGTGAGGGCAGTCAGTCATTTGGAGACGGTGCCTGTTTAATCTCTGTAAACAAAAAAACACGATCACTGTTGGAAACGTGTCTTTCGTGTAATGTTTCCATCGGAATCGCGAGATCTCCTTCGGATAATCCGATTTTCGGATAATTGGTATTCGGATAATTGAGGTTCCTCTGTATCAACATCCTTTCTCCATCAGCACCGTACACACATTATATTGCCAGAGGAGGTGTGGAAGCAGCATTTAAGGAGCACCTCGATGACTACATGGATAGGAAGCGAATAGATGTATACGGATCCTGTAAGTGAAGACAGGTTTAGCATGAAATGTGTCAGTGCAGACTTGGAGGGCTGAAGGGCCTGTTCCTGTGCTGTATTGTTCTTTGTTCTATGTTCTGTCTCTGAGTAGATTGACCCTGACTCCTGAATGCCTGAATCTGGATATTCTCATTGTTCCTGCATTAATGAATATTCCATAAAGAATCTCTGCATCAAACAGGGCTAACAGTAAATAGAGGGATTGGAGAAGGTGGTGTTGGTGCATTAATTGTGTTCACTTGCATGCGGGTGAAAATGGAGAATGGTATGGAATAAATTCTCGTACAGATTTGTTGGGCTGAATGACCTCTTTCTATGTTGTACAGTCCACATCACAGAGGCTTGTATCCTTCCGTCCCTGAGCCAAGAATGGTCCCCTGAGCCACGGATAGGGTCTTGAAGAGCCAGACCAGCCTGAGTTCCCTGTGTTTTGTTTTGCAGGATGTTGCTGACTTTGAGTGGGTTATGTGGTTCACTAAGTTCCGAAACTACATTCTTTTCGCCTTATCTGGCCACGTGCTGTTTGGTAAAGCTATTTCCATGATGGTTCCTCAGGTGGGTGCCACTTCCATTCTGTCAGTTCATGTTGTTGTTTCTTCCTTGGAACATGCAGAAGACCAAAGGAACAGTATTTATTGAGACATTCTAGAGCCGAGTTGAATGGTGTGGGATCAGGTTTGATGTAGAACGTGGAACATTATAGCGCAGTACAGACCCTTTTGGCCCTCGATGTTGCCAACCTGTGGGACCAATTTGAAGCCCAACTAACCTACACTATTCCATTCTCGTCCATATGCCTATCCAATGACCATTTAAATGCCCTTAACGTCTACTACTGTTGCAGGTATTGCGTTCCATGCCCCTACTTTCAGAGTAAAAAAACTAACTCTGACATCTGTCCTATACCTATCACCCCTCAATTTAAATCCATGTCCCCTCATGCTAGTCATCGCCAACCGAGGAAAAAGGCTCTCACTGTCCAACCTATCTAACTCTCTGATTATCTTATGTCTCAATTAAGTCGCCTCTCAACCATCTTCTCTTAAACAAAAACAGCCTCAAGTCCCTCAGCGGTGACTAGAACTATACGCAATACTCCAAGTGCAGCCATACCAGAGTTTTTTTTTTAGATTACTTACAGTGTGGAAACAGGCCCTTTGGCCCAACAAGTCCACACCGATCCGCCAAAGCGCAACCCACCCATACCCTACATTTGCCCCTTACCTAACACTACGGGCAATTTAGCATGGCCAATTCACCTGACCAGCACATCTTTGGACTGTGGGAGGAAACCGGAGCACCCGGAGGAAACCCACACAGACACTGGGAGAACGTGCAAACTCCACACAGTCAGTCGCCTGAGTCGGGAATTGAACCCGGGTCTCAGGCGCTGTGAGACAACAGTGCTAACCACTGTGCCACCGTGCCGCCCATTTTGTACAGCTGCAGCATGATCTCGTGGTTCTGAAACTCAATCCCTCTACCAATAAAAGCTAACACACCGTATGCCTTCTTAACAATACTATAAACATGGGTGGCAACTTTCAAGGATCTATGTATTTGGACACCAAGATCTCTCTGCTCATCTACACTACCAAGAATCTTACCATTAGCCCAGTACTCTGCATTCCTGTTACTCCTTGTGGATCACCTCTCACTTTTCCGCATTAAACTCCATTTGCCACCTCTCAGCTTAGCTCTGTCTCTCTGCAACCTACAACACCCTTCGTCACTATCCGCAACTCTACCAACCTTAGTGTCACCCACAATTTACTAACCCATCCCTCTCTGCCCTCATCCAGTTATTTATGTAAATGTCAAACAAGAGTGGACCCAAAACAGATCTTTGCAGCACCCCACTGGTAATTGAACTCCAGGATGAATATTTCCCATCAACCACCACCCTCTGTCTTCTTTCAGCTACTCAATTTCTGATCCAAACTGCCAAATCACCTTCAATTCCATGCCTCTGCATTTTGTGCAATAGCTTACCATGGGGAACCTTATCAGACACCTTACTGAAATCCATATGCACTACATCAACCGCTTTGCCCTCATCGATCTGTTTGGCCACCTTCTCAAAGAATTCAATAAGATTTGTGAGGCACAGCCTGTCCTTCACAAAACTGTGTTGACTATCCCTAATCAACTTATTCATCTCTAGATGATTATAGAGATTAATATAACCCTTATATATCCTTTCCAACACTACCCACAACTGAAGTAAGGCTCACAGGTCTCCCCTCCTTGAACAAGGGAACAACAGTTGCTATCCTCCAGTCTGGCATTAATCCTGTAGACAAAGATATCCCGAAGATCTCCTCCCTGGCTTCCCAGAGAATCCTAGGCTAAATCTCATCCAGCCCAGGGGACTTATCTATTTTTACACTTTCCAGAATTGCTAACACCACCTCCTTATGCACCGCAATCCCATCTAGTGTAGTAGCCTGTGTCTCAGTATTCTCCTTGATAATGTTGTCTTTTTCTAGTGTGAATACTGATGAAAAGTATTCATCTAGTGTTTCCCCATCTCCTCTGACTCCAAGCACAGATTCCCACTATTATGCTTGATTGGCCCTAAGCTTACTCTAGTTATTCTTTTATTCCTGATATACCTATAGAAAGTCTTTCATTCCATCCGCCAATGACTTCTCATGTCCCCTCCTGGCTCTTTTTAGCTCTCTGTTTAGGTCTTTCCTAGCTAACTTGTAACTCTCAAGCGCCCAAACTAAGCCATCACATCTCATCCTAACATAAGCCTCCTTCTTCCTCTTGACAAGAGATTCAACTTTCTGAATAAACCACAGCTCCCGGGCTCGACAATTTCCTCCCTGCCTGACCGGTACACACTACTTCAAGGACCTGCAGAAGCTGGTCCTTGAAGTTCCACATTTCTATTGTGCCCATCCTTTGCAGTTCCTCCCCCATCCTCTGCATTCTAAACCTTGCCTAATCGCATTGCAATTAGAACATAGAACATAGAAAAATACAGCGCAGTACAGGCCCTTTGGCCCTCGATGTTGCGCCGATCCAAGCCAGCCTAACCTACACTAGCCCACTACCCTCCATGTGCCTATCCAATGCCTGTTTAAATGCCCATAAAGAGGGAGAGTTCACCACTGTTACTGGCAGGGCATTCCATGAACTCACGACTCACTGAGTAAAGAATCTACCCCTAACATCTGTCCTATACCTACCACCCCTTAATTTAAAGCTATGCCCCTCCGTAATAGCTGACTCCATATGTGGAAAAAGGTTCTCATGGTCAACCCTATCTAAACCCCTAATCATCTTGTACACCTCTATCAAGTCACCCCTAAACCTTCTTTTCTCCAATGAAAACAGCCCCAAGTGCCTCAGCCTTTCCTCATACAATCTTCCTACCGTACCAGGCAACATCCTGGTAAACCTCCTCTGCACCCGTTCCAGTGCCTCCACATCCTTCCTATTGTATGGCAACCAAAACTGCACACAATACTCCAGATGCGGCCGCACCAGAGTCTTATACAACTGCAACATGACCTCAGGACTCCGGAACTCAATTCCTCTACCAATAAAAGCCAGTACGCCGTATACCTTCTTCACAGCACTATTTACCTGGGTGGCAACTTTCAGAGATCTGTGTACATGGACACCAAGATCCCTCTGCTCATCCACACTACCAAGTATCCAACCATTAGCCCAGTACCCCATCTTCTTATTACTCTTACCAAAGTGAATCACCTCACACTTAGCTACATTGAACTCCATTTGACACCTTTCTGCCCAGCTCTGCAGCTTATCTATATCCCGCTGTAACCTGCCACATCCTTCCTCACTGTCAACAACTCCACCGACTTTCGTATCATCTGCAAACTTGCTCACCCAACCTTCTAGCCCCACCTCCAGGTCATTTATAAAAATGACAAACAGCAATGGTCCCAAAACAGATCATTGGCAACAATGTCCTATTCCTGAGTGAATACTGATGAAAAGTATTCATTCAGTGTCTCCCCAATCTCTTCAGCCTCCACGCGCAACTTCCCACTACTATCCTTGACGGGACCTATTCCTACCCTAGTCATTCTTTTATTCCTGACATACCTATAGAAAGCCTTTGGGTTTTCCCTAATCCTATCAACCAACGACTTTTCATGTTCCCTCCTAGCTGCTCTTAGCTCTCTCTTTAGATCCTTCCTGGCTACCTTATAACTCTCAATCACCCCAACTGAACCTTCACACCTCATCTTTACATAGGCCGCCCTCTTCCCTTTAACAAGGGATTCCAATTCCTTATTAAACCACAGCTCCCTCACACGACCCTTTCCTCTCTACCTGACAGGTACATACTTATCAAGGACACTTAATTATTGCTCCTTGAACAAGATCCACAAATCAATTGCACCCTTCCCTTGAAACCTACTTTTCCAAGCCACGCATCCTAAGTCATGCCTCACCGCATCGTAATTTCCCTGCCCCCACCTATAATTCTTGCCCTATAGTGCACACTTATCCCTCTCCATCACTAGAGTAAAAGTCGCCGAATTGTGGTCACTGTAATTGTGAGACTCCTGCTCCCTGTTTGTATGATGGTCATGACCATGGATTATCCCACTGCCTGGGGACAGCAGGTCCATCGCTAAAGTAAACATAACCGAATTGTAGGCATTATCACCAAAATGCTCGCCTACCTCCAAATCTACACCTTGGCTGGGTTCATTACCCAGTACCAAATCTAATGTGGTCTCACCCCTTGTTGGTCTATCTACATACTATGTCAGGAACCCCTCCTGCGCACACAGAACAAAAACTGACCCATCTATAGTACTCGAACTATGGTATTCCCAGTCGATATTTGGAAAGTTAAAGACCCGTATAACAACTTCTCTATCACTCTCACTCCTATCGAGAGTGACCCTACATGGCGTTTTATAACTTGGCAATGTCATTGGTAAGTGGAATCTTTGGGAGGTGAGAGGATCGGAAGATGTGTCCTGCACAGTGGCTTCTCCGTGTGGAATCACACTGAGTAAGAGAGGTTGTAACATTGTGGCATGCTGGCTGTGTACAGGGGGTCCCAGAGTCTACAGAGAGCTGCCATTGTGATCCTTCACTCCTGTCCCCAGGCAGTGGGATTATCCATGGTCATGACCATCATACAAACAGAGAGCAGGAGTCCCAGCCACTTGTCCCTTCAAGCCTGCGCCATGTTAATCTTCCGCCCACTTGGCAATCAAAAGTCTATCTACCTCTGCCCACAATGAAGCATCTGAGTGATTGGCAGGAGTAGGTGAAGGTAGGAAGAGCTAGGAGATGAGGAAAACTGTTTGGGCAGCTGTGTGTGGGTGAGGTGAAGGGTCTGGCATGGGTCCTGAGTAACAGAGTGCTGCTAGGTTAAGCAGTGGGAGTGAATGAGCATTGGGCAGCCTGAGAGGTTGTCAATGCCATATGTCCTCCCTCCCCAGCCCACCCCACTAGACCACTTCCAGCTCTGCCACATCCAGACTCCTGGAAATGTGTTTTAATTTATTCATTGGATGTGGGCATCTCTGGCTAGACCAGCGTGTATTGTCCATCCCTAGTTCTCCAGAGAGCAGTTAAGAGTCTACCACGTTGCTGTGGGTCTGGGGTCACATGTAGACCAGAGCAACTAAGGATGGAAGTTTCCTTCCCTAAAGGGCATTAATGAACCTGATGGTTTTTCCAACAATCAGCAATGGATTCATGGTGCAATAACTTTATTATTAATCTCATTTGTTACTGAATTCAAATTCCACGACCTGCAGTGGCAGGATTTGAACCTGGGTCCCCAGGACAATAGCTACATGTTGGGATTAATAGTCTAGTTGTACCACAAGGTCATTGCCTCCCCAGTTGACCCTTCTGAGAGTGGGCCCTGAAGAGTGTCTCTGTCTCTGTCTCTCTCTCTCTCGCACACACTCACACTCACATTCTCACACACTCCTTCTGTCAAGCTGCCCGTCCACCAGACTGCAAACCTCTGTGCTTTTCCGAGATTTTCCATTGTGGCCACTTCCTGTTCTGTCTTCCCTTGAAGAGGCAGCCTGCTTTTACAAGTGTGCTTGGTCCTTGGGTTAGCTCAGTTGGCTGTATGACTGGTTTAATGCAGAGTGATGCCAACAGTGTGGGTTCAATTCCCATACTGGCTGAGGTTACCACAAAGTCTTTCCATCTCAACTTTCATAGAATTCCTACAGCGTGGAAACAGGCCATTTGGCCCAACAAGTCCACACTGACCCTTTTGAAGAATATCCCACCCAGACCCATTACCCCAATCCTATTGCTCCACATGTTCCCTGACTAATGCACCTGCACATCTTTAGACTGTAGAAGGGAACTGGAGCACCTGGAGGAAACCCATGCAGACACTGGGAGAAAGTGCAAACTTCACACACAGTCACCCGAGGCTGGAATCGAACCCGGGTCCCTGGTGCTATGAGGCAGCAGTGCTAACCACTGAGCCACCATGCTTCTCACCTTGCTTAAGGCGAAGTGCCCCTCAGACCAAACCAGCACCAGTGATCTCTCTCGCTGTTGAGAGAGTGGGATTATAGTGACTTTACCTTCACTTTTACACTACCTTGGCAGTGTTGCTAGCGCCATCTGCTGTGTTCAGACCAGACTGACAGGTTTTGAGAAATGGACAGACACCAGAGTCTTGCTCTAAAATTGTGCAAGTGTTGTTACTGGACCAATGTTGCACATCGACCACCTCGCCCTGAAGTGTCGCTAATCTTCCAGACCTTGGGGTAGCTGAGTTCTGAACCGTGCTTGTGTCTGCTTTTTCCAAAAACAAGATTTGAGAAAAAAGATTGAGATCTATCAACTGTGTATTGTCACGGTGTTTGGTGTGGTCACAGGGTTATTGAGATGCTAAAAGGGGTTGTTTCTGCCAGTTCCCAAGGTATTCCACAAATGATCCAAAATATTGTTAAAAAGCAATTTGTGTCCCTTGAAACGTAGCTTATAGGCCAGGTCTGTCCGATGATGACTAGTTTGCAATTGCTGGAGTTTGGGGTAGGTGGGGCAAATGGCATTAGAGTGGAAATTATAAACAGGAAAGCTTGAATAGGAATTGAGGCACTTCATTGTATAATACAGTACAGAGGAAGGCCATTTGGCCCATCATAGCTGTGCTGGATACAGAAGAATTTGTACATCACACAGGAATGCAACCTGGGACATGCAGCCCTTCTGGTGGAGGCTGGAGGTTTGCAGTCAGTATTGATTTGAGATAAAAGCTCTTGGACTGTGATCTTGACCTGAGACTTCTTTGTGTCTGCTCATCCTTTCGGTTTGGTTTTTAGTTTGTTATTTCATGCTGATAAGGCAGCGTTTGTTACCCATCCCTAAGTCCCCCCTAAACTGAATGGCTTCTTTGGCCATCTCAGAGGGTATTAAGAGTCAACCCCATTGCTATGGGTCTAGAGTCACATGTAGGCCAGACCAGGTAAGGATGACAGATTTCCATTTCAAGTGAAGGGACCAGATAGTTTTCATAGTCGCTATCACTGAGATCAACTTTCAATTCCAGATTTTATTAATTGGATTTAAATTCCACAAGATGCAATGGTGGGATTTGAACCCACAGCATCTGCATTGCTAGTCCAAGTGACGTGACCAATATGCCATCATCTCCAGTTAGATGATCTATACTTTTTTGATGTTGGTCATATAATAATTGTTCACAATGTTCTGTTTTTACACAGCACAGATCCTTGTATTTTATGGCCTATGGGATACTGGCAGTTCTGGCTACAATGGGGGTCTCATACCTCATGCTGATCCTGGTCCATTGCATTCTGCTGTATAGCATCGGTTTAGCCAAACAGAAATGGCTGTGTTTCGCTGCTGGCCTCTGCAGCCTAGCAACATTCAAATTGGAACCCATGAGCTCTTGGCAGGTAAGAACGTCTCACATAGGAGCAGGGTCTTCAGGCTATTTATTCAATAGCCACTTTCCTCTTCCATTTCCCTTTCCTGCTCTGTCCCCTCATCCCTTCAATCACCAAGTGATGCTGTAAATAGTTGATTGAGAGATGGACAAAACTGGCAGCTTAACATTCCAGGGTTTAGAGAGGGATGTAAAAGTGTTGGAGGAGTTGTGTGATTGATTACAATGTGGAAGCAGACTTTCAGCCCATTGAGTCCACACTGCCCCTCTGCAAAACATCCCATGTAGACTACCCTGTACCCTATTCCTGTAATCTCACATTTCTCATGGCTAAACTATCTCACCTCCACATCCCTGGATGTATGGCCAGTCCTCACAACCTGCACATCTTTGGACTGTGGGAGGAAACCCACGGGGAAAATGTACAACTTCCACCCAGCTAGTTGCCCAAAGTGGCATCAACCCCGAATCTCTGACGCGGTGAGGCAGCAGTGCTAATCATTGAGTCACCATGCCAACCGTGAGTAATTAGAGGAACAGAAATGTAGACAGATAATGGAAAAAGTAAAAACAACAGGGTTGTTATGGCGAGTAATTTTTACTTCCTCTGCACTGACTGAAACTTCCTTAGTGTCAGGGGCTTGGATAGACGGCCAGGCGATCGAAATTTCAGTGGGGGACCATTTTGGAGACAGTGACCATATTTCTGTAAGTTTTAAGTTATTTATGGGTATGGTTAATAGTCTTTGTCGGGCAAAAGTACTAAACTGGGAGAAGGCTAACTACCATGATGTTTTAGATGCCAGTTGATCAGAGTTCAGGATCAGAATGTTTCTGTGAAAATGAAGAATAAGAATGGCAAGGTTTGGGAACCTTTTAAATGACATGAGAAATTGTGGGCTTAATCAAAAAGAAAAAGGAGGCATATCTAAGGTTTAGGAAACTCTTGATAGACAGATCCCTCAAAATACATAGAGATATCAGGAAAGAATTAAAACTAGGAATGAGGAGGTCTCATTGAAATACCTTTGGCAAACAGTACCAAGGAAATCTCCCCCCAGCATTTTATCCATATGCAAGAAGCAAGAGTGTACCTAGGGAAAGGGTAGGCCCACTCAAGGACAAAGAATGGAATTTATTTGTGGAGCTGGAGGAATTGGGTGAGGTCTTTAATGAATACTTTACATCATATTCATAAAGGAGAAAGACATGGTGGATGGTGAGTCTCAGGAGGGTGTGTTAATATCCTGGGGCATGTCAATAGAAAAAAACGATGTTGGGCGTTTTGAAAAGCACTAAGGTAAACATGTCCCAGGACCTGAGGGGATCCATCCCAGAATGCTGAGGGAGGCAGGTGAGGAAACTATTGGGGCCTTGTACCAGATCTTTGTATCCTGTTTAGTAACAGGAAAGGTCCCAGAGGACTGGAGAATGTCTGTCTGAAATTGTTCCTTTCTTTAAGTAGGGCAACAGGGATCATCAGGGAAATTACAGGTCAGTGAGCCTTATGTTAGTGGTAGAGAAATTATTGGAAAAGATTTTTAGGGATATGATTTACTCACATTTGGAAGAATATGAACTTAGGCAGAATGGCTTTTTGAGAGGAAAGTCTTGTCTCACAAATTTGACTGAGTTTGTTAAGGACGTGACAAAGATGATTGCTGTGGGCAGAGCAGTGGACCTTATCTAATACAGGTTTTACCAAGGCCTTTCACAAAGTCCCTCATGGCAGATTGATACAAAACATGAAGTCACATGGGACCCACGATAGTTGGTAAGCTGGGAAAAAAAATCCAGCTTAGTCATAGAAGACAGAAAATAGTAATGGAAAGGTGTTTTTCTGACTGTGACCAGTATTAGCTGTGAGGAGAGATTGGACAAACCTGTTTGATTTTCACTTGAACCTCAAAGGATGAGGGATGACCTGATAGAAGTTCAGAAAATTGAGAGGTAGTGATAGAATGGATAGTCAGAGTCTATTTCCCAGGCACATAGGTTTCAGGTAAAAGAGGAAAATTTAAAGGCAATGCGGGAGGTGAGTTTTTACACAGACGGTGGTAAGTGCCTGGAATGTGCTGCCAGAGGTGGTGGTGGAGGTGGATACAATAACAACGATTAAGAGACATCTTGACAGATACATGAATAGGCAGGGAATAGAGGGATATGGACCTTGTGGAGGTGAAAAGTTTTTAGTTTAGGAAGGCATCATGTGTCGGTGCAGGCTTGGTGGGCCGAAGGGCCTGTGCTGTACTGTTCCTTGTTCTTCTTTATTTAGGGTAGCGGAGTCCAAACCTAGAGGGCATAAGTTTAAGGTGAGAGGGGAAAGACTTAAATGGTGTCGAAGGGGCAACTTTTCTCACACAGGGTGGTGAATGTATGGAATGTACTGCCAGAGGAAGTGGTGGAGGCTGGTACAATTACAACATTTTAAAATGCATCTGGATGGGTACATGAACAGGGAGGGTTTAGAGAGATCTGCACCAACTGCTGACAAATGGGACTAGATTAATTTAGGATATCTGGTCAGCATGGACAAGTTGGACTGAAGAGTCTGTTTTTGTGATGTGTATGACTATGATTCATGGAACAGAAGAATTTTTACGACAGTCTGTTCGTGAGATTAGCAGTTTCTTCTCTCTTTATTAATTGAATTTAAATTCTCGCAGCTTCAGCATTTGGACTTTGGTCTCTGGAACATTAGTTTGAGCCTCAGGATTGCTAGCCTAGTAATATTAGCACTCTGTGGCCATTCCCCCTTATGATATCTGCAGATACTGACTAACCACAGTATTTTTGCCCTCCCATGTTCCTCACGGTCCCACTTTAGAGGCCATCACCTGACTCTCTCTCTAATGATGTTTCAGTACAGCAGGGTTGTTTAGGCTGAAGCTGTGCTGCTTTGTGTTGAGAAAGCAGCCCTCGCTGGCTGTCTCTACAACTTCCAGCAAATTCACTTGTAGAGCACAGTTCTTACAGTTGTCCCCTCCAAAAACATCCCAGTGCAATGAGGTTCATGTTAACTGTTGCTCTGATGGTTGCTAAAGGGTTGCAACATATTAATGGGCCAGATCTTTGTAGACCTGCCTTTGGTTAGCCTGTTTTGGAGATTCCAATTTTACGTGGAGTTGAACTTTCCTGTCTGAACTCTTCCCTCATCCTAGACTGGGTTTGTAACGGGTACCTTCCACCTCCATGATGTCCTGTTTTATGGAGGAAGTGGTTTCACCATCATGCGATGTATGAGCTTTGCGTTGGAAAACGCTGAGAGGAAAGATGGAAATTACTCAATCCTGGACCTGCTGGTGTACAACTTCTACCTCCCTTTCTTCTTCTTTGGACCGGTAATGACCTTCGATCAGTTCCACGCCCAGGTAAGCTTTGAAACAATGCCTGGGAGATCAGAGGAAGACTTGCATTTATATATACACCTTCAGGATGTCCTAGAGTGCTTTTACAACCAGTGAAAGATAATAGTCACTGCCATGATGTTGAGGATCAGTAACATCCCAGAGCAGCCAGGATAGTACTCAGAGATAATCCTTAGTGATGTTGGTAGACAGATAAATATTGGCCCGGACACAATGGAGTTTCTTGTCTGCTCTATTTCAGAGCAACAAGGTAGAATCTTTCTGACCTAGTAAAGAGGGAAGAGGGGGCTTTGGATGAATCTCTAATCTAAACAGAGATATTCTTCATAGTGTTGCATGACCCTTGTGTAGTGATGGAGTGTCCGTGTATAAGATTGTTCAAGACTTGAGATCTGTTCCCTTGCAGCTGCTTGTCTACATGGCCATGGGAATGTGTTAAGGAATAGGTAGGCGATACACCAGCAGTCAAAAAGTGTGGCACAGCAGGTCAGGTAGGAGAGCAGCTCTCCCTTTTAAGGGACCCCAGGCGGGACAGCAAGAAGGTCACACACAGGAATCATGGGTAACTTTGGTCACGTCTCGTCAGGTGCTGCCTGACCGGCTGTGCTTTTCTAACACCACACTTTTTGACTCTGATATCCAACATCTGCAGTCCTCGCTTTCTCCCAACATTGGTCACGGGTGCAATCAGTCAAATGGAATTGGGCTTCTCGACCCTCTCCAGGGATCTTAGACAAGAGGAAAGACTCAAGAAATTGGGCTTATTCTTTTTGGAGCAGAGAAAATTAACAGGTGACCTTATTGAAGTGTTCAGAATTATGTGCAATTTGGACAGGGTAAGGAAAAATTTTCTGTTTCCACTAGTTGGTATGTCAGTAGTTAGGGGTCACTATTTCAAGATTGTCAGCAAGCGAACTAGGAATGAGATGAGGAGAAAGTTCTTTACTGAGTGAGTTGTTAGGATTTGGAATGTGCTGCCTGGGAGCATGGTTGAGGCAGATTCCATCAGGTTTCAAAAGAAATATGGATCTACATTTGAAAGGGACAAAGGTGTAATGGAAAATTAACATTTATTGCGTAATCTATAAAAGCATGGGGAAACAAAGTATTGCAGACAGACATAAAAAAAATGTAAAGTTAAACCGGCCGAACTGTAGACTTACAAGGCCAGTAAACGACCATATCAACAGTCAAGGAATGCGAAAAGCAACTCCATATATGGAAAGAAACTCTAATGTTCCAGGCTCCTAGCCTTGAGGTGTTGATAAGGAAAAGTGCATTATAGTATAAAGGGAATATGCGAAAGTTATCAGGCGCCCCTTACATGAGGCGTCTTGCCAATGTATTGGGTCCTTTTGCAGAGGTTAAAAATAAACTTTTTCTTTGCTCTTGCTAGCATTTGAGTTGAGTCGATTTAATTTCCACGACAAAGGCTGCGAAGATAGGGCTGGTCTAGCTGGGCAGTTCTTTCAGGAGTTCTAACAGACACAATGGGTCTAATGGCCGCCTCCTGTGCTGTAAAATTCTATGGTTCTATAAAATAACTTCTTACTCTGAGCTTTGTGTATCACAGGTGAACCAATCAAAACTCATTCGGAAAGAGAATGAGATGTGGAACATCAGGAAGTATGCCATCGCGCACCTGACTGTAATCATCCTTGTGGATATCTTCTTCCATTACCTCTACATTCTGACCATCCCTTCGGATCTGAAGCTGGTGGCACGCCTTTCTGATTGGGCATTAGGTAGGTCCCTGGATTTACCCATCAGCCCATAGCCTCCCTGACTCCCACAGTTCCATTCCCATCTCCAAACCTCTACTTTTAAATCTCACTTGACCGTTATCCCTGACCTCATTGAGGGCTTCGGGCATCCTCACTTCCATTACAAATCCTTCCAAGGTGTTTTTTTCTCATTGGTCTTGCTTGAGCCCCTAATTCAACTCCATCTTCAACTAAAGGGCATATCCACAGAATAAGGGGGAAGCAGACTTAAGACTGAGTTGAGGAGGAACTTCTTCATCCAAGGGATTGTGAATCTGTGGCATTCCCTACCCAGCAAAGCAGGTGAGGCTATGTGGTTGAATGTTTTTAAGGCAAAGATGGATTTTTGAACAATATAGAAGTTTAAGGGTTATGATGAGCAGATGGGTAAGTGAAGCTGAGTCCACGAAAGGACCATGATCATATTGAATTGTGGAGAATGCTTGAGGGGCCAGATGGCTTACTCCTGCTCCTACTCCTAGTTCTTACGTTCTTATGTTGTTATCTCACGTTATCCTTGTCTCAATTGGCGCCACTATCTGTATTTCTCCCAGACTTTACAAACTTTGTCATGGAAATCCGAATTCTACTCAACCCAAAACTATCTTTGAAAAAAATGGTTAAAAAAACTATGGTTGCTTTTACAGGACGTACGCAACCAATGAAGTCTTCCAGATTTTTTTATTTGTTCATGGAATGTGGGTAACGTCAGCAAGACCAGAATTTGTTACCCATCTGTGATTGCCTTTGTATTGAGTGGCCATTTCAGAGGGCAATTAAGTTGGTGTGGGACTGGAGTCACATGTAGGCCAGATTAGGAAAGGATGGTAGATTTTCTTCCCTAAAGGACATTAGGCAATCCCATGCATTTTTACAACAATTGCTAAGGTGCTCTGGAATCACATCCCTAGCTAAAGATTCCGAATTACTAATCCAGTCACATGACCACTACACTGCTATAGCCTCCAGAACTGGTGATACTGTGGTATGTAGAAAAACATCAGTTTGCAAACTGAAAGGTGTCTCAATAGCAATGAGATAATATAGGAATATGTAGATCCTGTATAAATCCAAGGCATACCAGAGCTTTTACATAGGCTCTTTACCCATCCACACCCATATCATGTGGATATGTGCAGAGGTATAATGGCACCTGGACATGATGTGTTATAGTTCGTTCAGAGTAAGAGGTGTTTTGGCAGTTTTCTTTACCTGCATGTTGTAGAGTCACTCTGGATAGTGATGGTAGAACCTCCTACATTCTTTCCATAATGTAACTGACCAGAAATCTCTCCACGTTTTGACAACCTGCCATTGGTCAATGTAGGAAGACTTTGCATTCTTAGGAAGTGGGCATCACTGGCTAAGCCAGCATTTATTGTGTATCCCTAATTGCCCAGAGGACAGTTAGGAGTCAACTGCATTGCTGTGGGTCTGGAGTCACATGTAGACCAGACTGGGTAAGGATAGCAGTTTCCTTCCTTAGGGAACCAAATAGGTTTTTCTGACAACATGGTTACCATTACATTGTTAATTCCAGATTTTTAAAAATTGAATTCACGATCCACCATGCGTATTGGTGGGATTTGAACCTAGGTCCCTGGACCATTACTTGGGTCTCTGGAATAATACCACTAGGCCTTTGCCTCCCCAACCTGTGAGGTGAACATACCTTTCTTCAGGCATTAGTTCTAGGGTGGGAGGCAGGGCCCTCCAATATAAAGGACACTGTACCGAACTTAAAACTCAGCCCTGTCCTGATGGTGCCCAAACAATTTCACTGACAAATCTGCCTTTGTTTTTATCTCCCTCCCTGATTCCATGGTAAAGCTTGTTTGGCTTATTTCAACCTGGTGTATGACTGGATAAAGGCAGCAGTGATGTTTGGCGTGGTTGGAACCGTGGCCAGACTTGACTACCTTGACCCACCCAAACCACCGAAATGCATCACCATGCTGTACGTCTTTGCTGAAACGTAAGTGTCTCTTTTCTTCCTTTTTATTCAGTTTCCTTTCATCCTTCTAATGGAGAGAAAAAAAAGAGCACTGGGATTACCACGAGAAAACCTGATCTCTATAGTTCGTTGATGTACTTTGCATCTGTTGCTGTAACAATGGAATTTTTCTGCCGGTCACGCTTTTGGTCACTGATGTTATAAACTGTGCGTTTAAACTGTGGCAAGTGTGCATTGTGGGCTCTTCATAGAATCCAGAATGGTACAGTGCAGAGGGAGGAACCTTGGTCGAGTCAGTCCCTGCGTTTTCAAGGATACAGTCCCAATTTTCTGCCCTGGCTTTACCCCCATAATCTCAGTAATTTGTTTCTTCTTCAAAACTTTTTCCGGATTGGATCTGTTAAATCTGTTTCTGTTACCTTATCAGGTGGTGCATTCCTAATTTTAAATATGCATTGTGCATAGTAGCTTTTCTTTGTTCTACTTTATGGTCCCTTTGTCAATCATCTTCAGTTTTTACACATGAATCATTTTATTTACCATTTCCAAGTATCGCGTGATTGTAAAGATACCAATCAGACCTTCTGTAGGTTTTCCTACGATTGGAAAAACCTTTTCTTATTCATTTATGGTATTATTGGGTATAATTGCTGAGATTTATTACGCATCCCTAATTGACCTGGAGCAGATGGCCATGAATCACAGCATGGCTGGAGACTTTTGATCTCTTATCTACTATAGTTAATGCAGTTGATTAATTATTTTGATAAAGGTGTATAGCTTGCTATTGTCATTTGCAATTTAGATTTTTAAAAACAAAAGGTAACTTTATCAGGTGGTCAGAAGGTTATTTGGAACAGTGAACTGAAGATGGTTTCCAAGATAGCATGGCATGTCAGTTCACTGACTCATTGGACACTTGTGGTGTTACTGGTTGGATGTTTATACTGCTGAGTTTAATCTAGACAGAGAAAATGGATCAGAGACATTAATTTAGTTTTGACTTCAGAGTAGGAGAAACACGTTTCCAGTTCAGTTCTTCTTAGCAAGAAAAGTCTTAGTTTGTCAGATCTCCATGTTGTGGAAGTGTTGAGAAGCTATAAAACTATCTGAACTGAAGAGGTTTAGGCCATCCGAAATGGGGAAAAGAGCTCATTCCAGCAAACTTGGAAAGAATTTGTAAAACTATCTTAGCAGTCAGAAAAGGATAAATGAAAAGATTCAGTTAGGTAAGTGTCATGAACCAGACCAGACCCCCTCAGAATATTATAAGAAGGTAGCCTAGACCTTAGATCCTAACTTTTTCTTATTTTAAAGGCAAATGTAAAATGTCTGTTCCTGATGCGACGTGACTGTTCAAACTCCTTGATATTAGACAAAACACTATTTATTTAAACATTGTAATTAAAATACAACCAACGATAACTATGTTGGAATAATTAACAGAATTATACGTTCAGTAACTATTACTAATTAGCTGTTCTGATATAGTAACATCCCTTGGGGGAAAAAGAAGGAAGGTTCAGATACCAATTATCATATGCAGTTCTCTAATCCAAGAGGGAAAAAACATCAAGAGAAACTTTAGAGAGGAGCAGCCAGGAGGCATTCACTGAAGCCTCCAACTCTTATGAGACCCCAGTAGTTTCTGCTTAAAGCTAAACTGAAAATCTTAAAATCTAGCTAGAAAGCAGGCTGCTTCCATTGTCCAACTTCTTATAAAAAAAATTCCCCAAGGCCTCTCAAGCAGTTTGTTCAAGTGGTCTTCAGTAGGTGGCCCTGCCTATAGACTCTCTTCAAAAATGATCAAGACAAAATAACCTCTCAAAAGCCACAGCATCATCACATAAGGAATTGGAACTGAGATGGGAGTGATATTTCTTTGGGATTTAAGGACCTGTCATGGATGTCACTGAGAAACAGGTTGAATTTTGTTTTGCTATATATCAAGATTTTTCTAAACTGGCTTATATGTAGCTTTTGTTTTTAAATTCCTTTGTGTAATAAACTTGAGTCTTTTCTTGAAAAGCACATTTACACCTCTGTTGATGTGCTTCAGTCACTAAACACCTTGTTAACCACCTGCAAAAATTATACGTATGATCAAGGAAGTGTTCTGATTCTAGCTAATAATACCAAACATGATCAATCCCAGAACAAAGGCTGGTTTGGACCCTCTTGTATTCTGCATTCTGCTGCAACTACATGCTTGCTTGGAACGGAATTATTTTGGTCACTTCAGAAAGTCAATTTTGGAACTTTATCTTAAATAAAAAGAACTGAACTGGCCTACTGCCTCTTATTGTGGATTTGGAACTCAATAGTGTATATACACAATAGAGCTTTCATTACTCCATGGCCTTTTCCAGTATCACCATCAGCTGAAGAACTGATGTGGAGATGCTGGTGTGGCACTGGGGTGGACAAAGTCCGAAGTCTCACGACACCAGGTTGTAGCTGCTTGTGATTTCAAGTAAACCTGTAGGACTATAACCTGAAATTGTGTGACTTCTGCTAAAGAATTGGCTAAGAATCTATTCGAGTTGGGATTCAGGAGCTGTATGGATAGAATGTTTGTTTGCTGAAAGATGATGACTGAATTGTTGGGAGTGTGGACAGATCAGGCTCAGGTAGAGATCTGGTCAAGGATATATGATCCAGGGATTTATACATACTTTTTAAAAAAAAAAACTTTGTGTGTAATTGCTACTGACAATCATGACTCCTGTCTAGTTGGGAAAGTGGTAGCAAGCTGCCATCTTGAATGGCTCCAGTCTGCTTGGTGAGTCTCTGTGCATAGTGATGTTAGGGAGAGAGTTCCAACACTGCAGCAATAATAAACGGACAGTACAGAGTGAAATGACCATCTTGAATGCAGTTTGGTTTCTTTAGGAAGCACACTGTAGTATATTCCTTCAGAATGAGCTGGATACATTCAGTAAATAATGACTAGTCTGTGTAAGTGAAGTAAATAGAGATTCTGCATCTGTTTGCCTTTGTGCCTTCAGGAAGAAGCCCTAAGATTAGTGAAAACTGTTAGTTAGAGGCACAGAGTTGTACAGGCCCTTCGGCCCAACTTGTCCATGCTGACCAGGTTTCCTAAACTGAACTAGTCCCATTTGTCTGTGTTCGGCCCATATTAAACATTACTATCCATGTACCCAAATGTCTTTTAAATGTTTTCATTGTATGATCTATATTTCAGGCACTTTGACAGAGGGATAAATGACTGGCTGTGCAAGTAAGTGACCAATCTTTGTTTTGATCTGTTATTACTTGCTTCCAGGAAGTTGTAAAGCCATGTTGACTGCCCTTCCCTATTTGCCTGGAGAAGATGGTGACAGTATTTCATATTGTAATAACGACCCTGTGACATTTCTGGGCGCAGAGTGTCAACAATCACTTCTACGCAACACTTCAGGATGAATTCCTGGGCTAAGTGCTTTGGGAAGGTGCGAGGTGGCGAAAGGCACTATACAAATGCAGATTCACGCTTTTCGAAGCCAATATCTCTGGCAGGCTCCTTGCTGGAGGCTTGTCTAAACGGCGCCCCCTCTGGCTGCAGAGGCTGGACCCTGCTGGAGCAGAAAGCATGGGAGGGGGGAGGGGTACAGAGGCAGGAATGAGGGTTGTGGAAGTCCAAGCACTGCACTGCTCAACCGTGACGTTGCCCCTCCACCCCCCCAACTTCACCATGACCCTAATCCATATCCGCCGTCTTTGCTAGGTGATACTCAAATGTAAACAGGATAAGATCTGGCCGTGAAGGGCCCTTGCATGTTTGAATGTGGTACTCATAGCCGGGAAACCCTGCCCTAGCGAGAGTAGACAGGGCAGTCTCTAGATACAAGTGCTACCAAGACAGTATCCCTTCTTCCCCAGGTACGTTTATGATTATTTGGGAGAAGACCACGACAACATTCTGAAGGAGTTGCTGGCGACAATTTGCACCTTCCTGATCACCACACTCTGGCTCGGCCCGGAGACCGTGGTCTACATCTGGTCCGTGTGTAACTGCTTCGGCCTGAACTTCGAGCTCTGGGTACAAAAGTTCTTCCAACTGGAACCCTTTGCTTCCATTGAGGTGAGGTCCTAAATATTCAAAGGTTCCCTCGTTGATTGACAAAACCCTTTGTAGCCGTGAATTCCCTGCAACTCTGAGCCTGGGAGTTGCATGCACGACACCCAGGTGTCACTGAGCTGGTCAGACCAGCCTCTCTCTGTGGTCAGATCACTATTCTCTCAAAGCAACAGGTTGAGGGTTCAGGCCCCATTCCAGGATCTGAGTATAAAATAAATGGGTAGGCCATTTAGGACAGAGTTGAGGAGAAACTTCTTCATCCATAGAGTGGTTGCTATATGGAATGCTCTTCCCCAGAAGGCAGTGGAGGCCAAGTCTCTGGATACATTCAAGAAAGAGATGGATAGAGCTTTTAAAGATAGTCTAATCAAGGGTTATGGGGTAAGGCAGGAACAGGATACTGGTTGTGGATGATCAGCCATGATCATAATGGTGGTGCTGGCTCGAAGGGCTGAATGGCCTACTCATGCACCTATTGCCTATAAAAGCTAAGCTCACTGTCTGGTATAGTAGTAGGGGATTGCAGTATTATAAGAGATGCTGTCTTTTGGATGAGACATTAACTCAAATCCCTTTCTGCCCTCTTGTGGTAAACACAAGAAATAGGAATAGGAGAAGACCATTGGCCCATCAAGCCTGCTTCCCCCATTCACAGAAAATGAATGTGTGGTTTGGACTCATGCAATTGGCCAAGGATTAGTTTGTGAACAGGAAGCAGAGACAGGGCATAAAGAGGACATTTTCAAGGTGGGGGGCACATAGTGATATGTGGAGTGTTTCAGGGGTCAATGCTGGGGCTTTAGCTATTTTACAATCCTCACTAATGATTGAGATGAAAAGACATAGTAAAGAATCTACACCTGTTGATAATAAGGGGAGGTGATGGTCTCGTGGTATTTTTGCTAGACTGTTAACCCAGAGACTCAGGACCTGGGTTCACATTCTGCCTCAGCAGATGGTGGAATTTGAAATCAATAAAAATCTTGAATTAAGAGTCTAATGAATTGATTGTTGGGAAAAACCTATCTGATTCCCTAGTACCTTTGAGGAAAGGAAACTGCCATCCTTATCTGGTCTGACCTACATGTGACTCCAGACCCACAGCAATGCGGTTGACTCTTAACTACCCTCTTGGTAATTAGGGATGGGCAATCAATGTCGGCTTTTGATGCCCACATCTTGTGAATGAATATTTGAAAATAAAGCTAAGTAGAAAAGTAGGCTGTCAGGAGGATATAACAGCTGAAAGGGTAGACCAGTCAAATGAGCAGACACCCAGATGGGAGATGGACGATAATGTAGGGCAGTGTGAAATTATTCACTCTTGCAATAAGAATGGAAAAGCACAGAATATTTTATATAAGGTATTAAACCTGCAGATATTGCAAACAATTAGGAAGGTAAATGGTAGATTGGTTTTAATTGGAGGGAGACTGGAGTACAGAAGTAAAGAGCTCTTGTTACAGTTGTACAGGTGAGATCAGATTTGGAGGATGATGCACAGTTTTGATTTCCACATTTAAGAAAATATACGCTTGTATCAGAGGTGAAGGATCACAAAAATAATCCATGAAATGAAGGGGGTGTCCAAAGTGAAGACGCCAAAGAAGTTGGATCTATCTTCTCTGGCGTTTAGAAGAATGAGCAGTGACCTTGTTGAGACCTACAAGATTCTGAAGGGGATTGACAGGGAAAATAAAATACAGTCTCGGAATAAGGGGCCAATCATTAGCTTTCTGTGTTTCATGCACAGGTTCCCCCAACTCCTTTGTGTTGTAGCTTGCAGTTTTTCCCCCATTTAAATAATAACTTGTTGTTTTGTTATCCCATCCAAAATTAACAACTTCATATTTTCCCATATTGTACTCAATTTGCCACCTTCTTGCCCACTCACTTGACCTCTGAATATCTCTCTGTTTGTATCTCTCTCACAACCTGCCTTTCCAACTATTTTTGTGTTGTCTGCAAGTTTGACTTCAATACATAACCTTCCTTCCTCCAAGTCATTAATATACATTGTAAACAAATGTGATCCCAGCACTGATTAGATTAGATTCCCTACAATGTGGAAACAGACCTTTCGGTCCAACAAGTCCACACCGACCCTCCGAAGAGTAACCCACCCAGACCCATTTCCCTCTGACTAATGCATCTATCACTATGGGCAACTCAGCATGGCCAGTTCACCAAACCTGCACATCTTTGGACTGTGGGAGGAAACCGGAGCACCTGGAGGAAACCCACGCAGACACAGGGAGAATGTGCAAACTCCACACAGACAGCTGTCCAAGGCTGGAATTGAACCTGGGACCCTGGTGCTGTGAGGCAGCATTGCTAACCACTGAGCCACCATGCCACCCTAATCCCTGTGGAATCCCACTAGTCACAGTTGCCAACCTGAAAAGGAAGCCCTTCTCTCCACTCACTATTTCTTGTCCAATAGTCAATTCTGTATTCATGCCACTGTACTAACACAGTGGGCTGTTACCACATGACTTAACTTTTTGTGAGGTATCTTGTCAAATGCCTCTGGAATTCCAAATGTAACACCAACTTGATAGAGTTCTTCGAGGAAGTGACCAAGTTGTTAGATGAAGGAGGGGCAGTTGATGTCATATACATGGACTTTAGTAAGGCGTTTGATAAGGTTCCCTATTGTAGACTAATAGAGAAAATGAAGTCACATGGTGTGCAGGATGTTCTAGTTCGGTGGATAAAGAACTGGTTGAGCAACAGGAGACAGAGTAGTAGTTGAAGGGTGTTTCTCAAATTGGAGAAAGGTGACCAGTGGCGTTCCATGGGGATCTGGGGCCACTGTTGTTTGTAATATACATCAATGATCTGGAAGAGGGCACTGTTGGTATGATCAGCAAGTTTGCAGATGACACAAAGATTGGTGGAGTAGCAGAAAGCATAAGGGACTGTCAGAGAATACAGAAGGATATAGGTAGACTGGAGAGTTGGGCAGAAAAGTGGCAGATGGTTTTCAATCCAGACAAATGTGAGGTGATGCATTTAGGCAAATCTAATTCTAGAGCGAATTATGAATAGAAGAGCCTTGGGTAAAGTTGATGGGCAGAGAGATCTGGGAGTGCAGGCCCATTGTATCCTGAAGGTTGCTGCACACATCAATAGAGTGGTCAAGAAGACATATAGTATACTTGCCTTCATCAAACGGGGTATTGAGTATAAGAGCTGGCAAGTCATATTAAAATTGTACAAGATGTTGGTTCGGCCGCATTTAGAACACTGTGTACAGTTCTGGTCACCAAAGGATGTGGACACTTTGGAGAGGGTGCAGAGAAGGTTTACGAGGATGTTGCCTGGTATGGAATGTGCTAGCTGTGAAGAAAGGTTGAGTAGGTTAGGATTATTTTCACTAGAAAAAAGGAGATTGAGGGGGGATCTGATTGAGGTTTAGAAAATTAGCAAGGGTATAAATAGGGTGGATGAAGACAAGCTTTTTCCCCACAGTGAAGGATTCAATAACGAGAGGTCATGCTTTCAAGGTGAGAGGTGGAAAATTTAAGGGGGATACACGCGGCAAGTACTTCACACAGAGGGTGGGGGGTGTTTGGAATGAGTTGCCAGCAGAGGTGGTAGAGGCAGGCACGGTAGATTCATTTAAGATGCCTCTGGATCGATGAATGAGTAGGTGGGGAGCAGGGGGATACAGATGCTTCGGAATTGACCAACAGGTTTAGACAGTACATTTGGATCAGCTCAGGCTTGGAGGGCCGAAGGGCCTGTTCCTCGGCTGTAAACTTTCTTTGTTCTTTGTGTACAGCTGCTTGTTCCCCTCTGTCCACTCCGGTTGAGACTTCCATAAAAAACTCTAATAAATGACTCAGACACCATTTCCCTTTCACGAAGCAATGCTGACTCTGTTTGATTAGATTATGATTACTACCTTAATAACTGATCCCAATAATGTTCCAACAACAGATGTTAGGCTTATCGGCTGCCGATTACCTGCTTTTTGTCTGTCTCCCTTTTTGAATAGGGGTGTCACATCAGTTTTCTAATCATCTGGTACTTCTCCAGAATCCAACACATTTTGTTTGGAAAATTGCAATCAATACATGCACTGTCTCTGCAGTTCTTTTAGGATCCTGGGAAGTAAGCCATCAGGGACAGGGGACTTATCTGCCTTTAGCTCCATTAGTTTGTCTTATCCTACTTCTCTTGTGACTGTCATGGTACTTAATTTCTCCCCCATATTCTTTAGTGTTAATGGAATATTTGAAGTAACTTCCACTGTAAAGACTGATGCAAAATATCTGTTTAACCCCTTTGCTATTTTCTTGTTCCCCAAAACCATATCCCCAGATTCATTTTCTAAGGAGCCCATGTTCACTTTGACCTCTCTTTTCCCTTTTATATATTTAAAGAAGCACTTATTGTTAGTTTTTGTATTCCTCACTATTTTGCCCTCATTGTTTACCCTTTCTCTCTTTACTATATTTGCCAGAACTTTTTTTCCGGATTCAGAATTTATCACAGTCTTTGGGGCTATCAACGACTTTTGCCTTTTATATGATTTTTCTTTCAACTTAACATTCTCCCGACCTTCCTTGGTTGGCCATGGTTGGTTTGTTTTTCTTTTAGCACGAATACATCCCAGTAAGGAGAAAATATTGAGAGTCATGAACCTCCTTAAATGTCTGCCACTGCTTACTTACTGTCATTCCTTCCAATTCATGCTAACTCTATCTTCATCTCACTTCACTTTAAGTTAAACACTGATGTTTCTGACCCAAGTTTCTCACACTCGACATGAATATTAAATTCTATCATGCTTTGATCACTACATCCTTGAGGATTTTTTATTCTGGAGTCATTTATTAAACTTGCCTCATTACCCAATCCATGGTTCCTGCTCCCTAGTTGACTCCATGGTGTATTGCTCAAGGAAACCATTCCTAATACACTCTATGAATTTGTTGTCATAGCTACCCTTTCCAATCTAATTAACTCGATCAACCTGAAGATTAATGTCCTCCATAATTATTGTTCTATTCTCTTTACGTGCTCCTATTATTTGTTGATTTGTAGCCTCTCCCACAGAGTGGCTACTATTTGGGATGTCCACTACTCCTACCAATGCCACCTTCCCCTTTCTGTATTTTTAACCTCTGTCCAAATGAACTCTACATCATCCGAGCCTAGATCATCTCTCGCAACTGTCCTCATTTCATCCCTTATTAATAGTGTACCCCACTATCTTTTACATCCCTCCTGTCTCTGAGGGGTATTTGACCTTTCAATGTTAAGTTCTTAATTTTGATCTCCTTGTAACCATATATCAGTAATGGCTATGAGATCATATTCACTTATCTTAATTTGTGTTGTTAGTTCAAATACTACTACAAATGCTTTGCACATTAAGATACAAAGCCTTTAAGTTTGTTCGCTTATCAAACTTCCCTCCACTTCTATCATTCATCATACAAAATAACATGTGTATATTGTGTCCCTTCCTTTTATTTTCTGGTAACAATTAGCCCCGTCATTAACTTGCAATCATATCTTGTCCTTTACCTTTGATTGTATAATTTTTCAAACAACTGAAACAACCTGCCCCCTGCTATTTAGGTTAAAGCCCTATCCATAGCCCTGGTTATGCAATTCTCCAGGTCTCTGGTCCCAGCATGATTCAGGTGGAGTCGAGTGTGTGATGCTGAAAAAGCACAGCAGGTCAGGCAGCATCCAAGGAGCAGGAAAATCGATGTTTCAGGCAAATCCACCTGATTCAGGTGGAGCCTGTCCCATTGGAACAGCTCCCTCCCTCTCCAGTACTGGTGCCAATGTCCATGAATTCGAACCTTTCTCTATAAGCCTTTTATAGAGATTTATAAAATGATGAAGTGCATGAGTAAGATGAATGATGGGCGTCTTTTCCATAATGTGGGGGATTTCAAGACTAGAGGTCATATTTTTAAGATGTGAGGGGAAAGATTTTTAAAAAGACATGAGGAGTAATTTTTTTTTAGTGATTTGTGTATGGAATGAACTTCCAGAGGAAGTGATGGATGTGAGTTCAGTTACAACATTTAAAGTCATGATTTGGAGATGCCATGACTGAGGTGTACAAAGTTAAAAATCACACAACACCAGGTTATAGTCCAACAGGTTTATTTGGAAGCACTAGCTTTCAGAGCGCTGCTCCTTCATCAGGTGATTGTTGTTCTGAAGAAGGGTCACTGGACCCAAAATATTAATTCTGCGTTCTCTCCACAGATCCTCCCAAACCTGTTGAGATTTTCTGACTATTTCTGTTTGTGTTTCTGATGTCAGCATCGGCAGTTCTTTTGGAATATTTTCTCCCCTTTCATTGTGTTCCTTTGTCTGCTCAGCTGCTCCCACATGCATCACCTCTCACTTTGCTGGCTTGAATTCTGCTTGCCACTTCCCTGCCCAGCTGCTTCCCCTGCCCTCTCTGTCAGCCAGAAGGACAATGGTATGGTTTTTATGTTTCTTCAAATTTTCTCCCCAGGCTAACCAAATCTCGGAGGCCATGTCCCGACGAATCAGAGGAGTCTTTGGTGCTGCAAACTTCTGGTCCATTATTTTGTACAATGTCCTTTCACTGAACAGTGTTGACTTTGCTCTCCTGGTTGCTAGAAGGTTGTTCCTCACTGGTAAGTTTTATCAAAGGCTGTAGAGCTAATTAACAACATTTCAGCAAAGCTGAGCATGGGTGGATTTACTTTAAACACCGTTGTCCCCTATTGCTGGGCATCTGCCAATGCCAATTACTGCCCGGTTGCTAGGAGGAAAAGGCCTATAAGCAGCATGGGGGAGAATCCATATTCAATCGTTCATTCCAGAACATAGTCCTTGACTCTGCAGCATGTTTGAGCTCCGGTTAATAGCTCCTGTAATTAGAGTACAGTGTTACACTCAGCTACCCATTCCTGTTTCCAGTAAGCACAGCTGAGTAGTACATGTGCGTGGATGTTGACTAATATGGGGCTGTGATGCCCTCCCTAATTAAGTAGCCTGCTAGTATTTTATTATGTAAGTGGAAACAAGAAGAATGACAGTTTGGACAAATACAGGAAGTAGTTTCTTTGTGCACTTGTGGAATATGGATGTCACTGGCTGGGCCAGCATTTATTGCTTGTCCTTAGTTGCCCCTTGAAGGTGGGCGTGAACTGCCTTCTTGAACCACTGCAGTCCGTGTGCTGTTGGTAGACCCACAATGCCCTTAGGGAGAGAATTCCAGGATGTTGACCTGACGCCAGTGAAGGAACGGCGATATATTTCCAAGTCAGGATGGTAAGTGGCTTGGAGGGGAATTTGCAGGGGATGGTGTTCCCATGTATCTGCTGCCCTTGTCCTTCTAGATAGAAGTGGTTGTGTGTTTGAAAGGTGCTGTCTGAGGATCTTTGAATTTCTGTAGTGAATCTTGATGGTGTACACTGCTGCTACTGAGTGTCAGTGGTGGAGGGACATGATACCAATCAAGTTGGCTGCTTTGTCCTGGATGGTGTCAAGCTTCTTGAATATTGTTGGAGCTGCACCTGTCTAGGCAAATAGGGAGTATTCCATTACACTTCTGACTTGTGCCTTGTAGATGGTGATCAGGAATTCAGGAGGTAAGTTACTCATTGCAGTATTCCTAGCCTCTGACCCATTCTTATGGCCACTGTGTTGAGTCCAGTTGTGCTTCTGGTCAACGAAAACCCCAAGGATGTTGATAGTTGGGGATTCAGTTATGATAATGCCATTGAACATCCAGGGATGGTGGTTAGGTAGTCTCTAATTGGAGTTGATCATTGCCTGGCATTTGTGTGGCATGAATGTTACTTACCCCTTGCCAGCCCAAACCTGGATACTGTGTTAGTGGCCATGGAATTGGTGACAATGGGTGAGTGTGTAACCAGGAGAGTGAGTGAGCTCCATAAGACCATGAGACATAGGAGCAGAAATTAGGCCATTCAGCCCATCAAGTCTGTTCTACCATTCAGTCTTGGCTGATACGTTTCTCAACTCTGGTCTCCTGCTATTCTGACTCTATCTCCTCCATTCTCAATTGATTTTCTTTTGCTATGAACCTGCTTTATTTGTGAGAGTGACCTTCCTTTCCTCTGCAATCAGTTCCATTGCCAGGAAGATTTAAAATAGTGATGGAAAAAGATAGACCAGATCTAAAAATTGAAGTTCTAAATTGGAGAAAGAACTTAGGCAAAACTTTTGAAAGCTGATTGGAGGCAGATGTTCGCAGGTAAAGGGACGGCTGGAAAATAAGAAGCCTTCAGAAATGAGATAACAAGAATCCAGAGAAAGTACATTCTCGTCAGGGTGAAAGGGAAGGCTGGTAGGTATAGGGAATGCTGGATGTCTAAAGAAATTGAGGGTTTGGTTAAGAAAAAGAAGGAAGTGTATGTCAGGTATAGACAGGATAGATCGAGTGAATTCTTAGAAGAGTATAAAGAATGTAGGAGTATACTTAAGAGGGAAATCAGGAGGGCAAAACAGGGGCACGAGATAGCTTTGGCAAATAGAATTAAGGAGAAACCAAAGGGTTTTTACAAATATATTAAGGACAAAAGGGTAACTAGGGAGAGAATAGGGCCCCTCAAAGATCAGCAAGGCGGCCTTTGTGTGGAGCCACAGAAAATGGGAGAGATACTAAATGAATATTTTGCATCAGTATTTACTGTGGAAAAGGATATGGAAGTTATAGACTGTAGGAAATAGATGGTGACATCTTGCAAAATGTCCAGATTACAGAGAAGAAAGTGCTAGATGTCTTGAAACAGTTGAAGGTGGAAAAATCCCCAGGACCTGATCAGGTGTACCCAAGAACTCTGTGGGAAGCTAGAGAAGTGATTGCTGGGCCTCTTGCTGAGATATTTGTATCATCGATGGTCACAGGTGAGGTGCCGGAAGACTGGAGGTTGGCAAATGTGGTGCCACTGTTTAGTGGCAGGGAACTATAGACCGGTGAGCCTGACCTCAATGGTGGGCAAGTTGTTAGAGGGAATCCTGAGGGACAGGATGTACATGTATTTGGAAAGGCAAGGACTGATTAGGGATAGTCAACATGGCTTTGTGCGTGGGAAATCATGTCTCTCAAACTTGATTGAGTTTTTTTGAAGAAGTAACGAAGAAGATTGATGAAGGCAGAGCAGTAAATGTGATCTATATGGACTTCAGTAAGGTGTTCGACAAGGTTCCCCTTGGGAGACTGATTAGCAAGGTTAAATATCATGGAATACAGGGAGAACTAGCCATTTGGATACAGAACTGGCTCAAAGGTAGAAAACAGAGGGTGGTGGTGGAGGGTTGTTTTTCAGACTGGAGGCCTGTGACCAGTGGAGTGCCACAAGGATAGGTGCTGGGCCCTCTACGGTTTATCATTTATATAAACAATTTGGATGCGAGCATAAGAGGTACAGTAGTAAGTTTGCAGATGACACCAAAATTGGAGGTGTTAGTGGACTGTGAAGAGGTTTACCTCAGATTACAACAGGATCTAGATCAGATGGGCCAATGGACTGAGAAGTGGCAGATGGAGTTTAATTCAGATAAATGTGAGGTGATGCATTTTGGAAAGCAAATCTTAGCAGGACTTATATACTTAATGGTAAGGTCTTAGGGAGTGTTGCTGAACAAAGAGACCTTGGAGTGCAGGTTCATAGCTCCTTGAAAGTGGAGTCGCAGGTAGGTAGGATAGTGAAGAAGGCATTTGGTATACTTTCCTTTGTTGGTCAGAGTATTGAGTACAGGAGTTGGGAGGTCATGTTGCAGCCGTACAGGACATTGGTTAGGCCACTGTTGGAATATTGCATGCAATTCTGGTCTCCTTCCTATCAGAAAGATGTTGTGAAACTTGAAAGGGTTCAGAAAGAATTTACAAGGATGCTGCCAGGGTTGGAGGATCTGAGCTATAGGGAGAGGCTGAACAGGCTGGGGCTGTTTTCCCTGGAGTGTCGGATGCTGAGGAGTGACCTTATAGAGGTTTACAAAATTACGAGGGGCATGGATAGGATAAATAGGCAAAGTCTTTTCCCTGGACTGGGGGAAGTCCAGAACTAGAGGGCATAGGTTTAGGGTGAGAGGGGAAAGATATAAAAGAGACCTAAGGGGCAACTTTCTCAAGCAGAGTTTGGTACATGTATGGAATGAGCTGCCAGAGGATGTAGTGGAGGCTGGTACAATTGCAACATTTAAGAGACATTTGGATGGGTATATGAATAGGAAGGGTTTGGAGGGATATGGGCTGGGTGCTGACAGGTGGGACTAGATTGGGTTGGGATGTCTGGCCGGTATGGATGGGTTGGACGAAGGGTCTGTTTCCATGCTGTACATCTCTATGAAAGGCAGCTGGGGCTGAATGGCCACCTCCTGCGCTGAAGGCTGCTATTTCCCAGCCTGAGAACACTCAAAGGAAGTGATGCGATTCACAGAGAAGGATTTCAGTAAAGCAACTGTTGAATCCAGCTCCATTCTCTTTTGAAACTATTTCTATCTCTCTCTTTTACATTTCAGGATTCCCCTGGAGCCTGTTGAGTGTTCTCTTTGTGACATACTGTGGGATACAGCTGATCAAGGAGAATGAACGAAGGTTGGCGATGGAAGCTGACAAAGAGAAAGTGGACTAGACAACTCGACAAGAGAGGAAAGCAAATTGATCAAGGAAAGCTTTTACTGTGAACAGATACCAAATAGACTATTTATCACATGTAGAGAGAGAGTTTCTGATTGCAGGAACAGGCAAATTATCTAACTAAATTATAACAACATTGAACAGATCAATTCCCCCCCCCTTCCCTCACTTCCTGCACTGTGTGTGGGAGGAGATGCAACTTTTATAGACTATGAATCTCTCGCTCCAGATGTTCCTGGAGGAGATCATTTGGGTTTGATTTCCTCCATTCCAAGAGTGTTCTGGTCCCACCTCATTCAGTCCAACTGTGACTGATGTCTACTTCCCAATCTTCAGAGTTGGTATGAAGGAAACTGTCTCTGTCTGACTGAAAATAAATCTGTCCCATCTCTCTGAACGCAGGGTTTCCAGAGATGGGATGGGCTCATGGAGCGGGAAATACAGACAGGCTCCAAACCTCACTGACCCCTAGACCCCACCCTACATACACACACCTCACTCACACACTCGCACATTCTCACACACCTGTCCTCCCCCTACTCCATTCGCCCCTCCCTTCCCCCCCCACACACATCCCTGTGCACACCCACACACATTCCCCCCATACACACACCACTTCCCCCTGCATGTACACCCACACAGACACTTCCCCCCCCCCCCCCACCACACTCATTTGCCTCTCCCACATACACATCCTCACATAGAGTCACCTACCCATACCCACACACAACCACCACCACCCCCCTGCCCCCCCCCCCCCCCCCCCACACACACACACACACACACACACACACACACCGACTCTCTACACAGGCACACACATGCTCTCTAATCCATACAGTTGTTGTGAAGAACATTTGGAGATTCGTGGGTTTTGAGCGATGGAGTCTGCGATCAAAAGACTAACTGAGATAATGAAGACTTATTGTTCACTCATTACTGTGCAGTGAGCCTTCTTCTCCATCCAAGTACCTGTAATGCTCGACATGTTACTTGTTGAATGTATAATTTATTCTGTTCAATTCTGAAGTTTTTATAACAGAAATTCACTGTGATTCAAATGTTTGTGAAGGATAAATGTAAATAGATAACTGTGAACTCTTATACCCCTCCTTCCTGCCTCACTGTTCCTTTTAGCTGCACTGGGTTAATAAATACACTTATAAGCAGTTCACATACACAACAGAAATAAATATTAAATTGGACTCAGCTCAGTTTTGTGCTTTGTTTCCTTGAGCCCTAAATGCTTTCAGCTCCAAACACTTCACCTTTCACTTCGATCTGCTGCCCCTTTAACACCCAGTCTTCTCCACTCCCACACATCCCTCCACACTCCAACACTCCCTTTCCTTTCTAATGATATCGATCATATTTAAAAGATCAGATGGACACAGGTGTCGGCCCTAAATACCCCTTTAACAGTCCAAGAAATACTTGAGGCAATTAGGCAACTTCAGAGCGGAAAAGCACCGGGCCCGGATGGTTTTCAAGCTGAATTCTATAAAGAATTTACAGGAATATTGGTTGACCCACTTATGGATATGTATAATTTTGCGCATAGTCAGGTCTGTCTCCCGCCCACGCTGAAAGAAGCAAATATTTCTCTTATCCTCAAAAAAGGAAAAGACCCAGAAGATTGTGCATCTTACAGACCAATATCCTTACTAAATGTAGACTTTAAAATTCTCTCAAAAATGTTAGCACTAAGACTAGAAAGGGTACTGCCATATATTATAAAGGAGGACCAGACGGGATTTATTAAGGGCCGCAGATCATCCAATAATATCAGAAGGGTCTTGAATATGATCCAAGCCTGTCATCAGGGAAAGATACCAGGAGTAGTAATTTCATTGGATGCGGAAAAGGCATTTGATAGGGTTGAATGGTCATATTTATTTTACACATTGGAAAGGTTTGGCGTTGGACAGGTGTTTACCAAATGGGTTTCAACATTGTATAATGACCCCAAAGCAGCTGTTATTACTAATGGGTTAAGATCGGATGGCTTCAGTGTGGGTAGGGGCTGCCGTCAAGGATGTCCTCTCTCACCATTGTTGTTTACACTGATAATCGAACCATTAGCAGAAGCCATCCGGACTGATCCTAATATAACGGCCCCGAGGATTGGTACAGGTAAACACAAAATTACCCTCTATGCAGATGACGTTCTCTTATTCCTCAGTAATCCTTTAATGTCAGTGCCTCGTCTAATTCAAGTTATTAATACATTTAGTGCATTCTCAGGCTATAAAATTAATTTTTCAAAATCGGAAGCCATGCCAATGGGTGGTCTGGCTATGATACCCCACTTAATGGACGGATCCCCTTTTCCCTTCCGTTGGTCCCTGGAGGGCTTCTTATATTTAGGTATTTTTATCACGCCAGTATTTGATCAGCTGTATAGGGCTAATTTTGTACAATTAATGGAAAGGATAAGGCAGGACCTCCAGCGATGGAGAGACCTTCCGATTTCCTGGCTAGGGAGAATAGCATTAATTAAAATGAATGTTCTGCCCCGTCTCTTATATCCTATGAGAATGCTCCCGCTGATGCTGCCAAGGCTAGCCCTACGTAAATTATATGGCTGGTTGGGCTCCTTTATTTGGAACCATAGACGGCCCCTTATTAAGCTGAAGAAGCTACAGCTTCCACAGGCAAGGGGAGGACTGGACTTCCCAGACTTTAGGAAATATCAGTTAAGCTCCCTACTAAGTTACATAGCTGATTGGGTTTCATCTGATCCACAATCAATTTGGCTGGATATCGAAGCCTCCCAAGTAAAATACCCACTTATTAACCTTTTATTTTCAGATAAGAGGAAAATCATTACAGACCACTGTAAAAATCCCATAATATTAAACACAATTAAGGCCTGGAATATAATGTGGCAAAATGAGGGTAACTCGCATAAAACATCCCCCCATGCACCAATAGTAGGCGCATGGGGATTCCAACCGGGGATTACAGATGCCACCTTTAAACTCTGGAGATCCAGGGGCATCTCATGCTTAGGTGACCTATTTAAAGATGGGATCCTGATGTCCTTTGAGCAGCTGCGTCTGAAATTCGGAATACCTAATGGGGATCTCTTTCGATACTTCCAAGTTCGAGATTATATACAGAGGAAGACTACATTAATAGATAGTCTTTATAAATCAGACAGAGAACGTAATGTCTTACGACCAGCGGGGGCATCCTCTGTTAGTACTATATACCATTTGCTACATGATGGAGTCTCAGGAGACATGGATGACCTGCTTAAAACATGGGAGCAGGACTTGGGGCTAGAAATCTCTGAGGATATGTGGAATGACATTTGGGAAAATGCTAGAAGAATTGCTATCTGTAACAGAACTCAGGCTATCCAACTAAAGATACTTCATAGGGCCCATATAGCTCCGGCTCGATTGGCAAAATTTAAGGCAGGAGCATCTCCAATGTATCCTAAATGCAAAATAGAGGTGGGTACTCTTGTACATTGTCTGTGGACTTGTCAGAAAATCCGCAGATACTGGACTAAAGTGGCAAATACCCTGACAGAAATTTTAGGAACGGAAATTAGGGTGGACCCTGTTTCTCTCCTTTTGGGCTTTTCGAACCTCTCATCTCTGGATATGCATGGGAAGAGACTATTTTCTATTCTCTCTTTCTGTGCAAGGAAAAATATTTTGGTGAACTGGGTGGCTGAGGGCCCCCCTGGACTTTCAAATTGGCACAGATTAATTATGGAATATATCCCCCTTGACTTCCTCACAAATATGGTGCACCGAAAGACTGAATTATTTTATAAAATATGGCAGCCCTTTTTGAATTATATAAATGCAGATATTTCGGCTATCCTAACAAGGGCTTTTATTTAGTGAAGATTTCAGACCGGGCTGCTCCGGGGCCCCTTGGGAGAGGAATCCTGCGTGAATACGGGTTTTATTATATTTGATGTTTATACATTCCGAGCATGTAAGAGAATTAGGTATACACTCTGGTTAGTTATAGGTTAGATTAGTAGAAAGTTGAGTTTTATTTTCTTTCTTTTTTTGTTTCTTATTTTTTCTTTTTTTGTTTTCTTTCTTTCTCTTTTCTTTGTTAAATTATGACTATTGTATATATGATTTAATTGTACATCAATGTTTGTATTTGAGAGTTTTGTTTATTTTTGTAAATTTGCAAAAATGTTAAATTTCAATAAAAATATCTACAAAAAAAAAAGATCAGATGGACAAAAGGGCCAAGGAGAAGCAGATGGAACTTAATTTAGGTAAATGTGAGGTGCTGTGTTTTGGAAAGGCAATCTGGGAGTGTCGTCGAACAAAGAGAGCGTGGAATTCAGGTTCATAGTTCCTTGAAAGTGGAGTCCCAGGGAAACTTCTTTTCCACCTATCCACTCCACCTTCCCCCCACACACCCCCCCCCGACCTATCACCTTCATCCCTTCCCCCACTCACCTATTGTACTCTGTGCTACTTTCTCCCCACCCCCACTCTTCTCTCAATTATCTCTCCACCCTTCAGGCACTCTGCCTGTATTCCTGATGAAGGGCTTTTGCCCGAAACGTTGATTTTACTGCTCCTCGGATGTCTGCCTGAACTGCTGTGCTCTTCCAGCACCACTCTAATCTAGACTCTGAATAGTCAAGGTCTTTTCCCCAGGGTAGGGGAGTCCCAAACTAGAGGGTATAGGTTTATGATGAGAGGAGAAAGATTTAAAAGTGACTTAAGGGACACAGAGGATGGTGCATGTATGGAATAAGCTACCAGAGAAAGTGGTTGAGGCTGCTACAATTACAAAATTTAAAAGACATCTGCATGGGTATATGAATAGGAAGGGTTTAGAGGGATATGGGCCACGTGCTGGCAAATGGGACTAGATTAGGTTAGAACATCTGGTCGCCTTAGACAAGTTAGGACGGTTTCCACGCTGTACATCTCTATGACTCTCCAAAATACATTGTTTTGGTTGGTATGGAGTCTTTTGTAGCCTTAGGTTGTCCTTTAAATGCTTTTGAAGCAATGGTCAATGGTTTGAAAAGCTGTAGGTAATTTGTGCACAGGAAGTTCCCACATAAAGCAAGGTGAAACAAATCTGGATTTTTTTTTGTCTTGTATTCATCCGGATGAATGCGAGAATGCTAAATTTCAAATGACCACAACAATTTCTATTGCAGGGGAAAAAACATAAGTACAGATTGATTGGCAGGTCAATGTTGATTATCCAAGGCATTGCCATTGGAGAAAGCAATAGGAAGCTCTGGGCCCTCCAAACTCCCAGGGAATCCAAAAGAGATGTCAGGCTTGAACATAGTCCTTTTGTTTGCAGAGTACAGGGCTCTGTATCTGAATGAATATAATTTACAGCATGGGCAAATGAGCTACTCACTTACTGGCTCCACTTTCTCATGTAGTGTAAGTTGTTGTGATTGTTCAAAATTTGATATTCTTGCATCTGTCCTGATGAGTGTAAAATGAAAACCTTCAGTGACATGCCCATCTTTCAGTAGGATTGGAGGAGAAATGACAAGAGCATTGGTAAATAGTTGATGATAAATATCGTGCAGAATTCTGTCTCTCACAGGGGTGGGGTGAAAATAGGCGTCCTCTGGGCTGAATGCACAGTGAATAAGATACAAGGTAGACAGGCTTGTGGAGAGAGGGTGGACAATGTAAGAAAATGGAGGTCAGGTGTCATATGCTCAGACTCCAAAGTTGTAGAATTCAATATTGAGTTATCACCAGTTAATATTCAATATTGTTCAATGTTATATGTTGTTTCTCAAGTTTGTGTTGTGCTTCGTTGGAATATTGAGAGCATGAGAGCAAGGTTTTAGTTGGTTTACTTTGCCACATGCCAGGAGGACCCATATTCGCTCTTTTCCACTTTAATTTCAATCCATTTATCAATACTATTTCTCTTTCACCCAATTAGCAACCCCTTTGCTTTTTTCACTGGGCCCACACCCTATCTGTACCCCTCACTCCTCCTCTACCCCTGTCAAAACTATACAAGCAACCTTTTCAATAGAAAGGATGGTGTCTGGATTGTTCAAAATGGATACTTTTATAATTTATGAAAATGGGAAAGTGGACATTTGTGTATTGCTGGGTTACAAAACACTTGTCAAGAATGCATGAAACTGCATATATTCATAGAGGTGTACAGCACGGAAACAGACCCTTCGGTCCAACTTGTCCAGGCCGCCCAGAAAACCCAACCCATCTAGACCCACATGCCAGCACCCAGCCCATATCCCTCCAAACCCTTCCTATTCATATACCCATTCAGATGCCTCTTAAATGTTGCAATTGTACTAGCTTCCACCACTTCCTCTGGCAGCTCATTCCATACATATACCACCCTCTGCATGAAAAAGTTGCCCCTTAGGTCTCTTTTATATCTTTCCCCTCCCACCCTAAACCTATGCCCTCTAGTTCTGGACTCCCCTACCCCAGGGAAAAGACCTTGTCTATTTATCCTATCCATGCCCGTCATGATTTTATAAACCTCTATAAGGTCACCCCTCAGCCTCCGACGCTCCAGGGAAAACAGCTCCAGCCTGTTCAGCCTCTCCCTGTAGCTCAAATCCTGGCAACATTCTTGTAAATCTTTCTGAACCCTTTCAAGTTTCGCTATATCTTTCCGATAGGAAGGAGACCAGAATTGCACGCAATATTCCAACAATGGCCTAACCAATGTTCTGTACAGCCACAACATGACCTCCCAACTCCTGTACTCAATACTCTGACCAATAAAGGAAAGCATACCAAATGTTTTCTTCACTATCCTATCTACCTGTAACTCCACTTTCAAGGAGCTATGAACCTGCACTCCAAGGTCTCTTTGTTCAGCAACACTCCCTAAGACCTTACCATTAAGTATATAAGTCCTGCTAAGATTTGCTTTCCCAAAATGCAGCACCTCGCATTTCTCTAAATTAAACTCTATCTGCCACTTCTCAGCCCATTGGCTCATCTGATCAAGATCCTATTGTAATCTGAAGTAACCTTCTTCGCTGTCCACTACACCTCCAATTTTGGTGTCATCTGCAAACTTACCAACTATACCTCTGATGCTCACATCCAATCATTTATATAAATGACGAAAGGTAGAGGATCCAACACTGATCCTTGTGGCACTCCACTGGTCACAGGCCTCCAGTCTGAAAAACAATCCTCCACCACCACCCTCTGTCTTCTACCTTTGCACCAGTTCTGTATCCAAATGGCTAGTTCTCCCTGTATTCCATGAGATCTAACCTTGCTAATCAGTCTCCCATGGGGAACCTTGTCAAATGCCTTACTGAAGTCCGTATAGATCACATCGACCGTTCTACCCTCATCAATCGTCATTGTTACTTCATCAAAAAACTCTATAACGTTTATGAGACATGATCCCCATGCACAAAGCCATGTTGTCTATCTCTTCAGTCCTTGCCTTGCCAAATGCATGTACATCCTGTCCCTCAGGATTCCCTCCAACAAGTTGCCCAGCATCGATGTCAGGCTCACCGGTCTCTTGTTCCCTGGCATGTCCCTACCACTTTTCTTAAACAGTGGCACCACGTTAGCCAACCTCCAGTCTTCCGGCACCTCACCTGTGACTTAACAAATCTCTTTCCATCTAAACCCTTAACACTATGGCAGTCCCCATCTATGTTTGGAAAGTTAAAATCCCCCACCACAATCACCCTATTATTCTTACAGATAACTGAGATCTCCTTACAATTTGTTTCTCAATTTCCCATTGGCTATTAGGGGGTCTATAATACAATCGCAATAAGGTAATCGTCGCTTTCTTATTTCTCAGTTCCATCCAAATAACTTCCTTGGATGTATTTCTGGGAATAGCCTCCCTCAGCACAGCTGTAATGCTATCCCTTATCAAAAACTTAATTCTCCCTTCTTTTGTGCCTCCCTTTCTATCCTTCCTGTATCATTTAGTATCCCGGAACATTAAGCTGCCAGTCCTGCCCATCCCTGAGCCGTGTTTCCGTAATTGCTATGATATCCCAGTCCCATGTTGCCAAACATGCCCTGAGTTCATCTGCCTTCCCTGTTCGGCCCCTTGCATTGAAATAAATGCAGGTTAATTTATTAGTCTCACCTTGTTCTCTGCTTTTCCTTGCCTGTTTGACTCGCTTCTGTTCTCAACTGTCCCAGTCTCAGATTGATCTCTTTCCTCGCTATCTCTCTGGATCACCTCCCACCCAGCCCACATTACTAGTTTAAATCCTCCCAAGCAGTTCTAGCAAATTTCCCTGCCAGTATATTAATCCCCTTCCAATTTAGATACAATCTGACCTTCTTGTACAGGTCATTTCTACCCCAAAAGAGCTTCCAATGATCCAAAAGTGTGAACTCGTCTCCCATACACCAGCTCTTCAGCCATGCATTCTATCCTCCTATTCCTGCCCACACTAGCTCATAGTATCAGGAGTAATCCAGATATTTCTACTATCGAGGACCTCCTTTATAAATTCCTACCTAACTCTCTGTATTCTCCCTTCAGAATCTCAATCTTTTCCCATCCTATGTCACTGGTTCCAATGTGTACAAATGACCCTCTGCTGACCCCTCTCCCCCTTGAGAACATTCTGCACCCTCTCTGAGACATCCCTGATCCTGGCACCTGGGAAGCAACACATCATTCTAATTATGCACTGCTGGCCACAGAAACGCCTGTCTGTACCTCAGACTAGAGTCCCTGAACACAGTCAATCTCTTGAAACCTGACGTACCCCTCATTGCATTAGAGCCAGTGTCAATATCAGAAACTTGGCTGTTCGTGCTATGTTCCTCTGAGAATCCATCACCCCCTACATTTTCCAAAACAGCATAACTTGTTTGAAATGGGATTAGCCACGGAAGACTCCTGCACTAGCTGCCTACCTATCTTATCTTTCCTGGAGTCAACACATCTATGTGACTGTGTCTGCGACTTTCCCTCTTCCTATAACTGCCATCCACCACATCCCCTTGCTCTTGTAAATTCCTCATTGCCTCTAACTGTCTCTCCAACTGATCCATTCGAACTGATAGGATTTGCAACCAATGGCATTTATTGCAGATATAATCCTCAGTAACCCATAAACTCTTCCAAAACCCTACATCCAACAAGAAAAGCATATCACTCTACTAAAGGCCATTTTTGCTCCTTCATAATCTACAGACCCAGAAAATAGCACTGTCGTATTCCTCCATCAAACACTGCTCCAGGTTTAATTAATGGTTATGGCTTTTATTTTAAGTTTAATCATGAGACATATCTCAGTAAAACATATAATCAAGAAAGAATCCACTCTACTCACTACTGCAGACTTACTGTAAGGCCACACTTAAAATACCCACTTATCTGTTTCTCTGCTGTGACCTCTCCCAAACAGGTTCCTCCAAGGTTAGTTGTGAATTTCATTGTTTGTTAATTTTCCCAGCCGCACTCCGATGTGCAGCGCTACCTGAATTCAAACAGCAAAGACAGTAACTGTGCAGGTTCACAAGCTTCTTTCTGGGTTAAAGATTTTTTTAAAAAGTGATTTTGGAAAGCAGAGTCTAGCAAGAATTTAGGAAGAAATAATGGTGGAATTTAATTGCTTTAGTTGTTGAGGAAAATGAGCTGAAAAAACCAAATAGATCTTTACTTTAATCTAACAACAGCATTTAGATTGAAATATTTATCAGTTTCTTTTTTCCTCACACACCTAGAAGCTATGGGTAGGTGCTGGAGATGTTTGCAGGAATACAGTTCTGGGTCTCTCAGTCTGTCAGAGGCAGAACCTGGAGCTGAATGCAGTGACCTCTCTGTCTCAGTGAAGTAGTTTGGAAAAAAAACTTGAAAATTTCCTCATCTGAATCTGAAATCTGGCCAGAGATTTTGCATCACTTTGCGAACCTTTAAAACATTCATTCAAGGGATGTGGGTATTAATGGCCAGGGCAGCATTTATTGCTCATCCCTAATTGCTCAGAGGGCAGATAAGAGAAGAAACACATTGCGGTGGGTCTGGAGTCGCATGTAGGCCTTACCACGAAATGACAACAGTTTCCTTCCCTAAAGGACATTAGTGAACCAGATAGGCTTTTACAGCAATTTACAAGTTCGCTGATGACACCATCATAGTTGGATGAATCTCAGATGGCAACGAAACAGACTACAGACGGAAGGTAGAAGACCTGGAAAAATAGTGCACTGAGAACAACCTACCTCAATGCCAGCAAAACCAAGGAACTCATTATTGACTTTCGGTGGATGTTACTTATGCCCCTCTACACATTAACAGCATAGAGATGGAACAAGTGGACAGTGTCAAGCTCCTGGGAGTGGTCATCCACAACAAGCTTTCCTGGACTCTTCATGTGGACGCACTGGTTACAAAGGCCCAATAACGTCTCTTCTTCCTCAGGCAGCTGAGGAAATTTGGCATGACGGTGAATACCCTTGACAAGTTTTATAGGTGCGCCATTGAGAACATTCTGTCTGGTTGTATCACTACCTGGTTATGGCAACTGTACCATTCAAAATTGGGGGCGGTTATGGAGAGTGGTGAACTCGGATCGGACAATCACAAAGGCCTACCTCCCATCTATAGAATCATAGAACATAGAACATTACAACTTCGGCCCTTGAATTTGCGCCGACCTGTCATACCAATCTGAAGCCCATCTAACCATGTACGTCCATATGCCTGTCCAATGACGACTTAAATATACTTAAAGTTGGTGAATCTACTACCATGGCAGGCAAAGCATTCCATACCCTTACTACTCTCTGAGAAAAGAACCTACCTCTGACATCTGTCCTATATCTATCACCCCTCAATTTAAAGCTATGCCCCCTTGTGCTCACCGTCACCATACTTGGAAAAAGGCTCTCCCTGTCCACCCTATCTAACCCCCTGATTATCTTACATGTCTCAATTAAGTCACTTCTCAACCTTCTTCTCTCTAACGAAAACAGCCTCAAGTCCCTCAGCCTTTCCTCGTAAGACCTTCCCTCTATGCCAGGCAACATCCTAGTAAGTCTCCTCTGCACCCTTTCCAAAGCTTCCACATCGTTCTTATAATGCAGTGACCAGAACTGTACACAATACTCTGGCTGCACTAAAGTTTTGTACAGCTGTAGCATAACCTCATGGTTCCGGAACTCGATCCCTCTATTAATAAAAGCTAAAACACTGTATGCCTTCTGAACAACCCTGTCAACCTGGGTGGCGACTTTCAAGGATCTGTGTACATGGACACCGAGATCTCTCTGCTCATCTACACTACCAAGAATTAGCCCAGTACTTTGTATTCCGGTTACTCCAACCAAAGTGAATCACCTCACGCTTGTCTGCATTAAACTCCATTTGCCACCTCTCAGCCCAGTTCTGCAGTTTATCTCTGTCTCTCTGTAATCTACAACATCCTTCGTCATTATCCACAACTCCACCGACCTTAGTGTTCTCTGCAAATTTACTAACCCACCCTTCTACGCCCTCACCCAGCAGTGGACCCAACACTGACCCTTGCGGTACACTACTGGTAACTGGACTCCAGGATGAACATTTCCCATCAACCACCACCCTCTGTCTTCTTTCAGCAAGCCAATTACTGATCCAAACTGCTATATCTCCCACAATCTCATTCTTTCGCATTTTGTACAATAGCCTATTGTGGGGAACCTTATCGAATACCTTGCTGAAATCCATATACACCACATCAACCGGTTTACTCTCATCTACCTGTTTGGTCACCTTCTCAAAGAACTCAACAAGGTTTGTGAGGCATGACCTGCCCTTCACAAAACCGTGCTGATTATCCCGAATCAAATTATTCTTTTCTAGATGATTATAAATCCCATCTCTTATAACCTTTCCCAACACTTTACCAACAACTGAAGTAAGGCTCATTGGTCTATAATTACCAGGGTTGTCTCTACTCCCCTTCTTGAACAGGGGAACCATATTTGCTATCCTCCAGTCTTCTGGCACTATTCCTGTAGACAATGATGATTTAAAGAATCCATCTACCAGGCTCACTGTCAAGAAAAGGCCACCAGCAATCTCAAAGATCCGTCCCACCCTGGCAATGTTTTTCTACAATCTACTATTGGGGATAAGATACAGAAGCCTGAACATACACACCAGCCAGTTTCAAAACAGTTTCGACCCTACTGTTGTTAGAATACTAAATGGACTCACAAACTCTTAACATTCGCCTGTACCTGTGTTTTTGTTTTTGCTGTGTTTACCTATTATTTACCATCAATGCTACTTAACTCTGTGACCTGCCTGCATTGCTCACAAGACAAAGCTTTTCACTGTGCCTTGGTACACATGACAATAAATTAAATTCAATTTAACCAACAATGGTTTTATGGTCAGCATTAGATTCTTAATTTCAAAGTTTGAATAATTTTTTAAAATTCACATTTGGGAAGACACTGAAGAAACTAGTGGGGGTGTGTGTGCGCGCGTCAATAATAAAGAGAAACAAACTGACCATATGTTTTGGTGATTGAATCATAGAGTCCCTACAGTGTGGAAAGAGGCCATTTGGCCTGTCGAGTTTACACTGACCCTCCAAAGAGTATCCCATCCAATCCTATTAATCCTATCCCTATCATATTTCCCATGACTAATCCACATAGCCTGCATATCCCTGTACACTACGGAGTAACTTAGCATAGCCAATCCATGCAACTAGGCAGAGAATAGAGTCCCTTAAAGGTCAATAAGGTAATCCTTGTGTGAAATCACAAGAGATGGGAGAGATACTAAAAAGATTTTATGTGTCAGTATTTACAGTGGAGAAAGAATGGAGGCTAGGGAAGTCGGGGAAATAAATATTAATGTCTTGTAAACAGTCCACATTACAGAAGAGGAGGTGCTGGAGGTCTTAAAAATCATGAAGGTAGATAACTCTTCAGGATCTGATCAAATGTATCCTAGGACATTGTGGAAAGCTAGAGATGAAATTGTGGGGCCCTTAGCAAAGATATTTGTACCATCTACAGTCACAGGTGAGGTGACAGAGGACTGGAGAGTGGCTCATGCTGTGCCTTTAGACAATAGACAATAGGTAGAGGAGTAGGCCATTCTGCCCTTCGAGCCAGCACCACCATTCAATATGATCATGGCTGATCATCCTTAATCAGTATCCTGTTCCTGCCTTATCTCCATAACCCTTGATTCCACTATCCTTGAGAGCTCTATCCATCTCTATCCAGAGACTGGGCCTCCACTGCCCTCTGGGGCAAAGCATTCCACACACCCACCACTCTCAGAGTGAAAAAGTTTCTCCTCATCTCTGCCCTAAATGGTCTGTCCCGTATTTTTAAGCTGTGTCCTCTGGTTCGGGACTCACCCATCAGTGGAAACATGTTTCCTGCCTCCAGACTGTCCAATCCTTTAATAATCTTATATGTCTCAATCAGATCCCCTCTCAGTCTTCTAAACTCAAGGGTATACAAGACCAGTCGCTCCAGTCTTTCAGTGTAAGGTAGTCCCACCATTCCAGGAATTGACCTCGTGAACCTACGCTGCACTCCCTCAATAGCCAGAATGTCTTTCCTCAAATTTGGAGACCAGAACTGCACACAATACTCCAGGTGTGGTCTCACCAGTGCTTTGTACAGCTGCAGAAGAACCTCTTTGCTTCTATACTCAATCTCTCTTGTTATGAAGGCCAGCCTTCTTCACTACCTGCTGTACCTGCATGCTTACCTTCATTGACTGGTGTACAAGAACACCCAGATCTCTATGTACTGCCCCTTTACCTAAATTGATTCCATTCAGGTAGTAAGCTACCTTCCTGTTCTTGCCACCAAAGTGGATAACCATATATTTATCCACATTAAACTGCATCTGCCATGCATCTGACCACTCACCTAACCTGTCCAGGTCACACTGTAATCTCCTAACATCCTCCTCATATTTCACCCTGCCACCCAGCTTAGTATCATCAGCAAATTTGCTAATGTTATTACTAATACCATCTTCTATATCATTAATATATATTGTAAAAAGCTGCGGTCCCAGAACTGATCCCTGGGGTACCCCACTGGTCATTGCCTGCCATTCCAAAATGGAGCCGTTTATCACTACTCTTTGTTTCCTGTCAGCCAAACAACTTTCAATCCAAGTTAGTACTTTGCCCCCAGTACCATGCGCCCTAATTTTGCTCACTAACCTCCTATGTGGGACTTTATCAAAAGCTTTCTGAAAGTCCAGGTACACTACATCTACTGGATCTCCCTCGTCCATCTTCAGAGTTACATCCTCAAAAAATTCCAGTTTAGTCAAGCATGATTTCCCTTTCATAAATCCATGCTGACTCTGACCTAGGAGAAAGTGAGGACTGCAGATGCTGGAGATCAAAGCTAAAAATGTGTTGCTGGAAAAGCGCAGCAGGTCAGGCAGCACCAAAGGAGCAGGAGAATTGATGTTTCGGGCATGAGCCCTTCTTCCTGAAGAAGGGCTCATGCCCGAAACGTCAACTCATCTGCTCCTTGGATGCTGCCTGACCTGCTGCACTTTTCCAGCAACACATTTTCTGACTCTGACCTATCCTGTTACTACTATCCAGATGTGTCGTAATTTCATCCTTTATAATAGACTCCAGCAGCTTTCCCATCACTGAGGTCAGACTAACTGGTCTGTAATTTCCTGCTTTCTCTCTCCAACCTTTCTTAAAAAGTGGTACAACATTAGCCACCCTCCAATCCGCAGGCACTGATCCCAAATCTATCGAACTCTGGAAAATAATCACCAACGCATCCATGATTTCTCAAGCCACCTCCTTCAGTACCCTGGGATGTAGACATCAGGCCCCGGGGACTTATCAACCTTCAGACCTAACAGTCTCTCCAACACCAATACCTAGCAAATATAAATTCCCTTAAGTTCAGGTACTTCAGCCACTGTTACCTCAGGAAGATTGCTTGTGTCTTCCCCAGTGAACACAGATCTGAAGTACCAATTCAATTCTTCTGCCATTTCTTTGTTCCCGGTAATATATTCCCCTGTTTCTGTCTTCAAGGGCCCAATTTTAGTCTTAACCATTTTTTTGCCTTTCACATACCTAAAAAAGCTTTTACTATCCTTCTTTATATTTTTGGCCAGTTTACCTTCGTACCTCATTTTTCCTCTGCATATTTCCTTCTTCGTAATCCTCTGTTGTTCTTTAAAAGCTTCCCAGTCCTCCTTTTTCCCACTTATCTTTGCTATGTTATACTTTTTCTCTTTTAACTTTATATGTTTCTTAACTTCCCTCGTCAGCCACGGCCTCCTCCTAGGATCTATCTTCCTTTTTGGAATGAACTGATCCTGCATCTTCTGCATTATACACAGAAATATCTGCCATTGTCCCTCCATTGTCATCCCTGCTAAGGTATTGCACCATTGAACTTTGGCCAGCTCCTCCCTCATAGCTCCATAGTTCCCTTTATTCAACAGAAATATTGTCACTTCCGATTGTGCCCTCTCCCTCTCAAATTGCAGATTGAAGCTTATTGTATTATGGTCACTACTTCCCAATGGCTCCTTCACTTCAAGGTCCCTGATCAATTCTGGTTCGTTGCACAATATCAGATCCAGAATTGCCTTCTCCCTGGTAGGCTCCAGCCCCAGCTGTTCTAAGAATCCACCTCGGAAGCACTCCACAAAGTCTCTTTCTTGAGGTCCAATACCATCCTGATTCTCCCAGTCTACCTGCATGTTAAAATCCCCCATAACAACTGTAGTAACATCTTTGCGACAGGCCAATTTCAGCTCCTGATTCAACTTACAACCGACATCCAGACTACTGTTTGGGGGCCTGTAGATAACTCCCAAGAGGGATTTTTTAACCTTTAGAATTTCTCAGCTCTATCCATACTGACTCTACATCCCCTGATTCTAGGTCCCCCTGCGCAAGGGACCTTACCAACATGGCCATCCCACCCACTCTGCCCGTCAATCTGTCCTTACGATAGCACGCGTAATTTTGAATATTCATTTCCCAGGCCCTGTCCACTTGAAGCCATGTCTCAGTTATCCCCACAATATCGTATCTGCCAATTTCCAAAAGAGCCTCAAGCTCATCCATCTTATTTCTAATGCTTCATGCATTTATATATAGTATTTTTAATTTGTTACTGCCTTCACCCTTCCCATCAACTCCTATTTCACTCAACCTTACAGCATGATCCCTTTTTGAGTTTTCTGCCTCATTGATATAGTTGTCTTTCTTGACTTCCCTTGTTCTAACTTTCCCTTCAATTTCCTTCTTAAACATCCAGTTTGTCCCTACCCCCCTCTACTTAGTTTAAACGTAGCTGTGTTGCAGTAGCAAACCTGCCTGCCAGAATGCTGGTCCCTAACCTATTAAGATACAAACCGTCTCTCTTGTATAATTTATGTTTACCACAAAACATACCACAGTGATCCAAGATTTCCTGCATTCTGTCTGTGATGTCTTTAACCCTGGCACCAGGAAGGCAACACACCATCCTAAAGTCCCGCCTGCTGCCACAAAAGCCCCGATCAGTTCCTCTCACTATTACCATGGCTCTGTGCGATGTCTGACTCTTCCACTCTGCCTCCACGCTAACTTTTGATTGACAGACCTGGCCGCCTCGCAGACTGGCAGTGTCATCAGTCTCTACTGTTTCCAAAAGATTCAACTTGTTCCTGACAGGTACTTCCCCCAGGGTCTCTTGCACCTGCCTCCTCTCTGCCTTCCTCATCGTCTGCTCTCTTCTGGTATGGTCGGTGTAATAACCTTGCTGAAGGTCTTGTCCTGAAAGATCTCGTTTTCTTGGATGAGCCTAAGGTCCTCGGGTTCTTTCATCAGTGCTGCAATTTACTTAAGAAAGGCTGTAAAGAGAAGCCTGGGAACTATCGACCAATGAGTCTGATATCAGTGGTGGGGACGTTGCTGGAGGGGATTCTGAGTGATAGGATTTGGAGAGGCAAAATCTAGTTAGGAATTGTCAGCATGGCTTTGTGTGTGGGAAATCGTGTCTCACAAACTTGGGGTTTGAGTTTTTTGATGACAAAAACAAAATGATAAATGAGGACAGAGTGGTAGCTGTTATCAACATGGACTTTATTAAAGCTTTTGACAAACTTCTGTATGGTGGACTGATTAGTAAAGTTAGATCACATGGGTTTCGGGGAGAGCTAGATAGTTGGATACAAAATTAGCTTGACAATAGGAGACAAGAGAACGGTGATGGAGGGTTGTGTTTTGGACCGGTGGCCTGTGACCAGCAGTGTTTCAGAGGGATTATGCTGGGCCCACTGTTGTTTGTCATTTATATAAATGATTTGGATGAGAAGTTAGGAGGCATGGTTAGTAAGTTGGCGGTTAACACTAAAATTGGTGGCATAGTTGTCAGCGAAGGAAGTTACTTAAGATTACAAAGGAATCTTGATCAATTGGGCCAATAGACTGAGGAGTGCCAGATAGTTTAATTTGGATAAATGCAAGGTATTGCATTTTGGTAAAACAAACAAGGTCAAAACTTAGTCAGTTATTGGTATGGCCCTGGGTAATGTTGTCAAACGGAGAAACCTAGGGGATCAAGTATATGGTCCTTTGAAAGTTGTGTTACAGGTAGGCAAGGTCATTAAGAAGGCCTTTAACATCTTGCCTTCATTGTTAAGACCATTAAAAATGGGAGTTGGGAACATCATGTTGAGGTTGTACAGGATGCTGGTGAGGCCACTTTTGGAGTACGATGTACTGTTCTGGTCACCCTGTTATAGGAAGGATATTATTAAATTGGAGTGGGTTCAGAAAAGATTTTCAAGGATGTTGCTGGGACTGGAGGATTGGAGTTATAAGGAGAGGTTGGATTAGCTGGGACTTTTTTCACTCAAGTGTAGGAGGTTGAGGGATAACCTTACAGAAATTTATAAAATCATGAGGGGCACAGATAAGGTGAATGGCAAAGATCCTTTCCTTAGGGTAGGGGAATTCAAAACTAGGGGGCATATTTTTAAGGTGAGAGGAGACAGGTATAAAAGGGATCTGTGGGGCAAGTTTTTCACACAAAGGGCAGTTTGTATGCGGAATGAACTGTCAGAGGAAGTGATAGATGCAGGTGCAGTTACAACATTTAAAATATATTTGGATAGGTACATGAATAAGAAAGATTTAAAGGGATATGGGCCAAATGCAGGCAAGTGAGACTAGTTTAGTTTGGGAAACTTGGTAAACGTGGATGAGTTGGACTGAAGGATCTTCACATCTTTGGACTGGGGGAGGAAACCAGAACACCCAGCAAAAACGCACACAGATAGCCAGTCACTCAAGGCCGGAATTGAACCTGGAACTCTGAGGCAGCAGTGCTAACCACTGAGCCTCTGTGCCACCAAATTGATTAAGACATTTATACTTTATATACTGCTCGTAGAATATCAGGGCTCAATTCCCAGCTCACTCCTTCCACTAACCAGCATTTAAACTTTGGAGATGATCACATATCTCCAATCACAGTTCTTAATCTCAGTCTTGCACATGGAAGTTAACTATGAAGTAAGAGTGGTGTTACCCCAGATTACAAATGCACCGAAGGTGATTGTGCAACAGAGTTTTACGATCCCCAAATCCTGTCCCGTGACACCACTGGAGACCAACTGGTGTAACATTTTTCAGTTAAGAATGTGTGAGCGAAAGATGAGTCATTTGGATCTGGGCTGAATCCCAGAAACAGGGCATAATCCAAGAGAACAGAATTACGAAGACAAGGCAGAACTAAAAAAAAACAGGTGACACGTTCTCCACAGTTTCTGTCTAATTTTGGCCAGATATGAAGAATGTTTCATCCTTTCAACCTTTAAAAGGGGCCTTCTGACAGCAGAATGAGAAATGGAATCAATGCCAGTAAGTGTGGGGTTTGGTCAAATTTATATATAGATGCTGGGAATCAGTCAAGGAAGTCGAAATCTCAATTTACCTCATACATGTTGACTTATCTAGCCAGACAATAATGCTGTTGACACTCAGCATATTGCAGTAGTGACATTTACAAATCCTGAATCAAAAGTGTGGTACAACTATAGACCAGGTTGTGGCAGCCAGTGTCCCTTCACTTGTGTAATGAGCTTGGGCCATCCTGAAGCAAGCACACCCCCCGGCCCCAAAGCAATGCTTGTCTCTAATGGGAGAGAGGGAGCAAGAGAGACAGCTGGGGGAGGTGAAATGTGTGGAGAGTGATGGGTGAAGGAGAAGGCCTCCAGTGGTGGCACCACCTGGATGAGCCAGACATGGCTATACCCCAACTTGGGGTCTCCTGGAGAGAGAGGAGCAGATCTCAGGCCCAGACTTGCAGGCTAGAGCGAGGGTCCAGATCCACGGCTAGGCCCAGGTGCCTGAAGGAGAGGAAGCGGCTACTTTATACAATGTGGCCATCTTCTGGTGAGGCAGTGGTCCTAGTGCGGTGGTCTCATAATCATGTAGAGGTCTTCTTCGTCTTTGATGTCCAGGTTTTCCAGCAGTCTGACAGGTGGTCTTGTCCTGGCTGTTTCCAGAGTATTCCATCATTCGTTAACCTGCTTTCCCTGAGGCCAGGAGCCGTTAACTGAACTGAGATGAACTTTGTCTGAACTTTACATTCTGCTTATTATTATGTATATTTTTTGTCATTGATGTAGGCACTGTGGTGGGCTGACTTTCACCGTATCTTTCATATAAAAGTATTGGGGCGGCATGATGGCTCAGTGGTTAGCACTGTTGCCTCACAGCATCGAGTCCCAGGTTCAATTCCTGCCTTGGGCGACTGTCTGTGTGGGGTTTGGACATTCTCCCTGTATCTACATGGGTTTCCTCTGGGTGCTCCGGTTTCCTCCCACAGTCCAAAGACGTGCAGGTCAGGTGAATTGGCCATGCTCAATTGTCCATAGTGTTAGGTGCATTAGTCAGAGGGAAATGGGTCTGGGTGGGTTACTCTTCGGAGGGTTGGTGTGGACTTGTTGGGCCGAAGGGCTTGTTTCCACACTGTAGGGAATCTAATCTAAATACATCGTCCAACGTGACGATAAATTTCTATTCCATTATCTCTGACGCAGCCTGTAGGGGCCGCCAAACAGCATGTTCCTTGCAGCCTGCCTTGCTGGATATTTTCTAACAAGAACTATCTGCCTTAGAAACCTACTTTATTAACACAGCATTGGCCATGATCATTTAATCATTATCACCTCACATAAAAGCAAAATACTGCAGATAGTGGAAATCTGAAACAGGAGCAAAACAGGAATTGTAAATATATGGACGGAGTCAATGGGAAATTTTTTTATTCATTCATGGGATGAGATGTTTGTTGGCCAGGGCCAGAGGGCAGTTAAGAATCAACCAAATTGCTGTGAGTTTTGAGTCACATGTAGGTCTTGAGTCACATATAGGCCAGACCAGGTAAAGATGGCAGTTTCTTTACTGTAAAGGCAATAGCAAAACAGATGAATTTTTCTCTGACAATCAATTCATGGTCATCAGTCGAGTCTTATTTCCAGATTTTTACTGAATTCAAATTCCACCACCTGCCACGGTGGGATTGTGAACCCAGGTCACCAGAACATCACCTGGGTCTCTGGATTAACAATCTAGCAACAATTCCCCCAGGCCATTGTCTCCCCTTGTGAAAGGAGTGAATTTTAACCCTTAAATTTGGATGAGCTAAACTTTTGGATTTAGCTGAGGCAGGAGAAGAGGTCGTGGGTGACAGTTGAACCCATGTCAGGGTCGGGTTAGTCGTTATTAGAATGAGTTTGTCTTTCCATAGTTAACTTCCTTTACAGCTTTAATTCTGACCATTTGAAGTTTCCCAGGTCTTCAGAAATGGTGGTAAAATCAGGGAGAAACTCAATGCCTTTCTGGCAATGCATGAGGGCCAGGGGAGCAGGACTGCTTCTTCTTGTCCCAACAACAAAACTTTCCTTCCAGATGTCCTGATATCCTGGATTGGCTCCTTCTAATCAGACAGCCCTTGCACCCATTCAAAGACCTTTCCTCCAGAAGATCAGGGATTAGCCTATCCAGGATTGGATCTAGAATCCAATCAGAAAATCATATCCCCTGACTTGCAAAGGTTGAAATGTCTGTCCTAAATGTCAGTGCACAGTTATGATCCCAGCTGATGGTAACATTGGACCAGTCAGTTCCCAGAGTGAAATCTGGCTCGATAGGTCAAGAGTTTGTTATTGAAGTTCAGTTACCATGGTGATTTGTCACGACACGTATTCATGCAAGGCTTTTGACAAAAGGACATTAGGTTGTTTTGAAAGGGAAAGAAAATAATATAGTTGATAATTTGAAAAGATGATATCCTAAACAGCAAGAAAGGTTTTGCTCTTTTTCCCAGCAACATTCTTTTCAGGCACTCAATCCCAGTGAAGTATCACTCCTCTTTCTATCTGAATATTTCTTACTTGACTGATGAAGGTGCAAAGCTTTCCTTTTATCACATTCACCAGATCTGATTCTTTATATCTCTCCTGGGACATTCAGAAACAGGTAACTCTTTGACTTTTCTTACTGAACTCTAAAGAAAACTCAAGGTATTTGCAGGTAATTTGCCTACTTTTAAGCTACTAAACAGCAAATCTGCTGGCATGAACCTTTTCTTCTGCACTGAACCTTCTTCTGACCTCTGACCCTTCCATTTTTCTCTCTTACTGGGTCATGAATTTTATGAATGATGAACGATTTTATTATGATACGTTTATATAAATGATTTAGATGTGAATCTCGGAGTTTTGGTTAATAAATTTGAAGTTTTTAGATCAGTGTGGTGCCGGAAAAGCTCAGCAAGTCAGGTGGCATCCGAGGAGCAGGAAAATCAACGTTTCGGGCAAAAGCCCTTCATCAGGAAAGGCTTCCAGCATCTGCAGTCCTCACTTTCACCTTGATAAATTTGCAGATGACACCAAGATTGGTGACATGGTGGACAGTGAAGAAGGTTATTGGAGAATGCAGCAAGATCTTGATCAACTGGGCCAGTGGCCTGAGGAATGGCAGAAGGAGTTTAATTTATATAAATGCAAGGTGTTGCATTTTGGAAAGGCAAACCAGGGCAGGATTTATACAGTCAAAGGTAGGGCCGTGAAGAGGGCTGATTGAACAAAAAGATCTAGGGGTATTGGTTAATAGCTCCCTGAAAATGGAGTCACAAGTAGATAGGGTGGTGAAGAAGGATTTCGGCATGCTAGTTTTCATTAGTCAGAGCTTTGAGTATGAGAGTTGGGAAGTCTTACTGTAGCTATACAAGACGTTGGTGAGACTACATTTGAAGTATTGAATATAGTTCTGGTCACCTGATCATAGAAAGGATATTATCAAACTAGAAAGAGTGCAGATACGATTTACTAGGATGCTACCTGGACTGGAAGGTTTGAGTTATAAGGAGTGGCTGGATAGGCTGAGACTTTTTTTTACTGGAGTGTGGGAGACTATGGGATGACCATATAGAGGTTTATAAATCATAAGAGACACAGATTAGGTCGATGGCTGACATGGTAAGGGCATCTAAAACAGGAAGGCATATGTTGAAAGTGAGAGGAATGACATACAAGAGTCCAAAGGGGAAATGTTTTACACAGAGGGTGATGAGTGTTTGGAACAGGCTATCAGAGACAGTGGTGGAAGTGAATACAATTTTGTTATCTAATAAATATTTAGACGGATACATGAGTGAGACAGGTATGAAGGGATATGGACCAAACGCAGGCAAATAGGACTGGTTTAAGTTGTGAAAACTGGGCTGCATGGACAAGTTGGGCCGAAGGGTCTATTTCCATGCTGTGGACCTCAATGACTCTATGACATGTGTTTTTCAGTGAAAAAAATCAGTAAGATACAGTGAGAAGCTTTTCCACTGTCTCCATGATAGCAACATTTTGAATAGTTTTAAGAATTAAAAAGAAGACAGTCCATCAGTCCTGAACCAGCTCATCAATGCTGCCTGTGCTGTCATCCCTCCTCCATGCCCTCTCCGCCATCAACATCGGACTGAACCAACAGTGAAGTCGCCGGTTCCCAGGCACTACCTATTGCCGCTGGGGCGATTCTCCTCCACCACCACTTCATTGCTGCCAGCGCCAGACCCAACCAACGTAGTTAGCACCTCAGCCATTATGTCTCCTCCTCCTCCCCACCCCCAAACTTCCAAACTTTTCCTAGCTACCATCAGTTCTGAAGAGAGGTCACTGACCCCAAAATATTAACTCTGATTTCTCTGCATGGAAGCTGCGAGACCCACTGAGATTTTCAAATCACATTCGTCTGTACTTGTGTTTTTGTTTTTGCCGCTATTTACCTGTTATTTACTATCTATGCGACTTAGCTTTGTCACCTGCCTGTATTACTCACAAGACAAAGCTTTTCACTGTGCCTCGGTGCATGTGACAATAAATTCAATTCAATTTAATTCACTTCTTTTTTTCATTCCGATTTCCAGCTTCCAGTTTTTTGGATGTTTTAATAGGAATAGGTAAATCTTTTACATCTAGACAGAGCGTTGGTGGGGCCACAGTTGGAACACTATGTGCAGCTCTGGTCACCGTATTTAAGGAAAGATATGCCTGCACTGAAGGCAATTGAGAGAAAGTTCATTAGGCTGGATGCTGGGATGAGGGGTTAGTGTTATGGAGGAAATGTTGAGTAGTAAGGGCCTGTACTTGCATAGAATTTAGAAGTGTGAGATATGATCATACTAATTATACAGAGTGCCTTGGAAAGCAGGCTGACAGGAGATTTGCTCTGTTCCTGATGAAGGGCTTTTGACCGAAACGTTGATTTTCCTGCTCCTCGGATGCTGCCTGAACCTCTGTGCTTTTCCAGCACCACTCTAGTCTAGAATCTGGTTTCCAGCAAAAGCCCTTGTTTTTATCTAGGAGATTTACTGTCAGAGCTTACCTCCAGCTACCACAAACTAGACACTGACTGGAAAATCCTAGATTGCCTCCTTCAATGAACCTCAAGTGTCAACTGAAGAGCGATGCCAGCTACCCATTGTTTGTCAGTGTGCAGCCCTGCTTGGCCCTAATCCTTCATCTTCACAAATGGCTTTTGCTGGCATCCAACCCTGGATCTGGTGGGCATCGAACATTGAGCCCACGGTGAGCAATTCGGTTGGAACCTCCCCTTTGCCCGCTCCAAAGCGAAAGACAAAAGCCCGACTCTCCAAGGGCAGATGGGACTAGTTTAAATTGTGAGAACTGAGTGGCATGGGCAAATTGGGCCGAAGGGCCTGTTTCCATGCTGCAGTCCGCTACGACTCCATGACATATATTTTTAAGTGAGACACACAGTAAAATACACTGAGAAACTTTTCCATTGTCGCCACGATTGACACCATTTTGAACAGTTTTAAGAATTAAAAAAATAAGAAAGATAGAGCTTAAAGGAAGCCCATTATCTGCAGTTGTTTTTGGCTCTAACCTAAGCTCAGAATATGGCAACTGAAAGCAAGAAGGACTGACTCTATGAACGTAACATCCCCTCCCTCTAATACTCCCAAGTCACTGATACAGGGGTCAGGATGGATAAGGAATGCTTGAGCACTGTGGTTATGATGCCTATCACACCATCCAGAGAAATATGGAATGTTAAATGGGAAAAATAGATGCCTTCCAGAGCTTTGTCTTCATATGAGGTGAAGAGGGGACAAATAGAGGGAGAAAGGAAAACCTCGCTAGCTTTCAAAATGTCCCTTTTCCACCCATTAAATATCTGTTTCTCTTTTTGACCTTTAAATTAAGCACTACCTATCAGTGTTGCAGAGTTACTGAGGCGATAAAGCTTACATTGCTGTTAAACATCATAATTCAATCACTTTTCTTTCGCATTGTATCCACGGTAACCCTGGTTGTTCCACTTGATTCTTCTGTGTGTGAAAACTGAGTTTAATTAAAATGGAAACATGCAGCACGTGACAATCACAGATTTATTCTTAGCAAGTTATGTGGACAAGGATATCAATGAATACATTAGCAGCACTTCGGCAGGCAGCCTTGTTTCGAAGGAGAACAAATGTTTTGCTCTGCTCTAACACACAGTTCTGAGAGAAAACAAAATCAAAAAACAATCTTAAATTTGGACCCTATTACAATGTTTGTAAACTATTTACTTAGAGAAATCATAAACTACATAAATATTCTGACAATATCCTCAGCTTGAATTCAGTAAAAGGCCTTCTGACAAGTCACAAACTTAAAATAAGAGAATAGAATCCTTAAGGTGTGAAAGTAGGCCATTTGGCCCATTTTTAGTCCACACAGACTCTTAGTCCACACACCCAGATCCAAGTCCCTTCTGTCTCCCCACAATTACCATGGCCTATCCACCTAATCTGCACACCCCTGAACACTGCAGACAACTTTAGCGTGGGGTTTTGATTCCTGACGCACTGTGGTCAATACCAGAGTATTGGAGCTGTAGCATTGTGACAGCCTACAAGTGAACGAATCTAGTCATATAAAAACAGATAGTCAGAGTTTCGACAAGTATCGGGACAGAGGGACTAGAGCTGGTGCTGACCTTATAGAGAGTGAGTCTGAGAAATCAACAATAGAAAACAAAGAATTTTCAGGGGCTTTGACTATATACTTTGTGTTTGTCTTCATGGTAGAAAACTTCTCAAAGAAAATTGAAAATCAAGAGGGGATAGGAAACTCAGTACATTGTATAGGTGTTCTTCTTCCTCCTTTTGCAGTTCTGGTGTACTGTAGTGTGTTGTGGCCCTTTTGAATAGTGTCTTGATGCAACTTCCTTTGTGTGTGTTGGGGTGGTTGCTTTCATACTTTTGTACTATTATAGGACAAGCCAAACAAAGAACAGCCAGGGAATTCCCAGAGGCATGGCATTCATCCACAGATTCAATCAATAAGCACATCAACCTGGACCCAATATACTGCAGCGGACAGCTGGAACTGACAACCGGAAACGGCAGATACAAATCACTATAAATGCCGGAGGAAACATCACAGAAGCGCTTCACAGGAGGCTCCCAAGCACTGAGGATGTCACCTAGACAGTGGACGAAACGTCTGCCACACAAATTCCCAGCTCGGCGAACAGAACCACAACAACGAGCACCCGAGCTACAAATCTTCTCACAAACTTTGATTATCTATCTCTGTTTTAAATATACATAATGACCTGGCCTCCATAGCCTTCTGTGGCAATGAATTTCACAGATTCACCACTCGCTGGCTGATGATGTTTTTCCATATCTCCATTCTAAGGAACTTCCCTTTGCTCAAGGCTGTGCCTTCAAGTCCTCTTCTCCCAATGGAAACATCTTCGCAATGTCCAGTCTGGCCAGGCTATTCAGCATTCTGTAAGTTTCAATCAGATCCCTTCCTCAGCTTTCTAAACTCCATGGAGTATAGCCCCAGAGTCCTCAAATGTTCCTCATTTGTTAAGCCTTTCATTCCGGGATCATTCTCATGAATCTTCTCTGGACCCACTCCAGAGCAAATACATCTTTCCTGAAATCTCTCACAATACTCTAAATGTGGTCTGACTAGAGCCTTATAAAGCCTCAGAAGTACATCCCTGCTTTTATATTCTAGTCCTCTCAAAATGAATGACAATAATATATTTCCTTTCTAACTACCAACTCAACCTGTTAGGTTATCTTAAGAAAATCAGGACTAGGACTCCTAAGTCTCTTTGCGCATCAAACTTCTGAATTTTCTCCCATTTAGAAAATAGCCCATGCCTCTATTCTTCCTACCAAAGTGCATGACCTCACACATTGTATTTCATCTGCCACTTCTTTGCCCACTCTCCTAACCTGTCTCAATCTTTCAGCAGCCTTTCTGCCTCCTCAATACTACCTGTCCTTCTACCTATCTTTGTATCAACTGCAAACCTAGCCAGAATGCCCTCGGTTCCTTCATCCAGATCATTAATGTATAAAGTGAAAAGTTGTGGTTCCAACACTGACTTTTGTGGAACACCACTAGTCACTGGCTTTCATCCTGAAAAGGATCCTTTTGTCCTTACTCTCTGTTTTCTGCCAGACAGTCAGGCTTCTATCCATGCTAGTACCTTGTCTCTCACATCACGGGCCCTTATCTTACTCAGCAGCCTCCTGTGCAGCACTTTCAGGAAGTCCAGAATCATAATATCCATTGGCTCCCCTTGGTGTAACCTGCTTGTTACCTCCTCATATAATTCAATAGATTCAGGCATAACCTCAGCTTGATGAAACCATGCTGACTTTGCCCTGTACTTCCAAATATTCAGAAATCTCATCCTTCACAATGGACTCCAAAATCTTACCAATGACTGAGGTCAGACTAATCAGTAAGAATTTCTCGTCATTTGCCTTACACCCTTCTTAGACAGGCGGTTACATTAGCAATTTTCCAGTCCTCTGAGACCCTCCCTGATTCCAGTGATACCTGAAAGATCACTACTAAAGCCTCCACTATCTCTTCAGCTATCTCCTTCAGAACTCTAGGGTGTAGCCCATCTGGTCCAGGTGTTTTATCCACTTTCAGACCTTGCAGTTTTTTCTAGCACCGTCTCCTTGATGACTACCGACTCTCTTGAATTTTTGGGATATTACTTGTGTCCTCCACTGTGAAGACTGATGCAAAGTCCTTATTCAGTTCCTCAGTCATTTCTTTGTTCCCCATGATTATTTCTCCAGCATGATTTTCCAGTGGCCCAATGTCCACTTTTGCCTCTCTTTTGCCCTTCATATATCTAAAGAGACTGGAATCTTCCCTGATATTACTTGTGTCCTCCACTGTGAAGACTGATGCAAAGTCCTTATTCAGTTCCTCAGTCATTTCTTTGTTTCCCATGATTATTATGGACAAGGAAAAAGATGACCTACAGAAGATAGCTTAGGATTGGGGGAAGGCAGATTTTATTAAAAATAAAGCAGGATCTGGCCACAGTAGACTGGGAACAGCTCCTTGTGGTTTCGTCTACAGCTGAGCAATGGGGGCATTCAAAAAGGAGCTGGGGTGAGTACAGATCCAACATGTACCCTATAGAACAAAATGTAGGAGCAATAAGTTCAGAGAACCCTGGATGTTGAGGACAATTCAGGACAGGATGAGGAAGAAGAGAAAGGCATTTTGCACATCCAAAGGGAGCAATTCAGCTGCAGCCCGAGAGGAACATCGGAAGTGCAAGAGGGAATTTACGAACACACTTAGAAGAACAAAAAGGGAGCATGAGAAAGAATTAGGGAGAATCTTAAGATATTTTAAAAATACATTAAAGGGAAGAGGTTAAGCAGGGGAATACTAGGACCCATTAGGGACCCATTAAGTAACCTGTGTGTGAAGCTGCAAAATGTTGGGTGTTAAATGAATACTTCTCTTGGTCTTCACTCTGGAAAAGGAGATCATAGCTATGGAATTCAGGAAAAGGGCCTCTGAGGAACTCGCACATTTTCACACAGGAAATGGGAAGGTGTTGGATGCTCTGTCAGGCTTAAAAACAGACAGATCCCTGGCCGAGATGAATTGCATCCCAGGATGCAGTGGGAGGTCAGGCAGGAAATTGCAGGGGGTCTGACAAAAACTTTTAATTTGTCTCTGGCCATGGGGGAGATGCTAGAGGACTAGAGGGCAGCAAATGTGATTCCACTTTTCGAGAAAGGTGGTAGAAATGAGCCAGGGAATTAAAGATCGGTGAGTCTCTCATCAGTGATAGGGAAACTATTGAAAGAGAGAATTAATATTCACTCAAAAAGGCATGGATTAATTAGTGATAGTCAGCATGGCGTTTCCAGACAGTGGTCAGGCCTACCAAATCTGTTAGGATTTTTCAAAAGTGCGATCAAATGTGTGGATAATGGAAGCTCAACTGATGCAGATTTTAGCATTTATATAGATTTTAGCAAAGCTTTCGACAAGGTTCCACATGGGAGACTAATTGAGAAGATTAAAGTACTTGGAATTCAGGGAAACTTGGGAAGATGGATCAGAAATTGTTCCAGTGACTGGAGGCCAGTGTCAAGCAGTGTACCAGTCAATGGACCGAATGGCCATTTCTGTGCATATGAATCTATGAAATCTCAGGGTTTGTTCAGAGTAATCTGATCACAGAGAGAGCAGTGTTAAAGATGCTACAATTGAGTCTTTGTCGCTAGGCTAGAAAGGAAGGAAGGATGGAAATTAGCCAAGATTTCCCCAGACCTCCGATGTCAGGGTGGGATCAACTTCTGTGTGCTGCCTCCCATAGCCAAACCTGATTGCTTAGAGTCTGCCACGTTTCTCATCTGGGAAACTAAGGGAAGAACATCAGCATTTACACAATGAAAAGTTTCCGTACTGTGGCTATCAGAAGCTGAGATATATTTTTGGAAATGAGTAATTACTTACCTTGGGTTGACCTTTTCCTGCACTAGAATTAGAAACAAGACTCCATGCCAGACAATTATAACATTAACAGCCCCTTGTAAAATCTCTGCTGCACTGACTGAACTCATGTTATTGAAATTGTGAATTGAACCTATTTCACTTTATACAGTCAATGTCACAGCGTGATACATTCACGGACATACGCACACAGACACAGATACATACAAACACACAAGGGCATACCCAAAGCCTTATTCATGCACACACAAACACATGTACTTACAGCTTCATGCACACACACACAAATGTACACAAACACACACAATAAACCCACAATTTCGCACACAAGCACACATACATAAGTGCGCACACACAAAAAAAGGTACTGAGAAGATTCACTGATGTCAAGAGTCTGACTTAGATGTAGCTCCATCCTTATTCACATGCGTAGACACTGACACACAGACTGTCCCACAGTCTTATTCACGCACACGCACACACACACACACCCTGACAGAGAGAACCACATACATTGGGAGACAAACACAGGAACATATGTACTAAGCTGAGATATACACATACAGAGTTACACATACTGAAATATTGACAGGCACATTCATGTACATAGACAAACACATGGATACAAATAGGACATCATTGATGCTGATATGCTCTGAGCCACATTCACATGCAGATAGAAATAGATAAGCACACAAACATTGACACAATCAACACAGATACACGCACTGATAAATGGTTGGAGCACACTGAATATCAAGCCCCACTATTCCAAGAGTCATGACAAAGTCAAAGATTATAAAGAAGTCTGCAAAATTTCACAATTTTCAGACCACAATTCATAGAAAGCATGTAACAAACTATACGTTTATTCCAAGTCTTTAGCTACAAGTTAAATCTTTAAGGCCCTTGTAATTTACCCCTTATACACACACGAAAAAGACCCAGGTGTTAGAGATGGAGGAAAAACTGGGAAAGCAGTTCAGAGTGATTTCTGTTCATAGGATCTGTTGAGATGGTTCTTGTACTCATCAAAATCCTCCTTCTCAGTCTTGCATCTCCAGATACCTTCAGTGATTTGCAGGAGGGTCAGTCTAGTTGACTCTCACTTATAAAGATTTTTTTTGTTAGATTAGATTACTTACAGTGTGGAAACAGGTCCTTCGGCACAACAAGTCCACACTGACCCGCCGAAGCGCAACCCACCCAGACCCATTCCCCTACATATACCCCTTCACCTAATTTAGCATGGCCAATTCACCTAACCTGCACATCTTTGTACTGTGGTAGGAAACCGGAGCACCCAAAGGAAACCCACGCAGACACGGGGAGAATGTGCAAACTTCCCACAGTCAGTTGCCTGAGGCAGGAATTGAACATGGGTCTCTGGCGCTGTGAGGCAACAATGCTAAACACTGTGCCACATTGCCACCCATTTATTAATTAAAAAGTCATAGCTTACAGTAAATGCTGAAGGGAAAATACACTGGCTTTTTTTCAGACTTAAAGTACCTTTTACTGCAGAGGAGAGAGAGCTCCTAAGCCAGGGAGGATCTGATGGTGTCTCACTGTCTTTTTCAAACCCAAAGACGTTCAGCCACCTGGGAACCAATCATATCATTGTTGGCAGATAGAAGGTCTTTGTCATTGATAATTGGTCACTGTCCACTGACCAATCAGCTACTTGTTTCAGGTTGAATCTTCGTTTGTACCCACAACCATTGGCTCCAGTTTCATCTGCAAACTAAACTTAAACTACTGCTCGATTCAGCAGGTATGTAAACAGTACTTACAATGATTTTCAGGTCACTTGCTTTTAAAGTCATTGAGCAATCTCTTGATTTTAATACCATTCTTTACTTAATTCAGTCCACAATCAAAAATAAGAAAGAAGAATAAAAAAAACACAACCTTTACATCAGGCATAGACTGTCTCAAATAGATCCAATCACATAAGCACACACCCTGGCACAAGCGCATATATACATTGACACAAATAGTTACACACCAACACACTTTCACACACAGGCATTTTAACAGACTCCCACCCACACACACATTGAAACACAAACACAGACACATGCTCTTACCTTTCTCAGACACACACATATAAACACACATGCACTGATAAACAGGCAAACCTACAGACAGAAAATCATACGCCGGCATGTAATTAGGTATCGTTGCAACCAATTGCCACTTTGACAATACATGGTCCCAAGCACCCAAAAGAGGAAAGAACAATTAATATTTTAGGTAAATGTCTCTGACCCAGTTATTAACCTGTTTTCTCCAATTCAGTTAATAGATCATTAGCTGCCTGTTTCCAAATGGCACCTATTTCTGATAGCTTCAGTGTTTCTGCTCTTAAGAGATGTTTGATGAAGGGAGAGGGGGCTGAGGTGAAAGAATTAAGGCCACTCAAAGAAGAGGCAGAATGAGCACCAGGCAATAGAGGGAGTGCAACCAAGGTTCACCCGACTGATTCCCAGGATGGCCAGTTTGTCATTGAGGAGAGAATGGATTGACTGGGCCTGTATTCACTGGAGTTTAGGAGAATGAGTGGGGATTTCATCAAAACATGTAAATTCCAACAGAACAGAATAGATTAATGTAGCAATAGCGTTTCTCCTCGTCAAGAGTACAAAATAAAGGAGGCCATGGTCTCAGAATATGGAAAGGCTATTTCAGACTAAGATGAAGAGAACTTTCTTCAGACAGTCAGTTCTTCATCACAGAAGGTTGTGGAGGCAAAGTCACTGACTAAGATTAAGGAAGAAATAGATGGACTTCTTGAAACTAAAGGTGTCAAGGGATAAAGGAAGAAAAACAGGAATATGCATTAAGATCAAGGATCAATCATGATCAAATTGCATGGTGAACTGAATCCTATTTTCTATGTTACTATTCATGGTGGTTTTTCACATGACTCCTGTGTCCGACAACCTGCTCCTACCATTATCTGACCACAACATGCATCAGCCCAGTGGTGAAAGATGGCGCCTGAGGATTGGCAACTTTGATGTTGGTTGGGTCCAGCAAAGGCAGCAGCGAGGTGCTAGAGAATAGCAGTATTGGTGTCTATGTTGATGATGAGCTGGCTCAGGACTGATAGATTCTCTTTAAGCTCTACCTTTCTATTTGTTTCCTTACTCAAAATGGTGAAGGTCTGTAGCGACATTGGAGAAGCTTTTCACTGTATTTTACTATTTTCTCTCACTGTAAAATACATGTGACAATAAATCATTCAATTCAATTCAATTTATATAGCACAGTTAACATAGTGAAACATCCTAGGGCACTCAGTTCATCTTTGATAACAATTGGGAAATTAACAGACTGTACATTTGCTGACGTTTTAGAAATAATAATGGAGTCATTGATCAATGGAAGACAAAAGATGTTTATTTTTGATGATTTTTGTTCAAAGAGCTTCTTAGCACTGGGATCTAGAGATGAAACTTTAAATCCTGGAGAATTAGGAACTCTCACTGACAGTAAAACCTCACTGCTATATTTCAGGGATAAGGTGGAGTTAATTGACCTTAGACAGGGCAACAGTTGATGGAATCTACCTGACAAATATCCACATTCTATTCATAATTGGTGCATTTGTTGCGATAACTGTTCCCCCAACTTGTTTTTAATTAATTCATGGGACATGGGTGTCATTGGCTGGGCTAACTTTTATTGACCGTCCCTAGTTGCCTTTGAGAAGGTGGTAGTCAGCTGCCTTCTGGAACAGCAGCTGTCTGTGTGCTCTTGGTAGATCCCACAATGGCGTTCGGGGGTGGGGGAAGCCAGGATTCTGACCTAGCAGCAGTGCAGGAGAGGTGATCTATTTCCAAGTGCCTTCACTGGACATTTCTTTATAAAGCTCTGGTTAGGCCCCATTTGGAGTACTGTGTCCAGTTTTGGTCCCCACACCTCAGGAAGGACATACTGGCACTGGAACGTGTCCAGCGGAGATTCACATGGATGATCCCTGGAATGGTTGGTCTAACATATGAGGAGCGGCTGAGGATCCTGGGATTGTATTCATTGGAATTTAGAAGATTAAGGGGAGACTTAATAGAAACTAACAGGATAATACATGGCTTGGAAAGGGTGGACACTAGGAATTTTTTTCTGTTAGGCGAGGAGACTAGGACCTGTGGACACAGCCTTAAAATTAGAGGGTGTCAATTCAGAACAGAAATGCGGAGACATTTCTTCAGCCAGAGAGTGGTGGGCCTGTGGAATTCATTACCACAGAGTGCAGTGGAGGCCGGGATGCTAAATGTCTTCAAAGCAGAGATTGATAGATTCTTGATGTTTCGAGGAATTAAGGGCTACGGGGAGAATGCGGGTAAGTGGAGTTGAAATGCCCATCTGCCACGATTGAATGGCGGAGTGGACTCAATGGGCCGAATGGCCTTACTTCCACTCCTATGTCTTATGGTCTTTTAGTCTTACTTTGAGTATAGGAGTTGGGACATCATGCTACAGCTGTACAGGACATTGGTGAGGCCACTTTTAACATATTGCATGCAATTCTATTGAAGGTGTGAGATTAGAGTCTGTCTGTATTCCAATCTTGTGTCAGACTGCTTCTGTTTCCAAAGTGGAATTTATAAAATACTACATGGATTGACTGCCTGCAGATTGTGTGCTTTTTGAGCAAAATAGAATGTATCTGCAAATATAGTTCTGTAAATGCAAATTCACCCCATAGAGTTATGTGTGCGTGTGCCTGCATGAGAGAGTGTGAGTGCATGTGAATTTGTGCATGGGTGCACATGAGAGTGTGTGTTTGTGCATGCTTGGTAAATTGTGTGTGTGAGTGTAATTGAGTATAAGCCTGTGAGAGGGCGTGTGCTTGCGTGCGAGTGTGGAGGGTGTGTGTGTATATAGATGTATATATGAGAGCTACATACAACCCCCACACTCTCACCTATGCACACTAAGATGTCACCTTTTCATAAAATCTTAAGTTATCTTGAGAATGTGACTTAAAAGAAGTTCTGGGATTTACATATTAATGAACCAAAACCTGGAACCCATTCAAAAAGATGAAAGATTAAACAGCAATCTAGGTTTGTTCAATATATCATCTCAGTTGCATGACACTGTAATCTTTTGCTATAAATTCTGGTCTTATGATCCTTCTCCACAGCTACCTGATGAAGGAGCAGTACTCCGAAAGCTCGTGCTTCCAAATAAACGTATCGGACTATAACCTGGTGTAGTGCGATTTTTAACTTCTAACAGTGGATTAGTTCTCAGCCCTGACAGCATACGTTTCTCTTAATGAACATTAGGCTCCATGATGCACAGCAACAGGTGTCCATCGTGCCAGGATTCCAAAGAAATCATTCTGAAGTGTTGAGGGCAAGGAGAGTAGAAACAAAATGGGATGTCTTAGTAAAGGCTAATTTACCACATTATATTTGAGCATATTCATGACAAGGCTGGACATATCCTTGTTGTGTGTAATGACTCCAATATCCGGGCAGCTCCCTCTGCGTGGAAGTGTGACACCAGGTTCCGTTTGCTCTCAACACTAAAAATAAAGATGAATAACAATGCCTTGTCACTGGGAAGGGTTTAGCTTGGTACTAATGACTGGGACTTCTGAGATGTGAAGGAGCAAACAGTGAATTACTGGGAATCTTAAACAGTATGCAACCCCAAATAAACTAATGGCTAATCTTCTAGAATATTCTATCCAGCATCAGCCAATTCAGCTTCCAGATAGCTGCCAGGAAAGTTCACTTTAAATCAGTGTACACAGCTGGTTTATTTACATTGTTGTGTTTCCATTACATGAAGTCACAGTTACAGAATTAAAAATTAAGCACATGATTTTTGTTTTAAACAATATTTTAAAAATTTATTACTTGATAGTTTAGGACCATTGCTGGTAAATGCAGCCCTCTCTAATGGCCCCTGAATTGAGTGGCTTGCTGGTCCAATTTCAGACAGCAGTTCGGAGTCAACCAGATTACCGTGGGTCTGGTGTCACATGTAGGTCAGACCAAGTAAGGATGGGAGTTTCCTTCCCTAAAGAGCATTAATGAACCAGATGGGTTTGTTGATAGTTTCGTGGTCACTCATCAGGACAATTTGCAAGACTACCAGTGGAAAGGGAGAACAAAACTTGAGTGGTGCAAGAGGACAGGTTGATTTATTGACTCTTTTAATCTGATTGGTAATGATGACTAACAGGGAAATGCTAAGTTTTGTTTAAATTTTTAAGTGATTGATCAAGACATTACCCTGAGAAATAAAACACAGAATGGCAGTCATCTATGTTGATGAGTTGAAATTGGTGCAGTCTATTTACATCCTGATTCTATCAGCAAAAAAGATACATTTATCAACAAATAGGGCCCTGAGAACTCCAAATATTAATTAGATACGATACCTTTTACATAAAACCATGTAACCTCTGCTTAAAGTCTTGATTCCCCCTCACCCCCGGTATCCTGCTGCACCATCTGTAGTGGTATTTTCTAGTATCTTCCCCACAATAAATACTAAACTGACTGGCCTGTTGCTTCCTCGTTGGAGACCTCCACCTGTGACCAACGAAAATTGAATTTATAAACCCTGCGAAAGATTTCATCTGGAAAGTACTAAGGTGCAAGTCAAAGGCGCCAGAGGGAGTAGACAAACCTCCCTGAGCAGGATGGTATCATACTTGAGAGTGATTCTAGCTAGAACTTTGTCCTTCCAGGAATAACTGAGGAACACAGCAAAAATCAGATCCAGAAACCACTCTGTTCATCAAACTGGATTGATCTTCGTTGGCAATTGGTGCCACAACAATCTGAACCTCAGTATTGTCCTGTGTTCTGCAGCAATGTATTCTGCGCCTATCTGACAAACACCCATTTTGTAGACACTCAATGTGACAATGTGCATCATAACTGTGCACCCACCCCTAAACTCCCCTCCACTGTCCTCACATCATTCTCCCATACACATGCTGACTGATAATTGGGTTTGCAGAGTGATTATTGCACCTTCAGGTTTAAGATGTTAATGGAATACGACAATGAACAATCTATAGTAAGAATAATCATCTGGCAGTGAGTGGGGCAAGAGCAAAGCTGGGCAAAATATTGGAATCAAATGTTGTGGGGGAGATGTAGTGACTGAACAATGCGGGTCCCATCAAAGAGCTGGCTCAGGCACAGTCAAGATACATTCCCTCAAAAAGAAAAGGCAGGGCAAACAAATCCAGAGCTCGCTCGATGAAGGAGGAGATATTAAAGAAGAAAAAAATGAATTTAGGATAGGTGTCAGGTTCTAAATAATAGAAGTAGGTTATTCAGCCCATCGAGTCCACACTGATCCTCTGAGCAGCATCCTGCCCAGACTCATCCACCCACCTTATTCCCTGTAATCCTGCAATTCCAATTACCAGTCCTTTTAATCTACACATCCCTGGGCACTACGGACAATTTCCCATGGCCCACCCACCTAACCTAAATATCTTTGGACTGTGGGAGGAAACTGGAGCACCTGGAGGAAACCCATGCAGACACAGAGAGAATGTGCAAACTCCACACAGATAGATGCCTGGGGTTGGAACTGAACCTCAGTCCCTGGTGCTGAGAGGCAGCAGTGTTAACCACTGAGACATTGTGCCACCCTAAATACAAGCTGAAAGTTCAGAAGGGAGGTGAGGAAGCAAATAAGAGAAATAAAGCAGGGGTTATGAAAAGATTTTCACATAAAGGAAAATCCAAAGTCTTCTCTCCGAAGATCAATAGCATATGGATGCTGAGAGGAGGAGTAATGTTGATTAGGGACCATAAAGTGATTTACACAAGGAGGCAGACGTATTAAATATCTTTATCAGTGAGGCAGAGCTGCCCAGTCTATGGTGACAGAGGAGAAAACTCAGCCATTAAGAAGATTCAAATTTGATAAGTATTTCTATTGGATAGGCTATGAGTACCTAACGTTGACAAGACACTTGGAGCAGATTGGATTCATCCAAGGATATTCAAGGAGGTGAGAGTGAAAATTGCAGACACACGCCATAATTTTTCCATCTTCGTTGGTTTCAAAGGTGGTGCCAAAGGAGACAAGGTCTTTTACCTGGGATGGGTGAGTCCAGAACTAGAGGGCATCGGTTCAGGGTGAGAGGGGAAAGACATAAAAGGTGTCTAATGGGAAATTTTTTCATGCAGAGGGTGATGAGTGTACGAGATGAGCTGCCAGAGGAAGTGGTAGAAGCTGGTACAATTACAGCATTTAAAAGGCATCTCAACGGGTATACGAATAGGAAGAGCTTGGAGGGATAGGGGCCAAGCGCTGGCAAATGAGACAAGCTTAATTAAGGATATCTGGTTGGCATGGACGACTTGGACCAAAGAGTCTGTTTCTGCGCTGTATGTCTCTATGACTTATTATTGAAGAATTGCAAATGTTATGCTTTTGTTCAAAAAAGTTTGCAAAGATAAGCCAGTTTAATGTCAATATTGGGGAAACTTCTAGTTACTTGAATTAGAATTAAGTCATGTGGAAAAATACGGGATAATTCGGAAATCCAGCATGGATTTGTTGAGGATAATGTTGTTGATGTGCTCTTCATGGCCTTCTAGAAGGTATTCAGTACAGTGCCACACAACAGACTGGTGAGAAAAATTACAGCTCATCGAGTAAAAGGTTCAATAGCAATGTGGATACAAAATTGGATGAGGTACAGGAATGATAAATGGTTAGTTTTGTAGTGAGTTCCTTAGGATTCAGTATTGGGACCCTTATTTTTCCAATATATATGTTTCTAACTGATCTGTAACTTAGTAGACAATTTTAAAGTTTGCAGATGACAAAAAACTGGGAGCGTTGAAAACCGAGGATGACACAGAACTTCAAATGGCAATAGACAACTTAATTTGATTTAGTATTGTCAAACGTACCTAGGAACAGTGAAAATGTTTGTTTTGTGTGCATTACAAGCAGATCATACCATACAAAGTGCTTTGGAGTAATAGAACAAAGAATAGGGTGTTGCAACTGTATTAAATTTTAAATTTGAGAGGTCCATTCAGCAATCTAATAACAGCAGGGAAAAAAATTTGTTCTCGAATCTTTTGGTACCATCTACACAAACTTTTATACCTCTGTCCAATGAAAGAGGGCTGCAGAGAGTATAACTGGGGCAGGAGGGGTCTTTGAAGATGTTGGTTGTTTTCCCGAGACAATGCAAAGTATAGACAGAGTCAACAGATGGAAGGCTGGTTTGTACGATCGACTGGGCAGCTTCCACGACTCTCTGTAGTTTCTTGCGGTATCGTGAAGAGCAGTTGCCAAGCCACGCTGTGATTCATCCAGCTAGAATGCTTTCTGTGGTGTATTTATAAAAAATTAGTAAGAGTCCTTAGTCTCCTGGGGAAGTAGAGACATCGCTGTGCTTTCTTGACAAGTTGGTGGAGAAGAGATAGTGAGGACTGCAGCTGCTGGAAAGTCAGAGTCAATAAGGTGTGGAGCTGGAAAAAGCACAGCAGGTCAAGCAGCATCAGAGGAACAAGGGAGTCGATATTTCACATTGCGCAGAGAGATGGCAGATGAATTCAATTCAGAGAAGTGTAAAGTAATGTATTTTTGCAGAAAGGTCACAGATTCAGTATAAAAGAAAGATGTGACCCTTAATGGGATCTAGGAGCAGAGAAACCTGGGCACACATGTGCGTAAGTTATTAAAGGTGGCAGAACAGGGAGCTAGAACTGTTAAGCATACAGTATTCTAAGCTTCATTAAGGTGTATAGAAAACAAGAACTTATACAGGACACTGGCTAGACCGCAGCTGGAGTAACTATGTACAATCTGGGCATCCCACTTGAGGAGGGATGTGAATGGAATGGAGAAAGTGCAGAAAAGATTTATAAAAATGGTTCCAAGAATGATGCACTTCAGTTTTGAGAAGAGATCGAAGATGTTGGGACTGTTTTTCTTGGAGAGAAGGTTCAGAGGGGATCAGTTTTAGAAAGAAATTTTCAAAATCATAGGACCATTGAATTATAGAATCCCTCTACTGTGTTACCTAAGATCTTTGGATTGAGTATATTATAGAGTCAGAGATGTACAGCATGGAAACAGACCCTTCAGTCCAACCTGTCCATGCCGACCAGATATCCCAACCCAATCTAGTTCCACCTGCCAGCACCCGGCCCATATCCCTCCAAACCCTTCCTATTCATATACCCATCCAAATGCCTGTTAAATGTTGCAATTGTACCAGCCTCCACCACTTCCTTTGGCAGCTCATTCCATACACGTACCACCCTCTGTGTGAAAACGTTGGCCCTGAAGTCTCTTTTACATCTTTCCCCTCTCACCCTAAACCTATGCCCTCTAGTTCTGGACTCCCTGACCCCAGAGAAATGACTATCTATTTATCCTATCCATGCCCCTAAACTGTTCCCACTTCTAAGATGATCGAGAACAAAAGGGCACAGGCTTCAAACAAAGCAAATGTGGGATGTGAACAAAATTTGAATGTCTTTTTACAATATATGTTAATGATATAGAAGATGATATAGAAGATGGAAACCCGTGGGTTTCCTCCGGGTGCTCCGGTTTCCTCCCACAGTCCAAAGATGTGCGGGTCAGGTGAATTGGCCATGCTAAATTGCCCGTAGTGTTAGGTAAGGGGTAAATGTAGGGGTATGGGTGGGTTTCGCTTCGGCGGGTCGGTGTGGACTTGTTGGGCCGAAGGGCCTGTTTCCACACTGTAAGTCTAGTCTAATAACATTAGCAAATTTGCTGATGATACTAAGCTGGCTGGCAGGGTGAAATGTGAGGAGGATGTTAGGAGATGACAGGGTGACCTGGACAGGTTAGGTGAGTGGTCAGATGCATGGCAGATGCAGTTTAATGTGGATAAATATGGTTATTCACTTTGGTGGCAAGAACAGGAAGGCAGATTGCTACCTAAATTGAATCAATTTAGGAAAGGGGCAGTACAAAGAGATCTGGGTGTTCTTGTACACCAGTCAATGAAGGTAAGCATGCAGGTACAGCAGGTAGTGAAGAAGGCTAATAGCATGCTGGCCTTCACAACAAGAGGGATTGAGTATAGAAGCAAAGAGGTTCTTCTGCAGCTGTACAGGGCCCTGGTGAGACCACACCTGGAGTACTGTGTGCAGTTCTGGTCTCCAAATTTGAGGAAAGACATTCTGGCTATTGAGGGAGTGCAGCGTAGGTTCATGAGGTCAATTCCTGGAATGGCGGGATTCCCTTACGCTGAAAGACTGGAGCGACTGGACTTGTAAACCCTTGAGTTTAGAAGACTGAGAGGGGATCTGATAGAGACATTTAAGATTATTAAAGGATTGGACACTCTGGAGGCAGGAAACATGTTTCCGCTGATGGGTGAGTGCCGAACCAGAGGACACAGCTTAAAAATACGGGGTAGATCATTTAGGACAGGGATGAGGAGAAACTTCTTCACCCAGAGAGTGGTGGCTGTGTGGAATGCTCTGCCCCAGAGGGCAGTGGAGGCCCAGTCTCTGGATTCATTTAAGAAAGAGTTGGATAGAACTCTCATGGATAGTGGAATCAAGGGTTATGGAGTTAAGGCAGGAACAGGATACTGATTAAGGATGATCAGCCATGATCATATTGAATGGTGGTGCAGGCTCGAAGGGCAGAATGGCCTACTCCTGCACCTATTGTCTATTGTCCGTGTTTGGAATACACTCCCTGGGAACACTGTGTGGGGGAGGCAGGTTCAATTGCGGCATTCGAGAGGGCATGAAGTGATTAGTTGAGTTAAATTTATTGTCACATGTACTCAAATGACTACAGTAAAAAGTTATATGTTGCCACTTACAGCACCATTTTAGGTACAAAGGGTACCTAAAGTACAATACTTAGTAACAGAATAGAGAAATAAAGAGAAAAAAGTTACATTACAACTATACACAATATAACCATTGGTCAGACAAACGAGAAACAAAGTTAAACAGACAAACATCACAATCTCTCTCCAAGATCTCTCCTCAGCAGACCAAAGCAGGCAGCCTCCACATGATCTGACTGTTGGATGCTACCACATGCCACATTGGGCTTTCACCACTACGCTCTGCACTGGGTTTCTGATGTCTCCATTCCAGCCGCTGGCATCCCCGATCTGGTCGCTGACATCTGTGCTGACCGCTGACCCCACTTTGGAGGCCAGAGCTGGGTGTCTGAGGCTGAGCAAAAGGGAGGAGGAAAATAAAGAAAAAAAGAATGGACAGAGCAGAGAATCTCCAGCTGGAGCATCCCTACTCTGCCGCCATCTTACAAAACAACGTACAAGGCTGGGGGGGGGGGGGGGGGGGGGGAAATGACAGGAGTGTAGCACAAAATGAAAACCCCATACGCATTTCATAGGGAGCATGGGAAATGGGTTTGGGGCGGGGAGTGAAGGGGAGAGACAGCGAACAATCCTTGATCCTGAGGTACAGTCTAAGGCTGGAGGATGATTCATGCTTTTTGGACGGTGTGTTCCCACCAGTTGTTAGGAGCCTGACTGACATATGGCTCTGCTGAGGATGGCTTCATCTCTAAAGCCTCCCTCCCTTCCTGAGTGCATTCCCCAGTTCTGTGCTATCTATAGACCAGAAAGGAATGTGGAGAGTGGGACAGCTGGGGGCCAGCCATCAATCCTGACACAGAAAGAGAGAGGGACACACAAGAGACAGAGACACAGAGTGACAGAGCTACACACAAGAGAGAGACAGAGGGACACACAGAGCGACAGAGACACGTGCACACACGAGAGACAGAGACACACACACGCGAGAGACAGAGGGGGACACATACAAGAAAGACACACAGAGAGAAAGAGACACACACTCACAAGACAGACAGACACACACAAGAGAGACAGAAGGGGACACATACAAGAGAGACACACAGAGAGACAGACACACACACAAGACAGACGGACAGATACACACAGACAGACACAAGAGAGACAGAGGGGGACACATACAAGAGAGACAGAGACACACACATACACACGCGACAGACAGACAGACACACAAAAGAGAGACACAGACAGAGAAACAGAGGGTCACACAGAGAGAGAGAGAGGGCCATGGCGATCCCCGTCGATCCAGCAGAGGAGCCCCGCATTTACCAGCAGACGCTGCTGCAGGAGGGTCTGCGGGACCTGCTGGAGAGCGGTAAGCTGGTGGACTGCGTGCTCAAGGTGAAGGGCCGGGAGCTGCCGTGTCACAGCCTGGTGCTGGCGGCCTGTAGCCCGTACTTCAGAGCGCGGCTGCTGGCGGAGGCGGGCCCGGGCCCGGGCCCAGGGCCGAGGAGGGAGCTGGTGCTGGACGATGAGGAGCTGGAGCCGGAGCTGGTCGAGGCCTTGCTGCGTTACCTGTACAGCTCCGAGCTGTCGCTCAGCGACGCCAACGTGAAGGAGGTGCTGTCGGCCGCCAGCCTGCTGCAGATCCCGTCCGTCTTCACCGTCTGCGTGTCGTTCCTGCACCAGCGGCTGGGCCTCGGTAACTGCCTGGCCGTCTTCAGGCTCGGCCTGATGCTCGACTGCCCGCGCCTCGCCGTCGCCGCCCGGGACCTGGCGTGTGAGCACTTCCCGCTGGTGAGCAAGGACCCCGACTTCCTGGGCCTCAGCGCCGCCGAGCTCAGCGCCATCGCCTCCAGCGACTCCCTCAACGTCGAGCGCGAGGAGCTGGTCTTCGAGGCGGTGGTGGCCTGGGCCTCCCGCCAGGCCTCTCCCGCCAAGGCCTTGGCCCAGCTCCTCGACTGCGTCCGCTTCCTCCTGCTGCCCCGCGGCTACCTGGAGCAGCAGGTCCAGGCCCACCCCCTGCTCAGCTCCAGCCCGGAGCTCCTCCAGAAGATCCAGCAGGTCAAGGATGCCCGCAGCAGGGAGGAGGAAGAGGGGGAGGAGAAGGGCAAGAAGACCACCAACAAGGAGGGGAAGACCACCAACAAGGAGGGCCAGGCCACCAGCCCTGGCAGCCAAGAGGCCAAAAAGGAGGAGGAGGAGGAGCAGCAGCCCCCCAGCATCCTGAACAAAACCCCCAGGTTTGGCATGTTTGTCAGGGACCTCATCTTCATGATCAACGACGAGGCCACCGTGGCCTACGACCCCACCACCAACGAGTGCTACTTCGCCTCGGTCTCCTCAAAGATCCCCAAGAACCACTCCAGCGTGGTGACCAAGCAGAACCAGATCTTTGTGGCCGGCGGCCTCTACTACGATGAGGGCAACAAGGAGAACCCACTGCACTCCTACTTCCTGCAGGTCAGTTTATAGTCACCCTCTCCCCTTTTGTCCCTCAGGTTTAGTGGAGAGGCAGGGGACAGGCCTTTGGCAATTTATGTTTACAATGGGAACTCCAAACCCACCAAAGTCTAGAAGGATAAAGGTTAAAAATCACACAACACCAAGTTATAGTCCAGATTTAATTGGAAGAACTAGCTTTTGAAGCGCTGTTCCTACTTGATGAAGGATCATTGGACTATAATCTGGTGTTATGTGATTTTTAAACTTGGTCCAGTTGAACACTGGCATCTCCACATCATAGAAGAATAAGGGCAGGAGGTACACGGGAACACCACTGCCTGCAAGTTCCCCACCAACCTCCTCACTATCCTGACTTGGGAAATATATTCTGATGATGGGCTTTTGTCCGGATTGTCTATTTTCATGTTTCTCGGATGCTGCCTGACAGGCTGTGCTTCTCTTGGCTCTAATCTGCAGTACTCACTTTCGGCTTGGGAAATACATTGTCATTCCTTCATCGTCAATAGGTCAAAATCCTGCAACTCCCTCCCTTACAGCACTGTGGATGTACCTAAATCATACAGATAGCACACCAAAATGGATGACATCCATCAATGGCCCACTTCTGCTCCATTCAGCCCATCAAAGTCTGCTCATATTCAATGTTATTATGGTTGACCCGATAATCCTCAACTCCACTATCCTACCTTTTTCACATAACCCCTGATTCCCTTGTTATTCCATTTCCCCCCTCAGTTGAAGCAAACGCTCAGAGGCACAGTTTAAGTTTTACCTTCTTCATCTTTATTCTGGGCCATGGAGGTAGAGAGGGACAACGACGCCCATGTGCACAGAGACAGGAGTTCTTGGTCTTCTCTTGAACAGTAGTTTCTTAATGAATAATATTGTCATTTTACAGGGAGGAGCATCCAGGTAAGGAACATTTATTATAACAGTCACCCAATTAATATATGTGAGTGTCAATGGCAGAGATTGAGCCTTCTGCTGTTATACAATGAATGTTCTTAACTTTGTTAACTGGCTTCACATAATGGATAGGTTTCCCCCTTGTTAACCCATTATCCTTGCCTCCAGCACCCCATTATTCACTGAAAGTTCTTATCTGATCTGAGTCATGCTCAGCTGAACCTTTTATTTCACAAAACTCAGAACTTGACTCTTTCACTACCTGCTCATACCCTATACACATTTACACCCTCACTGTTGAAAAATCTATCTCAGCTTTGGATAAACTTAATGACCTAGCCTCCATAGCCCTCTGCAGTAAAGAATGCCACGGACTCACTACCCTTTGATAGAAGAAAGTCCACATCTCAGTCTTAAATCTATGACCCTTTATTCTGAGATTATACCCTCTGGTCTTAGACTCTCCCACAAGGGGAAAAGATGTAATTAGGAAAGGATGGTCAGCAACTGGAACACTATCTCGTTATCTATTGCAAAGAAAAGCAATCAAATGATTTGAAAATGGAAAACAGGAGTTTTGGTATCAGCCTGAGACGTAAGGAGACATGATGAGAAAACTGAAAGACAGAGAATATATGGGAATCATTGGGCTGGGAGAGGGTTTGCAAGGTGGGTGAAAGGGAGGAAGTGTATGTTTTTAGGTCAAGGGCATAGTCTAAAAGGGAAGCCAGCATGTTAACCTGTTAAATGAGAAATTTGTGAGACTGTTGATAACAACATTGGTGTTGTCCATTCAGTGGTAGCCAGTGTCACATTCTCTATATACAATGTGTACAGATGGTTCATCTGAATTTCTTCCCTTCTCTGGGCTGAAATGTTTGGTCAGAAAAGACTGATTGATTGATGTGAGTTACTTTGAGTGCTGGTGCCTTGTCCTGTGTGACTGATGTTTGCTGTTTCTTTCTAATATTGCATCTTGACCTGTGAACAGTTTGATCCCCTGGACTCTGACTGGCTAGGGATGCCGGCTTTACCATCTCCGCGGTGCCTGTTTGGTCTGGGCGAAGCTGAAAATGCCATCTATGTCATTGGCGGGAAAGAAGTGAACGAAGAGGAGAAGACGCTGGACACTGTGATGTGCTATGATCGACAGTAGGTTTCCATGAACAGGGGATAAATCAAGGTAATGGACTCTCCATCAGATGGAACATCATGAGCTTTTGGCTACAGCATAGTCATTGTGACTGAAATAACTGGCATAGTTCCCTCGGGGGCTCAACTTGTGAAATTGATGCTCAGTGAGTCAGGACGATCTTTCTGTCATGTGTATCAGCAATAGTTCAATGGGGGTTGGAGGGGAGTGATGTATGTGCAGTTAAACTTGGGATTACAGCAGTTAGGTGGTTGTTTTTGCCAGCATAGCCTTGAGGGGCCTTTTTCCATGCTGTGAGTCAATGGCAATTTGTAGTCTCCATTCTGTTTAATTGTTGGAATGAGTAGGGCCTGGTTGGTTCAATGTGGTAGAGGGAAACCACTAAATGACTGCAGAATCACAGCACTGTTTCTGGGGAAGTTAGAGGCTGTTCTGCCCATCATACCCATTCTGTTACCTTGTACCCGCCTTCTGTCTTTCCCCTATATCCTTGCGCACCATTTCTTTTCAAATAATCATCCAATGCCTCAATTAAACCTACCTCTACCTTGGCAGTGCATTCCAATCCCTAACTACTCAGTGAAAAAGTTTCTCCTCTCGCTATCTTACTTTAAATGCCCTCATTCTTTTCCTTTTTTATGAACTCTGTCCAACCCACTCATGATTTTGAAAGCTTCGATCAAATCTCCTCTCAGCGTTCCTCACACAGAGAACAGTCCCAACCTCTTTGATCTATGCTCATCATTACTCCAGTCTCTTCTAGCTAATTAACAAGTAGTGATTTCATGTTGGTGACTAGTCATAGGTCACACTGATATATGATAGACGTTGTAATTGAGACTGTAGGGAGGACCTGGATATTAAAATCTTGAACAAATAAGAATATAAGTTGTTCTGCTCCAAGTCTGTGTAACATCATCATAACGGGTGGTGCCTATGGCACTTCTCAGTATTAACCCTTTCAGACCCTTACACAACAGAGCCCCACTCCAGAGATTTGAGCTATCAAGCTTAATATTCCAGTGCTGTACTGAGGAAGTGCTGCTCTTTTGGGTGTAACACAAGGGGCTATTTGCCTTCTCAGGTGTAGGATAAAGGTTCCTTTCCATGACTTGAGTGAGAACAGAGGGAGGCCTTCCTGGTGACCAGGTCAAGACGTATCCCTCAAACAACATCTGGCCATATAGAACCATAGAAGAATCATAGAATTCCAACATTACAAGAGAAGGCCATTTGGCCCATCTAGGAAGCACCAACCCTCCAAAAGGCATCACTCCCAGACCCACCCCATCTCTGTAACCCCACATTTCCCATGGCTAGCCCACATGACTTGCACGTCCCTAGACACTAAGAGGCAATTTAGCATGGTGAAAATGGGTACTGCAGATGCTGGAGATTAGAGTCAAGATTTGAGTTGTGCTGAAAAAGCACAGCAGGTCAGGCAGCATCCGAGGAGCAGGAAAATCGACGTTTCAGGCAAAAGGTCTTCATAAGCAATTTAGCATGGCCAATCCACCTAACCTGCACACCTTTGGACTGTGGGAGGAAACTCATGCAGACATGGGGAGAATGTGCAAACTCCACACAGTTGGCAGAGGGTGGAATTGAACCTGGTACCAGGTGCTAACCACTAAGCCATTGTGCCACCCCAAAGTATTGAGGGATTACAGCATAGATTTACAAGAATTAAAGCAGGACTTCAGGGGTTAGGTTATGAGGATAAATTTTACTAATTAGGCTTGTTTTCTCTAAACTTCAGAAAATTAAGGAGTGATCTGAAAAGCCAAGGTGGATAAATTATTTCCACTGGTTGGGGATTCTTGGGGAAATAGTCTGAGAATTAGGGCCAGATTGTTCAGGAACGATGTTAGGAAGCACTTAGACACACAAAGGATGAGAGGGGTTTGGAACTCTCTTCTACAAATAGCAATGGATGCTGAATCAGTTGTTAATTTTAAATCTGACATTAATAAATTTTTGTTAAGCCAAGTTGCCAAGGGATATGGGCAAAAAGCAAAGAGGTATATGATGTTAGGCCACGAATCAGCCATGATCTCATTGAATGGCAGATCAGGCTTGTGGGGCTGAATGGTCTACTCCTGTTCCTGTGTCAGTGTTGATTGTGTAGAGGAGTTGGTCATGTGACAATTGTTTTAAAGAAAAGGTTGAAGCTGACGATCACATTTAAAAACATGTTTCTATCAATGGTGTGGGACATGCTGAAGTTGTGATAGGATTAGAAAGGAATTATAAACATGTCAGTTCCTCCATTGCATTACTGGTCAGTAAGATTTTTGTTGAGTTACAAGGGAACTCCACTTGTTAATTCAATCTGAACAGATCACTTTAAATGAAGCTCATGGACTTCCATTTGAGAATGAATCTGCTACCTGTTAACTTTATCAAAGTTTTCATTCTTTGAACAACAGTTCTGTAAGATTTCATACTGGTTTCTTTTCGAATTATGAAAGAGATTAAGAAAACGTTAAGCAATCTCTTTCAACAAATGAAATGTGCAAAACTCAACACATTTAAAACATGAAAGGCTGGTTAGCAACTAAATACATTAAAACAGATTCTAAAATACTTCCAGATTTTGCTTGCAGATGCTCTCCTGGGGACCCCCAGTCAATATGGATGCTCTTCCGGGGACCCCTGTCCATACAAATACCTCCCTGGGACCTCCTGTCAATATGGATACTCTTCTGGGGACACCTTGTCCATACAGACACCTCCCTGGGACTGCCTGTCAATGCAGATATTCTCCTGGGGACTCCCTGTCCATACAGACACCTCCTAAGGACCCTTTGTTTAAAGAGACGCTCTCCTAGGGAATCCCCTGCCAATATGGACATTCATCCCAGGGATCTGCTGTAAATACAGACAGTCGCCCAGGAGACCCCCATATCATTGTGGATAGTGAGGTTTGTTAAAAGATACAGTGGGAAATAGATCAGTTGGAAAGTTGAGTGGAGAAATGGCAGATGGAGTTTAATCCAATCAAGTTTAAGAGGCATTTAGACAAACACATGAACAGCCAGGGAATATAGATATATGGACCGTGTGCAAGCAGATGGGATTAGTTTGGAATGGCATCAGGTTGGCACTGACATGATGGGCCGAAGGGCCTGATACCTATGTTGTTCTATGTCAATACGATACTCTTCCAGTGACCCCATTGATATAGACCCTTGTCCAGTCACCCCTTAGTCAATACAGAAGTATAAGTATCATCCTACTTTTGAGCCTGCTGCACTGTTAAGAAAAATCTGATCTTGTCCTTGACTCCATTCTTCTGTCTGTCCATCCCTCCATCCCCATAACCTTCAACTCCCTTTCAGATCAAGACTGTAACTCAGCTTTGAAGATATTCAATGATCCAGCCTCCATTGCTCATTGGGAAAGAGAATTTAAAAGACCAACAACCCTCAGACTAAAATCCTCCTCATCTGTGTCTTAAATAGGAGACTCCCGCACTTGGGAACAGTGTCCCTTGTTCTTGCTTTCCCTGCGAGAGAAAGCATCCTTTCAGCAGTGACCTACTGAACCCTTCAGAATCACGTTTCAATAAGATCACCCTCAGTCTCCTAACCTTCAATGAGTATTGATGCAACTTGTTCATAAGACAACGCTTTCATGCCAAAACTTACCCACTGAACCTTCTCTGAACTGTCTACAATGCAGATATACCTTTCCTTCAGTACGTATACTAAAACAGTATACAGCACTTCAACTAATTCAGAACTTGCTGGTGAAACTCAGTAGTTCAGGCAGTATCTATGGATGGAGAAACAAAGTTAATGTTTGAGTGCAGTGACTCTTCATCAGAACAGTGTACCGTTTTGCACAGCATAATCCAAGTTTGGTCTCAGTGTGGTGTACAGTTGTAGCAAGACTTCCTTTCTTGTATCATAGAATCCCTACAGTGTGGAAACATGCTATTTGGCCCAACAACCAGTAACTCACCCAGACCCATTCCATGACTTTTTTTGGAAACATTTCCCCTGACTTATGCACCTGACCTACACATTCCTGAACACCATGGGCAATTTAACCTAAATATCTTTGGATTGTGGAAGGAAACCAGAGCACCTGAAGGAAAACCCACACAGACACGGGGAGAATGTGCAAACTCCACACAGACAGTTGCCTGAGCTGGAATTGAACCAGGGTCCCAGCACTGTGAAACAGCAGTGCTAACCACTGAGCCATCGTGCTGCCTGAGTCACCACATATTCCAATCCCCTTGCATAAAGGTCAAAATTGCATTTGCCTCCCTAAATACTGGCTGTAGCTGTACGCTAGCCTTTGTGTATGAAGACACTCAGATCCCCCTGCACTACAGCATTCTGTAGACTCTCCCTTTGTAAATAATTTTGTATTTTTCTATTCCTGCTAAAGTGGAAAACCTCACTTTTTCCCATATTATGCTCCACTCAGGAAACTTTTAGCTTGTCACTTATCCAACTTAAGTCAATTTGTAGAATTTTCGTGTCCCCCTCAGAACTTGCTTTCTAGCTTATCTTTTTAACATTAACAAATCAAGCTACAATGCAGCCAGTCCTTTCTTCCAAATCGCTGACATTGATTGTTAATAACTGAGCCCCAGTGCTGATCCCTGAAGCATTCCACTAGCTATAGTTTGCCAACCTAAAATGACACATTTATCCCTGTTAGTTAGCAAGCCTTCTATCCACTACTCACACAACTCCCGTCCTTTGTAGTTGTGGCCCATTGTGTGTTTTTTAAAATTCATTCACAGGATGTGGGTGTCACTGGCCATGTCAGCATTTATTGCCCATCCCTAGTTTCCCAGAGGGCAGTTAAGTGCCAACCACATTGCTGTGGGTCTGGAGTTACATGTAGGCCAGAGCAGGTAAGGACTGCAGTTTCCTTCCTTAAAAGACATTAGTGAACCAGTTGGATTTTTCTGACGATCAATTCATGGTCATCATTAAATTCTTAATTCCAGATTTTTATTGGATTCAAATTCCACCATCTGGCTCTCTGGATTAATAGTCCAGTGACTTTACCACAAGGTCATCGCCTTTCCCAAGTTGGCACCTTACTGAATGAAATTTGCAAATCCAAATACGCTACATCAATGACCCTGCTTGAGACATCTTTAAACTCAGAGATTCTGTGTAAACGTTTCCCAGAAGAATTGTACACAATAGTTTTCCAGTGCATCTTTTTCAAAACAAATCTCTTTCTACTTACAGCACATTTAAATGGGGAGAATCAGATCCACTTCCATACGAAGTTTACGGCCATTCTGTGGTGTCTCACGACGAACGGGTTTACGTAATAGGAGGCAAAGGAAAAGATAAGTAAGTACTTCCATTCGTGAATTATTTCTTCAAATACCAAAGCTAATCTGAGGTCTATTCCTGTGCTCAAATAATCGACATGACTTGTAAAACTTATGATCCAGACTAGAATGCCTAATCTTTTAGTTACATTCTCGCGAAGAATCAGAAACCTTTTACAAAACTTGACAAAAGTCAAGATCCCAGGTATCTACGAAGAGAATTGAGGCAAAAGTTTCCAAGATTTTAAACAAACAATGATAAATTTTACTAAACCAAGTTATAAAAATAGCTAAATCTACAAATCAACATGCTCATCATTTATTTCCAATGTCCAGAATTAACTTGAGGTTAATATGACAATATATAAATCTACAAAGAATCTTGAACAACAAATATAGGCAAGCCAGATCCCATGGATTGCTCAGTAGTGCCCCCAACAACCACCAGATATTAGTGACAGTGTGGGTGATCAAATCTCCCTTTGAGGGATTCCTCCTTATTTCTTTTGATGACCTAACTTTGGAATTCTGTCAAATACTGCTCTGTCATGGACTGCCTCAACAGTGGCTCACTTTTTGGTAGGTTACTCTCAAAATCAGAATTGCACTTCCTCAGATTCTGGAAACTGTAATTAAATGTATGATTTCAACTTTTAACAGAAAGCTTGATTCCCCATGCTGGTTCTGTCCATGCATTTCTCTGCAGTCTAATCTTGCTCAACTGCACCAAGTAAATACTGCTGTGGGCTTCTTTCACTTGTGTGTTCAGCTGCACTGAACCATTAATGGCACACAGCTGCTTCAGAGTTGCACAACTCCCATGGTTTTTTTTTCCTGAGCTCTAACCCCATGATTTAGCTGCAACACCTGGTTCTGTAGATTTCTCCTGAGTCCTGATGCTTGGAGCTTGCTGTAGCAGCACCTTTTTAGAATGGAGTCTTAACACCCTGCTCCTAAGTATCTGACTGATTAGCAGCCTGAAGCTAACAATGATCTCCTCTGAGTGCCTCCTTCGCACAGTTGCTCAGTGGTCAGTACTGCTGCCTCACAGCGCCAGACACCGGGTTCACTTCCAGCCTCGGGGCACTGTCTGTGTGGAGTTTGCACATTTGGCCCATGTCTGTGTGGGTTTCCTACCACAGTTCAAAGATGTGCGGATTAGATGGATTAGCTATGCTAAATTGGCGCATAGTATCCAGGGATGTGCAGGCCAGGTGGATTATCCATGGGAGATGGAGAGTTACGCGGTAATGGGGGTGGGTTTGGGTGGGATACTTTTCAGTGTAGACTTAATGGGCTGAATCGCCTGCTTCCGCACTGTAGGGACTCTGTGATTCTATGATCTGACTAAACTTTGTTTAGTTTCTGTTGATCTATTGTGTGACTTTTTGAAACGTTATAATAATCCTAGTCATTATTTCCAGGCAGTATTGAACACAACTGATATTTTGGAATATCTTGAATATTATAATATTCACACTCTCCACTTACTGATCTCAGGAAGTGCTTGAACAAAGTGTCAGTGTATAACCCCCAGAGGTTCGAATGGAAGGAGTTGGCTCCTATGAAGACTGCCCGCTCTTTGTTTGGTGCAGCGGTCCATCAAGATAAAATCTGGGTGGCCACAGGGGTCACAGACAGTGGACTGACTGGAAGCGTCGAGGTGTACGACATAACTGCGAACAAGTAAGAAGGTCTTTTCTTGAATGATAGCACCTAGACAAGGTGATGGATGTTGTAGTGGAGCCAGGGCTGATTTTTGCCTCCTCTCTGTGCTCCATGTATGGTGTATAGCTTTACTTGGGTACTGCACTCCAGCCTAACCCAGCCTGAGAGCGCGCTATAGTAGTCACCTGTGTGGTCCGAGCATGATCCCGTCCTATAGAGGGGGGAGGTACAATCACTCATTCATCAAAGCAACACTTCACAGAGATCGCAGAGTCATGCATATCTGAAGACAAAGGGTATATACGGGAGCAATGAATTACTGCAGAAACGTCCACCTGGAGACTCTCAGCAAGGCTGACAGGTAACTATAATGACATAAGGAAGGGGCTGGCCAGAACTGATTGGAAGGGGAGCCTAGCAGGGAAGATGGTGGAGAAGCAATGTCAGGAGTTTCTGGGGTAATTTGGGAGGCACAGCAGAAAATCATCCTGAGGAAGAAACAACATACTAAGGGGAGGGTGAGGCAACCATGGCTGATGGTGGAAGTCAGGGACAGCATAAAAGCAAAAGAAAAGCATACAATGTGGTAAGTATTAGTGGGAAGCCAGAGGATTGGGAAACCTTTAAAAACCAGCAGATGATAAATAAAAAAAAGGGTGCAGAGAAGATGCAATAGGAGAGTAAGCTAGCTACGAATGTGAAAGAAGATTGCAAGAGTGAGAGAGGCAAGAGTGGACACCTGGAAAATGAAGCTGGAGAAGTAGTAACGGGGTACAAGGAAATGGCAGAGAAGCTGAACAGGTACTATGCAGCAGCTTTCACAATGGAAGACACCAGCAGCATATTAGAATTTCAAGAGAGTCAGGGAGCAGAGGTGTATGTAGTGGCCATCAGTAAGGAGAAGGTGTTGTGGAAGCTGAAAGATTTGAAGGTGGATAAATCACCTGAATCAGACAGACTACACCCCAAAGTTCTGAAGGAGATGACTGAGGACATTGTAGAGGCTTTCAGGAATCATTAGAGTCAGGGAGGATTCCATTGAATTGAAAAAATAGCTAATGTAACAGCTCCTTTTAAAAAGGGAGAAGACAGGTAACTGTAGGCTGGTTAGCCTTACTTTAGTTATGGCTGAGATTTTAGAGTCCATTATTAAGGCTGAGATTGTGGAGTGCATGGCAAAATAGGGTTATGTCAATAAACCGGGCTGGACTCCTATCAGTCTGGTTTGGTCCAGATATGAAAAGGATTTTGAGAGGCCTTTTGTTTATGTGTAAACTGATGAGACGTCAGGCTAAAGTGGTCATGCTTTAGAAGTGACTTGTAGAAAGAGGAGTGGTCAGCTCTCTAGCTAGCTGAGCTGAACCGATTTTAGTTCAGTCTTGAACTGGGAAGTTCACCAGGGAGCTATGTGGAAACTCTCTCTCTTTTCTGCCCTCCAGTTTCAACCTGTAAGCATGTGTTCCATTTATACTGGGTTGCAAAGGGAGTTTGAAAATGTGTTGCTGGAAAAGCGCAGCAGGTCAGGCAGCATCCAAGGAACAGGAAATTCGACGTTTCGGGCATAAGCCCTTCATCAGGAAGGGCTGATACTCCAGCATCTGCAGACCTCACTTTTTCCTGCAAAGGGAGTTTGCTTATTGGGACTGTTGTGTATATTCAGAACAGCATTATTAAATCTAGCTGGATAGGTTGAGTTCTGTAGAGGTTCTTTATTCTGTGTGTTTGATTGTGTAATTTCGTGAATAACTTTTTTGTCTGTTTTAAAATCTAGTAGTCAACCTAGCTATCTTAGGGTAATTTTCACTGTACACTCACCAAAGCAAATTGCAAAGTTAGGTCGAGGGAGCTGCTTAAGAATGTTTTGAGTGGTCTGGCCTAGTCCATAACAGGCTGCTAAATAAGAAAAGAGCCCATGTGCTAGGGGCAAGGTACTGGCATGGATAGAGGATTGGCTGACTGGCAGAAGGCAGAGAGTGGGGATAAAGGGATCTTTTTCAGAATGGCAGCCAGTGACTAGTTGAGTTCCACAGGGGTCAGTGTTGGGACTACAACTATTCACGTTATACATTAATGATCTGGAAGAAGGAACTGAGAGCATTCTTGCTAAGTTTATAGATGACACAAAAGAGGGACAGATAGTGTTGAGGAAGTGGGAGGGCTTCAGAAGAACATGGAGTGGCTCGGAGAATGGATTAAAAAAATCCAATGAATACAGTATGGGGAAGTGAGAGGCTATATCTTTTGGTGGCAAATATAGAGGCAAAGGCTTTAGAAATCTGAAGCAAAGACACTGGGCTCCTCGTTCAGGATTATCTTAAGGTTAACATGCAGGTTCAGTTGGCAAGGTAAGTGCATTGTTCGGATTTATCTTGAGAAGGTTAGAATACAAGAGATGTACTGCTGAGACTGTGTAATGCTCTGATAAGACCACATTTGGAATATTGTGAGCAGTTTTGGGCCCATATCTAAGGAACGAGAATGATTTTGGGGATGAAGGGCTTATTATAAGGAGCAGTTGAGAGGCCTGGGTAAGGTGGGGGTGAAGACGATGTTTCCACTAGTAGAGAAGTGAAGGGACCACCCTTTAGAACGGAGATGAGGAGCAATTTCTTCAGCCAGGGGGTCCGTTAATCTGTGGAACTCATTGCTGCAGAAGGAGGCCAAGTCATTGACTGTATTTAAGACAGAGATAGGTATGTTCTTGATTAGTGGGTAGATCAAGGCTTATGGAAGAAAGCAGGAAAATGGGGTGGAGAAAAATATTAGTCATGTTTGAATGGTGGAACAGATTCAGTGGGTCAAATGACCTTATTCTGCTCCTATATCATATTATTGCAACATGGGGTAAACTCTCCTGCTTAATTTAAAACCAGCAACACAGAAAAGATTTATCCCATGCAGTAATCTGTAAAAATTCAAGTGGCCAAGAACTATTTAAAGTAAAAATGGATAACTTTATTTCTAAAATAACAGTTAATAATTACCTAACAACTAATCACATCTCCTTACTCTAATCTTTTACCTTCCCTTCTATAATACTAGTCTGGTAAAATTCCCAATTAAAATTTACCTGCTGGGGCTTGGCAGTCCTCCTCCCAACTGTTCAATTTTCCCTCAGTCTTATACCCCAGAGCATCAGATTATGTCATTGGCTTTTAAGATGGTCAATATACTCAGTTTAAACTAGATTGGAAATTGGTATTTTTTTTTCAGGGAATACATTAAACTGATGGGCCTAATTTGAATTTTTTTTGTCGTTTCCAGGCAACCAGCTACTCCAATAGCTGGAGCACATGTTATATTGTGTCTTATTGAGAATACTTGGTGCTGTTACTGCTAGCTTTTAACTCTCTCAAAAGGTATAGTTCACCCACATCTTCATAACAATATGGCCTTCTGTCTCATTAGATAGAAAGAACCTATCTTTATATTGCACCCTACATCACTTTCTACAATGCCCAACAGCCACTTCAGAACTGTCATCACTATTGTAATAAAATCTATAAGAACCATATGGTATAGGAGCAAAATTAGAGCATTCGATCACAGCCGATGAATTTCTCAAACCCATTCGCCTGTCTTCTCCCCTTGATCAGCAATCAATAGTTCATCAAGCATCTACCACCAGCAATGTATAAAAACAGAAGACAGTTTATTTGGTCATTTAGTAACATTCATTGAGAGATAAATACTGGATAGAGGATAAAGGGTGAAATACTTGACCAGCTGATGGGACAAACATGGCCACAGTTTCAGTTTTAGTCTGTGCAGTGTTCCCTCAGCAGTTCACTGGGACATCAGGGCTTTTGCCCGAAACATTGATTCTCCTGCTCCTTGGATGCTGCCTGACCCTCTGTGCTTTTCCAGCACCAGACTCTTGATTCAAGGGTATGGGCCTATTGTGGGAAGATGGGACTCTGTGGTTGGAGGTATGTTTTTGGTGGTACAGAGTTAATGGGCTAAAGGGCTTTTTCTGTACAGGATGATTCTAACCAACACCCAAGAAAAGCCAAGCAGAATTATCCTTAAAGTAAGGCTCAGACGAGCAAACACAGTGAAAGGGATGCAAAGAAGTCTTATTCCTGACTCTTGCTCAATGCAAATACTCTGCTAGGCTCTGCAAAAAGTTGTTTTTAAATAAAATGGAAGTTGCAGGAAAAGCTCAGCCGGTCTTGCAGATTTGTGAAGATAAATCAGAGTTAATGTTTCAGGTCCAGTGACCCTTCCTCAGAACTTCCTAAGAAGTCTTCAGACTTCTATTGGCACTGTGGTTGATTTGTAAAGAGCCATGGCATCTTCTGGGCATTGTGCTGCTTCCTGTCTAACTAGTCCTTTCTCTGCACTGCAGGTGGGAAGAAATGGCAGAGTTCCCTCAGGAACGTAGCTCTCTGAGCCTCGTCACCGTATCCAATTGTCTGTACGCCATTGGTGGATTTACTATGGTACAGAGTGAATCTGGAGATTTTGTCCCAACTGAAATTAACGACATTTGGAAGTAAGTTTCAACCATCACACATCGTAACTTAATAAGTATTTCCATCCCAAAGACTCCTTAAACTAGGCCTCTCCAAGTGCCTTCATGTGGCACCTTCTATCTTGAAATTTCGCGTTCTATGAAACTGACCAGTTGAGGGGTGGTGAGGTGAGGTTGGCTGTTTGACAGACTGAGTGAAGAAAAGCCATGGTAAAAAAAAACAAGTCGCAGCCTGCATCTCTTTGTAGACTTCACTTGTAGCAGTTCAAGAAGACAGCTCACCAACCATTAAGTGCAACTAGGGATGGAACATGAAATTTGGAGAAAAAAAAAATGGCATTTGTCCCCTTGTCTGCTCCACCATTCAATAAGGTCATGGCTAATCCGATTGAGGCCTCAGTTCCATTTTGGGCTTGCTCTTGTTAGACGAGAATCTAGCTACCGACCCTGTAAAATATTCAGAGGATCCTGACACCTCTACCCTCTTTGTAAAGGAAATGCCATACACAAACCTCTGAGGAGAAAAAAAACACTAATCTCCATCTTAAATGGGAGATAAGTTTCTAAAAAAAATTTTCTTGTTCTTGTCTCCCCCAAAACAGGAAACATCCTTTCAGTATTCAACCCTCTTAGGTTTTTATGTTTCAATAGAAGAATGGGACATTGATCTTAAAGTTCAATGGGTACAGGTCCAGTCTAATCTTTTCTCATAAATCCCTCGGTCACAGAGACAAGGGAGATCGCTACTTGATCTAAGAGGTCCACGCCAGTGGTTTATGGCTACAAACGTGCTTCCACGCTTTATCCAACCTTACCAACTAATCTCCTATTCCTTTCTCCTTCATGTATTTATCTTTCTTCCTGTTGAGTACACATATACTTCTCATCAAAATTCTCTATAGTGATGAATTCCACATTCTAACCACTGTCTGGGTGAAGATATTTCCCCTGAATTCCTTCATAAATATACTGATGACCACTATAGTTATGACCCACATTTAGCCCAAGTAGCTAAAACTCAAATTCCTTCACCACACACTAAGTGAGTTTTCATATTTATTATTCCCACCCAACACTACCATTTCCTCCCTGAAGAAATTCTGTTTTGTCAGTTTCAAGTGCTCATTTTGTTAGTTGCTTCCTGAACTCATTCTCGTAACATGGCTCTGGTTTAATAGTTAGTTATTATTATTTCTACAAACCTACCTATCACTGTTTCTACAGATCTTTTTTCAGAGACTGTTTCAAAACCAAATTTCTTCATTTGTTCCTGGTGATTTAATCCATACATTCTCCTTCCCTGGAATCGAGATGGTTAAGGGGTGATTTGAAGATCAGGTATTAAGGGAAACAGGGTAGTGAGAAATTATGTTCTTTGATTGGAGTGTCCAGGACTGAGGGACATGGTTTAAAAAGTAGAACCAGAAGAGACATTAAAAAAATGTGAGAGAAGTCTATTACACAAAGCAGTTGCTTGATTTTCCCCCTTACTTGGCAAGAGTGCCAAATTGTTTTGTTGAGTACAAGATATAAAACTTCAAAGTGAGCCTTTCTCAATACTCAGTTAATCAATTTGTTCATTTTAATTTGGTAGACTCCTGTTAGTCAAAGGTAATTAGGAACATAGAAGTAGGCCATTCAGCCCCTCGAGCCTGTTCAGCAAAGTTAGATTGCAGGTCAGCCTTAATCGAATGGTGGAATAGGCTAGATGGAATACAGGACCTTGTCCAGTTCCTAAGTTTGAGTGAACAATTAGCCTCACATTTCTGCACTGCTGTACCTCTCGGGCATGATTTTCCTTCTGCTCTGGTTATTAAATCTAATATGGACAACAGACATCCTTTGGATTAAGGGATAGGAAACATGGGAAATCATGAACAAGCTAATGGTGAAAAGCCTCATGTGTGCAGTGTCAGGCTTTGAACTGCCACGGTGACTGTGAGCCCAACTAAACAGGGTTCAGGGCAAGTGTGCACTCAATCTGCACTGCTGAGTCTCAGTACAAATCCTTTATACACTTGTGGAGAGACACAAACAATGTTGCACATCACTGAGAAAAGTTCCCTCTAAACAGTGAACTAATCACACTGAAAACAGCAAATTAGGTGATTGCTTGGCGAGAGACATATCTGAACAGAAATCTGTACAATGACTTGCCACCCTTTCATTTTAGAAATAATTAAGATTAAAAGGAGAAAGTTTGCAGAGCAATGACAAAAGAGCAGAAGAGAAGAGTAATTGACAGCTACTTCCAAAGAGTAAGCACAATGTATCCAACAGTCTACTTTTCCACTATAAGATACTTTTATTTTGATTTTAGGTATGACGACGACAAGAAGGAATGGTTTGGTATTCTCAGAGAGATTCCCTACGCTTCAACAGCAACCTTCCTCCCAGTCCGACTAAATATTTTGCGTATGAGCAAGTTATAAGGCCAATGCTACTGTAACAGCAATATTAGGGATTGGGTTGAAACAGAAAGGGCTCGAGGTATTTTGAAACAGGTTATTTGTATCTGAATAATGGACGATTGCAATAATGTATTTTTTTCCTTAAGAAAAATTAGTTAAAACAGTTTGGAATAATGCACTTTTTTTCTAAAAAAAGTTAAACACTTTAGAAATGGTTGTTTTTCAGATAAGCAAAGAAGATAAAGGTGTTGCATTATTGAATAAACTACTCTGCGAAAACACTTACTCCTATTAGCGATTCTTGAGAAGATAATATTATTTATTAATAATTTATAAATGAAGTTTCAAAGTAATGATGAATGGATTATTTTGCAAATCTTTCAGATTAGTAGCAGTATCGTAAAATATTTTTACGATACAGAATGTATATAATTCAGCTACTTTTCTCAATTTTCTTTTCACCACTGACATCTAGTACCTCAAAATATTCCTCCCCCCCTGAATAGACCAGGGAGTCACTACAACCTTCCTGGAGGCCAAGGCAAGTAAAGAACAGGTTACACTTACACTGCCACTCCTCCATTCCCACTAATTGTCAGAATGTACTTTGATTTCAGCACGATGACTACTCAGAGGTCGTGGGTTTCTGCCAGGGTCTTCATGAGTCATAGAGATGTACAGCATGGAAACAGACCCTTCGGTCCAACCCATCCATGCCAACCAGATATCCCAACCCAATCCAGTCCTACCTACCAGCATCTGGCCCATATCCCTCCAAACCCTTCCTATTCATATACCCATCCAAATGCCTCTTAAATGTTGCAACTGTACCAGACTCCACACATCCCCTGGCAGCTTATTCCATACCCGTACCACCTTGTGTGTGAAAAGGTTGCCCCTTAGGTCGCTTTTATGTCTTTCCCCTCTCACCCTAAACCTATGCCCTCTAGTTCTGGACTCCCTGACCCCAGGGAAAAGACTTTGCTTATTTACCATGCCCCTCAATTTCGTGAACATTTCTAAGGTCACCCATCAGCCTCTGACGCTCCAAGGAAAACAGCCCCAAGCCTGATCAGCCTCTCCTTATAGCTAAAATTCTCCAACCTTGGCAACATCCTTGTAGATCTTTTCTGAACCCTTTCAAGTTTCACAACATCTTTCCGATAGGAAGGAGACCAGAACTGCAAGCAATATTCCAACAGTGGCCTAACCAATGTCCTGCACAGCCACAACAAGACCTCCCAACTCCTGTACTCAATACTCTGACCAATAAAAGAAAGCATACAAAACACCTTCTTCACTATCCTATCTACCTGCGATTCCACTTTCAAGGAGCTATGAACCTACACTCCAAGGTCTCTTTGTTCAGCAACACTCCCTAGGACCTAACCATTAAGTGTATAAGTCCTGCTAAGATTTGCTTTCCTAAAATGCAGCACCTCTCATTTATCGGAATTCAATTCTATTCGCCTCTTCTCAGCCCACTGGCCAAGATCCTGTAATAATCTGAGGTAACCCCCTTCACTGTCCACTACACCTCCAATTTTGGTGTCATCTGCAAACTTACTAACTGTACCTTTTATGCTCACATCCAAATCATTTATGTAAATGACAACAAGTAGAGGACCCAGCACCGATCCATGTGGCACACCACTGGTCACAGACCTCAAGTCTGAAAAATAACCCTCCACCACTACCCTCTGTCTTCTAGCTTTGAACCAGTGCTGTATCCAAATGGCTCGTTCTCCCTGTACTCCATGAGATCTAACCTTCCTAATCAGTCTTCCATGGGGAACATTGTCAAACACCTTACTGAAGTCCATATAGATCACATCTACCATTCTGCCCTCATCAATCCTCTTTGTTACTTCTTCAAAAAACTCAATCAAGTTTGTGAGACATGATTTCCCACGCACAAAGCCATGTTGACTATCCCTAATCAGTCCTTGCCTTTCCAAATACATGTACATCCTGTCCCTCAGGATTCCCTCCAACAACTTGCCCACCACTGAGGTCAGGCTCACCGGTCTATAGTTCCCTGGCTTGTTCTTACCACCCTTCTTAAACAGTGGCACCATGTTTGCCAACCTCTAGTCTTCGGCACCTCATCTGTGACTATCGATGATACAAATATCTCAGCAAGAGGCCCAGCAATCACTTTTCTAGCTTCCCACAGAGTTCTCGGGTATACCTGATCAGGTCCTGGGGATTTATCCACCTTTACCCATTTCAAGATACCCAGCACTTCCTCCTCTGTAATCTGGACATTTTGCAAGCTCTCATCTTCCATATCAGTCTATATCTTCCATATCCTTTTCCATAGTAAATACTGATATAAAATACTCATTGACTCAGGTCCTGATCTGCAGATCTTTGTGGTCATGGGCAGGACAAGTAGTAATGGGATCTGGAGCGCATGATTCACTTTACTTTCCTTTTCTGCTGCTGCTGCTCTGTCTCATTTTTAAGGGCTTTAAAGCTTCGTTGAGCACGATAGACAAGTTGTCGCTGTTTTGCACGATTAGCAGTGAGCTGCTCCCAGACATTAGCATCAATGCTGCCAGGCTTCAAGGAGAACCTCTGTCTTCAATGTTTTTTATTTTGTCCTCATCCAGTTTGTTGGCTATTTGAGAGTTGAGACAAGACCTGACAGTGGCTATAATTTTGGCAATCTGGACAGTGACCAATCCATTGAAGTTCATTTTGCAAATTTGACGGAATTCTTGTGTAGCAGGCATCAAGACTGACACTTGCATTTGTTTCACGGTCCTCCAGTTAAATCTGGAGAAGGCAGCAGAGGTATTTTGGTGGAATTACTCTTGCATCCAAGTCTCAGATTGCAGTACAAGAGTGTATTAATGACAACTGCTATGTTCTCTGATTCATGTTTAAGTACGGATATAATTGTTGTCAAATTTCCACTGCTAGAGAGAGGTAGCTACTAAGGTATGAGAAGTGTTCACCATATTCCAGAGTGTCTCTTTCACTGTACTTTGGAGATAGACAGTTTGGTTGAGAGTAAGTTTTGTTTTGGAAATGTTCAAGGACAGAAATTCTTGGTGAAAAAAATTGACAAAATTTAAAAGAAGCTTGCAAGTCTGGTAGCAACATTACAGCCTGCATTGGAAATAAATAGTGACTTATTGGTACTGTGTTTGCTGCTCCCATTTTCTCTAGATTGGGGAGACCAGAAGTAGTTTTGGTGACTTGTTAAAACCAACTCTGTTTAGATTTCAGTCATAATCCTGAGATTCTTAGTAAAGATGTATGTTATTTTAATGGGGGGGGGGGGGGCGGGGTGTGGAGAAGCAGGAGAATCTCAGAAACATATAAATTCCTAATGGGACTAGACAGGCTAGATGTGGGAAGAATGTTCCCAATTCTGGGGAGGTCCACAACTAGGGGTCACAGTCTAAGATTAAAGGGGCAAGCCATTCAGGACTGAGATGAGGAAGAATTTCTTCACTCAGTGTTGGGAACCTGTGGAATTCCAGACCACAGGAAACTGTTGGGGCCACTTCATTAGAGAAAGTCAAGTGGGATGAAGCCTGTGCAACAAAAGGGAACAAGGGGAAAGGGTGAGTATGGGATACTGAGATTGCATGATCAGCCATGCTTTTATTAAATAGTGGTGCAGGCTTGAAGGGCTGAAATTGCCTACTCCTGCACCTGTTTTCTATGTCCGTGCAGGTACAGATAGTCATTAGGAAACCTGGTAGAAGATCATCATTTATCCTGAGGGGAATGGAATAGAAAAATTAGTTTCACTGGACACTGCATCCAGAGTATAGTGCATTCTGTGTTCATCACGGTATTTCAGGAAGGACATAAATGCATCAATGCAATTCAGAGTAGGTTTCACAGACGAATACCTGGAATGGACAGGTTATTTTATGAGGAAGTGTTGGACAGGCAAGGCTTGGATCCATTGCAGTTCAGGAAAATAAATGTCGACTTGAAACATATAAAATTGTAAGGGATTCTTGTAAGTGTAGAGAGGAAGCATATGTTTCCTCCCTTAGGAGAGTCTAGAACGGGATGGAGGGTATCATTGTTTAAAAATCAGGGGTCATCATTTAAAACTGAGATGAGGTGAACTTCTTTCACTGTGTTGACTGTCTTTGGAACTGTCTTTCTGAAAAAGGTAGTGGTAGTAGAATCCTTCAATATTTTAAAGCAGCGACAGATAGAATCTCAGTCAGAAAGGTATTGAAAGGTTATCAGGCTAGATAGCTACATATATTTCGGGTTATAACCAGATCAGTTATTGAATAGCCTACTCCTGATTTGAATATTCGTGTAGTTCAACAATTTCTCAATCCTAACCATTAACCCCATTTTGTTTTGGAAAGTAGGTGTTACTGATTAATCTAATTCCATTTATACCACTTCTTGAAATTGTCCTTTTATCACCCTGTCTCTTTACACTAATAACCCCTCTGCCATTTAATTTCTCCTATGTCTGTCCTTCCTTTTCGTTCTTACTTTACCCTCTTCTTCCCAGCTTTGCAGGTGAGTAAAACTTGCTTCCAAGTTCTGATGACAGGTCACAGAACATGGCACATTTACTCTCTTTCTCTCTCCATGGAGATTGCCTGACCTGTTGGGTACTTTCAGCTTTTCCTATTTAAAATTTCTAGAATTGGCAACATTTTGATTTAATAATTAGAATGCACCTTGCTTGGATTTTAAAAAATATTGAAGAAAGAAAAAGACTGAGGGAAGTGAAGAATTCTTAGTTTCAAGCTTCTCCGAAAGGATGAATGAGAAGTATGTGAATTACAGGAAAAAACGTGCAAAGATTGGTTCCAAGTTGGTTGACAACAATTTTTAAGAATACAAGGTGTAAACCATACTTTTATCATAATGAAAGAATTTATTTCTTCAGGAATTAGACAGCAAATCCTGACTACACTATACACTAAGCAATACATAAATGACAGATATAGACTGGTAATTGTAGCACCTATGGACATAATCTTCCTTTAAACCACAAGACTACAACATTCTACATTAATGCTATGTACACAAGATAACTAAGATGTGTTTATGTAGTAAAATATAGAATTAACATACTTATGACTGATACACAAATTTGATTTTAATTTTTTTTTCTTAAACCTAATGCTTTACTAAATGGGCCAAGCTAAATTTTGGCCTTATATCCAACGAATATTAACTGTAGCATTTCCTCTATTCATCAAGCTGCACAACACTACCTGAATGAGGCAGTACTATGCAGCCATCTACATCAGTATGATCTCGCTTCAAATTAAATTTCTCCACAAGATAGCGGAATAACTACAGTATGAAGCAGTGTCTTTTCCCCCTTATCTGTGGTCCTTTGGAGGAAGGGGTATTAGGGATAAGGTGCAATATTTAATTGTAAATACAGCTTACCTAAACGAAGCTTATGAATCAATTCACCCATGATTTCATTTTGTACAGCAAAAGTAACATTCACTGTGAAATAAGGATGTCAACAAAGGGTTAAAAGGCTCCAATTCAGTGCTAACCTTGTTCATGTTTCTCAAACTCTGAACAACAGCCTTTAAACTTAATTTTTAAAAAAATCCTCCATGAACACAGCTGGAGACCAAACCTTAACTCAATATAGCCTCAGGGACTTGGCAGGCCAGAGCACGCCTGTTTGAAGTACTTCCATAATGAGTGGAATGATATAATAACCTCACCATTAACCGGATGGATTCCAGAAGTTGTTGCAATTAGAACTAGGGCTTCAAATTTTGTTTTAAACAAATACTTGTGGCAACAATGTGATACCCACAGGCGGTGCGCCTCTGAAAAAGCCAAGGCAATCCTTAAAGGTGTCAATTGAGACTCTCAGCTGCAGTTTTGACAGATTGCACTTGGCTACATCATTTACGTGCACAGGTTTCTCACTTTGTGATGGCCAATAGCCTATTTTTAAAAAGAAAATTTTTTATTAGAGATAATTTCATCCAACTCTTTTTTAGAATTGTTAAATAAAATGGAAGGATTATGTATTGCAGGGAATTAAAAAGTACAATGAAGAGATGAAGGCTGCAGAAGGAAGCACAGAATCATAACCGCTCCCTCCCTCTGGTTGAATTCCATTTAGCATGCAATTATTAGCAGAATATATATATAAAATATATAATGAAAGATGAGAGTATCATACAAATTAAATTCCAGGATCTGAAGGAAAAGGAACAGCTGAAATGGATGATTCACATTGTACTGTTTTGTGCAAAGGATCCCATAAACCCCCTTTGATCACAGTTTGTCCTGATTTGCAAACTTGGAACAAAGTTTGCTGTCATTACTGTTGGATCCTATAACAGGCTAGCATCCCATTACACCATGCTGCTTTGCTGCATCTGAGAGAATTAGCAGGTTTACATGCTAATGAACTGAGGGCTCCTATGTTAGAACACCAATTCCAATTAAAAGTCGGCTGAATTATCAATACTGGAAATAAGCATCAGGATGCCCGTCCCAAAGATCGCTCCTGCCTCAAGGTGCAGTCGTCCTTTATCTCCTGGATGAGCAAATCAGGCAGAATTCAAAAGTATCAAAACATTGAATATTAAAAGTCCTATGTCTTTACAATAACCAACTTTTTATTTTATTTAATTTTTAAAACTCTGTATCCGATAAGAGCATATTAAAAATACTGCGATGCTTCACTGATATTTTCCTCCTTGTCTCTGTACAATGACAAATACTGCATGTTAAATTCCGTGAAAAAAAATAGTTTGAGACTTAACAATGCACTTGCAAACAAACTTTGCTCTGCTGTTACTAATAATAGAGTAATGATTCCTCTAAAATCTGCAGTTCAGAAACAGAGAATGTCTTCTCCCATGCCCCGGTGCAAAATAGTGATTTAAATGGTTAAAGCAGCCTATAAGCACATCAACGAAACTGAATGTTTCAGTTGAATTTCTATTATTTTAATCCTGCATTATGATCAAATAAATTTTAGGATAGGTAGGGAAAAATGGATATTTAATGATTACACAAAGATTAATCTGTGGCGAGGATGTAGTGTTATGTCCGCATGATTCAACAAAATGCCACTCTAAAATCAGAGGTCTCTTCCAGCTCCCAAAGAAAGTAATTGCTGCAGTTTAAGGTGGGCTTCAAAAATTAAGCTCTCCCCTTTGTAATGCTTTAAAATCTAGGTTAGTGTTCAAGTTAAAAGGATGGCAATATCCATTAGTCCAGTAGAACAGAAGGATGTGGAAATTATTAAATTTTGGGGAACTCTTCCCATAAAGCTATATGTGAAAATCCCCCACAAGCAGACAGCTGTGTCAAGTACAAGATCTTTCTGGTAAGGTACCTGTAGCAGCAATGGTATCAGGGTTGCCAATGGAAGACTGCTCCTCTCTGTCCTCCTCCTTCAATCCTACTTAACAAACTGCACCTTTGAAAGGCACATCATTTTTGAAGTCAAGATGTCTGAGGTGAATTGGACTCAGACAGAAAGAATGCTGCAGCAATGCAATTAATATCCCTGGGTTTGTCATATAGTCCACCCTGAACAGTTACTGGAAGGGTTACCAAATCAAAAGCTCAATCAGACCTCGCATTGTCACTGTCAATTGTGAGTGTTTGCTCACACTTGTGAGCAGGGCCACAATTATACTGGATGCCTTCCAGTAAAATAAAAGCCCTTGGTCAGGGGGAAGCTAGTCAAGGAGATTTTCATCCTAGAGTAGCAGCATAATGACAAAGGCACTATCTGAAACACTGAAGTATGTGCTGAAAGTCCTACGTCAGACAGTAAACAACTGACGCATCTGGGCTTAACTCCAGACAAAAAGAAGAATCCCCAGTTCTGGTACCAAGTCACACTTCTAACTTTACCCACACTTTAGATCTGAGCCCATCATATTGTTTCTATGACTGAATTTCAGCTACATTTGATGACAATTGCAGGAGGAGGGAGAGAAGTATCTCTGTGATGTGCAAATATATCTAATGATTCCCAACCATGTCTTGCTAAACTCTGTAACTCAAGTCCTTTAAGGCAACCATTTGCAAGAGAATGTCATCTCTTTTTTTTATTCCCTGGGGCCTGTAAAGTTTCATGTTAATGAACAGTGCAAAAACCCTCACATCAGCTGCAACTTAAAGCAACATATTTCCCAATATTTCTTGTTGCTGAGATTTCAACACCTCAAAACTCCTTACTTGACTTCTACTGCACGCAATTTCTCAGTCCTCTCCATTACACCATGCCTGCTTGGCTTAGTGCAGAATCCTCCTGAACAGCACTGACCAGTTTCATTCCCATTTTAACTACAGACTCAGTTCTATAAGAACGATTGGAATGGTCTGTCCTTCTGCTGCACTTTAAATATTAAAAGAAAATATTTCTTTCTGTCTTTATTAACTCTACTTTCCTATTAAAAGCGACAGTGCTCATGATCATCAAGTGCTAACTTGGTCCTCCAAGGGATCCCTGGCAGGCCCCAACAAACATGTCCATAAATTTTGGAGGCAAAGCAGTCAGTAAGGTGAACTGGTGTAGGAGGTGGATACAGCATACTTTTGCAATCCACCCAGGTCCCTACCTCCAGGCTGTTAACTGCCTGAGAGAGAAGTCCTACTTTCTGTGACTGATCTTGTTCGTCGTTCCCTCTTTGGTGTCTGTACTTGGCCACAAGCTGGAGTCTCTTGGTTCCATTCGCTCTTATCCTCTCACCTCAGTTGCTTCTGTTGTAAGCTCTACAGTCCATGGTAAAATAAACACTGCTCCGGTTCACTCATAAGACGACAATGGCTGCTAAAAGGTCAAGTCGGGTTAGACACGCCACGGTAAATGGTTCAACTTGCTACACACAAGCACAGCTTGCTTTACTTAATTAAACACGTGTTAAAAAAATAGCAGGTTACACTTTAGAGGCTCAAAAGGATGGGTCTGGGTTTGGGAATGAGGGGGAGGGGGGAATTGGAATTGGGAAGGGGTTGGGGTTGGGAAGAAGTTGGATTTAGACAGGAGGTTGGGTTTGGAGAGGAGTGGGATTGGGTATGGGAAAGAATTGGGTTTGTAGAGGTGGAAAGGGGAGGAATCCCAAAATACCTTGCTAATTAAGTATATTAGAAACACATTTATCAAGGGCTGCTGCTTAGCTTTGCTCTCTGCATTAAATCTGTACATGTCCTTCTTGCATTATATGCCGCAGGGATATTTATGCTCAAAAACGCAAACAGAAAAAGTCTTTTTTTTAAGTGAGAGCAGTTTAAGTCTAGGATGCCTTTAAAAGTAGTTCAGACTACTTGGTAATAGCCTTTAGTCCTATAATGACATTAAAAAACAAAAATCCTTTGTCTACATCCTTACTGTAAATAATACACCAAAATAGTTTTTTTTTGTTACATAAATCAATCATGATTTTTTTTCCAAGGTTGCTTGACTCTGAGTCCCATTCGTTAAGTATGCCCCCTTTGGTTATATTCCTTCCAGGTAACAGAATATATTCAGCGTCACACCCAGTGCGCGCTTCTGACTGTTTGCTACAGTCATTTGTCTCTTCTTTTGTTCGGAGGGCCAAAACTGCCCTCCGTTTACAGCCATTCAGTTGTTGTTGGCGTTTATCCGTCCAGCTGGAAACAGGGGAGGTGGTGGCGGAAGGTGTGGGGGAGGGGGGAGAGTTGGTGGGAGGGAGTGGAGGAGGGGCAGAGGGAGAGAGTGAGGGTGTGATTGGGGATGGGGGCTGATGAGAGGGTTACTGGAGTTGGGAGGGGTGGCGGATGTGAGGCTCAGGGGGTTGCTGTCTGCCGTGATGGGGTTGGTGACTCGGAAACACTTCTGCTTGTGCGCCTTCAGCATGTTGGAGAAACGGAAGCGCTGTCCACAGACATCGCACGGATATGGCTTCTCGCCCGTGTGCGTCCGGCGATGCCGTTTCATGTTTGGCCGGCTGGTGAAGCTCTTGCCACAGATTTCACAGATGTACGGTTTCTCCCCTGGAAGCAAATAAAAGATTAATTTTTCATTTTAACTCAGCATTTAATGAGGATATAAACTCAACTTGCAGCCCTGAATTGCCAAGAGGTTACAATCATGTAGAAGTCATGTTATTGGATAACAATCCAGAGAACACAATGACAGCTCTGAAGGTGGCCACTTGCCCATCATAGCTGGAGCAAATGTTTAAAGTCTCAAATCCATTTTCCCCTTAGTTCTGTAAAATCCTTCCGTGTCTGTGAACCATAGTTAAATTTCCACTACGGCAGTTAAGAAAATGGTGAGAAGTTGACAGACTGTTACAAACAGAAATCAATTTACTCATGTCCTTTGGAGAAGAAACTTGTCATCCTTACCTGAGCTGGGTTGTACATGAGCCCAACTACTAGTCATTCTGAGGAAGGGATAAAACATTAACTATGATTTCTCTCCACATCTGCTGAGCTTTTCAGCCATTTCTGTTTTTGTTTCTGATTTCCAGAATCCACAGTTCTTTTGGTTTTTGCAATCAACATAACTGCCCCGATTGCAATCAATGTAACTGTTACTTGCAGTTCAAGGCAGTCTGCCAGTTTATCAAGGCTTTTGTGATGGACAGCAAGTGACAAACTTGAGAGAGACAGGTTCCAAGAACAAAAACGGCAGAGAAATGAACATGTAATGCAATCAAGCAAAGCTGGATCGGAAGTAGCCATGAGCTAAAGTCAGAAGCAACAGACAAGAGGTTGCCTCTGACACTCAGGACTGAATGATTCAGCATAGTGACATAGTGAAAATGTGATTCTGACTCACTAGCTTTGGGACTTTAACGTCCTACTGCTGTTCCTTTCTCTTCAGTTCCTATCGGCCTGAGGTTGATCAACTATGATTGTATGGAATGGCATAGCAGACTTAAGGGCATGAATGTCCTGTTCCTATCTCTTATGACCCAGCATTATATTGTCCTAAATTACAGAATGACGCAGGACAGGAGGTGGTCACCTGGCTCATGTCTATGCCATGTCTGCAATTTATTCAATTAGTCTGTGTCCCGGTTCTTTCCACACTGCCCTACATGTTGTTTTCTTTTTAAGTATACATGCAAAAACCTTTGAAAATTACAATTTAATCTGTTTCGATACCCCACTTTTCAGATAGCATATTTCAGACACTTAACTTGCTGTACTCTTTCTGGTTCTTTTGCCATTATCTGAAATCTATGTCCTCTGATTACTGTACTTCGTGCACTCAAAAACACTTTCTACTTCAGGATTAGGAATTGTTCTAAACTCTGCCTACCTTCCCACCAAATCCCTCTCCACTGTTAACTTGCTCCATTCTATGGAGAACAATTCCAGCTGGTTCCATCTAATTCACGTTATGACTGCTCATAGTCTGGCCACCATCAACAAAACACGAGAGCACGATTAAATACTTTCCACTTGCCTTGTTCAGAATAGCAGTAATATTTAAGAAATTCTAACTATCCAGACAAAGCAGCCAGCATGATCTGCATCTCATCCATCACCTTCAACATTTACTCCCTCCACTACTGACACAGAGTTGCAGCAGCATGTACTATTTACAAGAAATTCATTGAGGGTTCCAACATAGCACCTATCAATCATCAATATCTAGAAGGTCAAGAGCAGCAGATACATGGGAGTCTCATCACCTTTGAGTTTCCCTCCAAGTCACACACCAATCTGACTTGGAAATAGAAATTACACATTTGTGGAGGGCAGCACAGGCTGATGATGGCTTATACGATCAAACAGATTGCAAAAATAGATCTGGCCTTATACTTGACGAATGGCCATTGTGATGAGGTAACAGAATGCCAGGAATTCACGGAACTGAACCCAGCAAAAAGGAAAAATGAGTGGAAACTTTCTTCATGGTATTGCATTTCCAGATCAAAAGGGATGTATATTAACCATGCTAACATATGGAGAAAGACCTACAGTATAATTTTTACAGAATTCCTGGTAGAGGCACAAGACTTTTTGATGCATTAGCCGGAGGCAAATAAGCAAGATCCCTGGGCATGGGTTGTACGTACTCAGAATGGCTCATATCAGCATTTTAAATTACCATCTGCAAAGTTCCTTTCGCACACCTAAGAGTTGAAAACTGATATTGTCACCAAGATCAAGCAACCAGTATGCAGGTTTTCCCTTTCATTTTCACTTTGGAACACAAAGTTACAGACATTTCTATAATGGTATAGATTTTTCAACAAAGATCTGAATGCATGATCAAATACTAATAATTTAGTGGCTTGACTACTCAAGACCATCAGCTAACGATCAGCTGACTTGGTCGACTGTCCCATGCATGAGGATATAAGCTTCTGTCTTGCTTGAGTATAAACTTTAGCAATAATGAAGAAGGGAGAAATGTAGCAATAAGCTTATAATTCTCTGACTTGCACCGACTAGTGGAACTCCCTTCGAACCACTTTAAAATCTAATTTCTCATGTATGTACAAACATTTGCCACATATATATCATGCACACAAGTGCAATGTACACACATATACAAAAACAGATCAAGATTTAGAAGAATTGATTCTTAAGTTTTGTTGATGATACCAATCTAGAAGCAGCAGTGAAGTAGCAGCAGGAAGTTATGAGAAAGAAACAGGGTGCATTTCTCACAACCTCTGGACTCCACAGAATCCTTCATAGCCAAGATAAGGCTATTAAGGGGAGGATGTGGCCTAGTGGTATTATCACTGGACTGTTAATCCAGAGACTCAGATAATGATTTGGGGACCTGGGTTCAAATCCTGCCACAACCGATGGTGGAATATGAATTCAATATTTGAAATTAAGAATCTAATGATGATCATGAATCCATTTTTTTTTCTTAGAAAAATGCATCTGGTTCACTAACGTCCTTTAGGGAAGGAAATTCCCATCCTTACTTGGTCTGGGAGACATGCGACTCCAGACCCACAACAATATGGTTGACTCTTAACTGCCCTCTTGGCAAGGATGGGCAATAAATGCATAGTTCAATTTTGCCCTCGGTGACTGTGTTTACATATTCTCCCCATGTCTGCGTGCTCCAGTTTCCTCCTGTGAGGTAATAATAATTTTGTTCTGGGTGTTTTTTTGAAGAGAGATTGTAAAGGCAGAGGTGCCGAAGTGGCTACTGTAGGTTGCCTAAGTCAACAGTGTAGTGGGCCTTGAGGTTTTTTTGTAACAATAGAAGAGAAGAGGAGTGGCCAGTTCTCACAAATCCGTCTTTCTAGTTTATTTTTAGTGATAGCAGTTAGAGGCTGTTTGGGTCCCAGAAGGGTTGGTGCTTAAGAAAATTATTCCTAACTGCTACGTTCTCTGAAATTTCTAGACGTTGTTTCCTCATGGAATGGAGAACTGCATGTAAAAATCTGTATCTGAATTTACTTTTTTGCGAAGGGCCATATTTATGGGATGTTACTATATTGAAACAGTTAATTAGCAAAAGGTACTGTATCTATTATTCAGTTAAGTTTTCCAATAGTAGTTATTCTAAATCCCTTTCTTTTGTTTATATTTTAATTATAGTGTTTAAACAGTGTTTTGCTTTACATTAAATAGTTTTGACCAGTCACATCACATCTGGGACACGCAGTTCATATCTACCTTAAAAATAAGAAAAAATTAGGATGTGGCTACCTTTTTAAAATATTTTGAGGGGGCTTGGTTGGGACCATAACACTCCCAACAGTCCAAATATGTGCAGGTTAGGTGGATTGGCTGTGTGAAATTGTCCATAGGTGTCTGGGGATGTGCAGGCTAGGAGGATCAGCTATGGGAAGTAGAGGAGTGGATCTGGGTGGGTAGCTCTTTGGAGGGTCAGTTTGGACTTGATGGGCTGAATGGCTTGCTTCCACACTGTAGGGATTCTATGATAATCATTTAGAAAAAAATCATAACCACCCATAGCTTCTGCTCCCAATGTCCAGCCAGGAATATCCTTAGACATTTTAATGGATGGAAGTGATGCAAGAGTAGGGTTTCACACAGGTATGAGCAGCTCAAAGAGCAGGCACAAATAGGGTGTTAACATGTGCTGTCTAACCAGAAGATACCAGAGAGTAGTCAACTGGAAATTATAGCAATTCTGGAGGAATACTGCAGAAATAGGAATAATGACTAGGACACACATAAAAATGGAAATGTGTTGCGTGGGTTTCCTCTGGGTGCTCCAGTTTCCTTCCACAGTCCAAAAATGTGCAGGCTAGGTGAATTGGCCATGCTAAATTGCCTGTAGTGTTAGGTGAAGGGGTAAATGTAGGGGAATGGGTCTGGGTGGGTTGCGCTTCGGCAGGTCGGTGTGGACTTGTTGGGCCGAAGGGCCTGTTTCCACACTGTAAGTAATCTAAAATTGAAGTAAATGACAAGAAAGCTTATTTATTCTTTCAGAATGAAAGAGGCAAACAAATTATTTGAAATGATTACTGTTCCTTCTCCCCCACCTCCAAACAATTCTGCGTCAGATACATCACCACTTTCCTTAGAGGACAGAGAAGTTAAATTGTCCTTTGAGCTTTGAATTCTGATCACAATAGCTGTTTAGTTAAAGTTGAAAAGTCGTACCAGTGTGCGTCTTCATATGTTCATCGAAATACTGCTTCATGTTAAAGTCCTTGCCGCACCATTGGCACATGAACTGCTTGTGTCCGATGTGGATGCTCATATGAGAGCGCAACTGATACTTGTACTGGAATCTTTCATTGCAGTTCTAATGATTGAAGACACAAGTGTAAAAAGGTAGGGTTAGTGCAGCTCCTGACAGTAAATGCAAATACATCAATGTTTGCCCCAGCTTCCATTCCAGGATTTTTATAAATGTTAACTAAATTCAATAATTTCCAACAGGTACCAGGAAGAAGCAACTGGACATATGATTCTTAAATCATTATACCTACGCTTCCCTTGCTACCAATTGCCCCTTCAAAGATGGTGCTATCAAAGGACAGGGGTAAAACTCGGAATCTTAAACGTTTGTCTTTGTACAACTGCTAAACCAAAAGTAGCTATTGGGCATAAGCTCATGTAACAATCATTCGACTGAAACTGATGTGATGCCAGAGCACAATAGTACCATGAACACCCTGACACAGACATTACTGGTCTGATTTTCCTGCAGCTCTCTTCATCCTCTGCCTCACCCTGGATCTTTCTGCCAAGCCTCAGCCATTGTAAAAATCAGAAATGGAACATGCCAAATTACAAACTGCAACAGATCCAGATCGACCTCCATTTTAGAAAGTTGCTGTCAGCACAAGAAATACATATTTTATAATCAACCCATTTGCCAATGTTATTACACACCTCGGGAGCAGGTAGGACTTGAACCCATATATGACAACAGAATAGTCTTGCTCACCTGAGGAAGGGTCTGAAGGAGAGTCACTGGACCCACAATGATAACTCTGATTTCTCTCCACAGATGCTGCCAGAACTGCTGAGCTTCTCCAGCAATTTCTGTTTTGGTTTAGAAAACCCTTGCTACCGGAAACCTCAAGATGATACTTCACACCTAACTTGCCATTGCTCCTTGCTCTACGAATTCCTGTTCATTGGAAAGGAACTACTTGATTACAGGATGCACATAAAGTTGAATTCAGTCTTGTGAGCCACTCTGGAATATGAGAACTCTCAGCATATCAGGGACCGAGGCCATAAAGGAAGTGGTAGGGATTTGGATGGGAAAGTCATTGGGTTCCAAAGTCAGCTGCATCACTGTGGAGAAGTACCTGACCCTAGCTGGTGCCGACAGTGAGGAAGCAGGACAGCAAGAAACCCTAGCAGCCTGGAGGCTCGAGACCCTGTGATTTTAGGTTATAAGCGGACCGTGACTCGGTGGAAGAAGAAGAATTTCACATATTTATTACACATCAAAACATATTTTAAAAATACAATTCGCATGGATATATATAAAACTTTTTAAACTCAGCTTCGCAAGCGTTTTCCCTCACAGTGACTCCATTGCAAGGCTTGGAAAATTATTGCAACCTCAGAGGACAAAAGACTTGTGAATGGGACCATTGCTGCCTCAGAGTATGCTGTGCCAAAATTCCCACTTTGTTTCAGAAGAAGTGAGTCAATTGCCAAAAAATGTCTCGGAGATGCATATAACAACCATTAAACAGTATAGTAAGAATACAGGCAAGTTTCCAAGTGGATGTTTGGTACTGTTTCCTGTTTCAGATACTTCTGGAACTTAAGCACATAGAAAAAGGGGCAGCAGTAGGCATATGGATTCTCATGCCTGCTTAACCAGTCAATAAAATCTTGACCTTAACTCCACTTTTCTGCCTGTTTACCTGAATAGATATCTGTCTCTCTCAGCTCTGAATATGTTCAGAGAAGTCCTAAGATCAAGATATTCCTCCACATGACAGCCATAAATAGGCTTTATTCTGAAATTGTGCCTCCTAGTTCTGGATACCACTATTAGATCAGCACTCAAAGTGATATCTTTCAGATTTTAGCATGTAAATGAATGCAACTAAACGGCAAACAAGGCAGAATGGCCAATGCCTGTTACTACGTAGACAGGACACCTTGCAAGGCACCAACTTTCACTAATTCTACTTGCCTCTTCCACAAGCTGGTTAATGCAGTCAAGAGAAATATTAATACACAGAATCACCCAACTGTTTCAATGGTCAAGGTGGCCATTTGGCTCACCGTGTCCAAGCTGGATCTCTGAACTGGCTCTCCAAGTGACATACGACCACCTTTTGTGTGTAAACCTTGCACATTCTTCCAGTCTAATTCCTTCTTGAATGTCTCCACTGAACCTGCCTCTGTCACACTGTCAAGCAGTGCATTACAATGCTCACCACTTGCTGTTTGAAAGTTTCTCTCGGTGTATCCATTGCTTCTTTTGCTAATTACCTTAAATCTATGCGCTCTCATTTTCAACACTTTAAGTGTGAATAATTTTTTTTCTCACAAAGCTGGAAACTCATCTCAAGATCAAATGTGACACCAAGGTTGAGAACAGACCGACTTAAATCATAAACTGTTGCCAAACAGTGTTAAAAAATATCTCCACAGTCTGCATTTTCCCTATTCAATCCATGACACACCAGTACCATATTGACTGAAGCAGCTATCAGGATAGATGCCACAGTGCTTGCATAACAGTACATAAAGAAGAAAAGCTGATCAAGGCCTTGGGTGACTGCAACAGATTGGGTCAGCGAGAACAAAGCTGGCCAGTTCACCAATGGTCCAACTCACCAGCCTGACATTCACTGTCGCCATCTCTGCCTCAACTACTCATTGATGTTGGTCCCAAAACCAGCCTGACAAGTAACACCAGACTGTAACTTTCAGACCATAATGTGCCTCTGGCACTAAAAGCCACTGAAGCACACTGATGTATTCAGTGGTATTTCCATCTTAAATTTCTCAAGCTGTAACACTGACAAAGTGTTGAATGGTTATTAAAATAGAAGCAATGTGCAAGAGTATGGGGAAAAGACACAAAATGCACTAAGCCAATACAGACATGACACGATGAATGGCCTCCTTCTGCACTGTAATACTTCTGTGATTCTGTGAATAAAGTTATGAAACTTGGAGGGAAATGGGGTTTGTATCTTATTTGATTACATAATAATTTCACTTGGCACTGGTTATGTCCGATTCTGACACAAATAAGGAAACTGACCTCACTAAAAAGCAGCAGGTGGAAGTTACATTTTTACTCGATTTCAACGATTGATTCTTTCCTGGTTAAAAGGGAAGATGGGGGAATGATGGAAGGAAGAGGGAAGTTGCAAACATCGCACGGCACTTACCTCACATTTGAAAGGTTTCTCTCCCGAATGCTGCAGAGAGTGGACTTTCAGTGACATACTGCGTTTAAATGACTTCCCACAAGTCTCACAGGTAAATGGCATATCTTTTGTGTGAGCTGAAAGAGACAAGCCTAATTACTGCATTTTAAAACAGACATTACATTGATGAATTCAAACACTGATTCTGCATTTCTTTCCACCTCTGCCACTTCCCTTCAATAGTCTTCTTGAGAATCATTGATTTGAGTATCCACTATGAGAAGATCATTGTAATGTGGTGATGCGATGTGGGTATCAGTACTTACTGCCCATCTCTAACTGCATTGCAGGAGCTGATGGTGAATTGCCTTCTTGAACCACTGTCGTGTTTGGAGTATAGGGACACTCACATTGATGTTCGGAAGGAAACTCCAGCAGTTTTACCCAACCACGATGAAGGGTCGACAATATAGTTCCAAGTCACGGTAGTATGTGGCTAGGAGTGGAACTTGCAGTGGTGATGGTGTCCGCCCTGCATCTGATGCCCTTGTTCTTTCAGGTCACAGATTAGAGATCACAGATTGGAAGGTGCAGTCAGAGGGTCTCAGAGTTACTGTAGATGGTATACACTGCTGCCTGTGTGCCACTGGTGAAGTCAACACTGAAGGTGGTGGATAGGGTGCCAGTTAAGAGATGCTTTGTCCGGATGGTATCAAGCAGCTCGAGTGTTGCATTCATCCAGACAAAAGGAGAGCATTCCATCATACTTTCAACTTATGCTAAGTATAGGTAGTTCTTCTATAACTCGATGGTTGCGTTCTTGTGCAACCCTGCATTATAGAAAAATCATTCTTTAGAAACAGTGCTTAAAGTGTTGGTGATGTAATCGCATTACAGCCAGCACATTTTAAAAGTTCATGCTTTCAAAACAGTGTCCCAATTCGTCAATTACAGTTTAGCAAATTTGTGTTAACAAAACCAGAATGACTTGTGGATGGTGTACAGAAGTTGGGTAGTCAGGAGATAATTACTTATAGCTGTTATTGCCACAGTATTAATCTGGCTAGTCCAGTTCAGTTTCTGGTCAAGGTTAAGATTTTACTCTTCTTGGTTGGTATTGCCTGGCAATTGTGTAGTGCAAATGCTTGTTCCACCTTTAAAAGCTGAAGGCTCGGTTGTTGTGCAGTTCTTGTTGCAGACTGAGTTGTCATGAATGGTGCTGAACATAAAAATTAGGAGCCAAAATAGACAAGTATACTCCAGCGATTCAATAAGGCCACGGTTGATCGGCTTGATGTTTCAAATTCACATTCCCATCATCCTTGTCCGATAACTCTCAATTTCCCTTCCTAACAAAAATCTATCCATCTGTTTTAAAAACACATTGAATATGATCCTGTCTTCTGAGGCAGAGAACTTCAAAAATCACACCACACTCAAAAAATGTTCTTCTCATCTGTGTCATAAAAGGGCAAACTGTAATTTTAAAATCATTCCCTATGGTTCTGGATTGACCGGCGAGAGGGGTCATACTTGCTCCATCCACCTCGTCAGGTCCTTCAGTATCTTATACAGAAATTGGTTGAGTAACAGGCAACAGATAATAGGGGTAATGGGTAAGAATGGTCACATTGAGAGGATGTGACTGATATTCCACAAGGATCTGTGTTAGGGCCTCACGTTATTCATGTTATGTTCAACTGCATGGATAACGGCATAGAAAGTCAAGTACCTAAATTTGCTGATGACACAAAGTTAGGCGGTATTGTAGACAGTGTAGATGATGGCACAAAGTTACAAAGTGATATTGATAGATTAGGTGAATGGACTAAGCTGTGGAAGGTGGAGTTCAAAAGAGGCAAGTGTGATGTTATCGACTTTGGCCCAATAAAGGATAGATCAAGGTACTTTCTAGATGGCATAAATTTAAATACATTTTTCAGGACGTTGCCTGGTCTGGAGGGAAGGTCTTATGAAGAAAGGCTGAGGGACTTGGGTCTATTCTCATTGGAGAAAAGGCGGCTAAGAGGGGATTTAATAGAGACATAAAAGATGATCAGAGGATTGGATAGGGTGGACAGCGAGAGTCTTTATCCTAGGATTATGAAATTGACTTGTACGATGGGACATAGCTGCAAATTGAGGGGTGACAGATTTAAGACAGATGTCAGAGGCAGATTCTTTGCTCAGAGTAAAGGTTAAGGGTGTGTAATGCCCAGCCTGCCAATGTAGTTAACTCAGCCACATTAGGGGCATTTATATAGTCCTTGGATAAGCATATGTGTGATGATGGGATAGTATGGGGGGGATGGACTTAAATAATTCACAGGTCGGCGCAACATCGAAGGCCGAAGGGCCTGTCTTGCACAGTATTACTCTATATTCTATACAGTAGATGTTCAAAAAGACTTGGGGGTTCAGATGCATTGATCTTTAAAATGTCACAAGCAGGCAGAGAAACTAACGAAATGCTAGCCTTTATTTTGAGAGGACTGGTGCAAGGATGCAGAAGTTATACTGCTGTTATACAAAACCCTGGTTAGGCCCCACTTGGAGTAGTGACAGCAGATCTGGACACCATACCTTAAGAAACATATACTGACCTTGGAGGGAATACAATGTAGGATTGCAAGAATGATACCTGGACTTCAGGATTAAGTTATGAGGAGAGATTACAAAAAAGATGACTTGACTCTAGAATTTGTACAGTTAAGATGTATTCTGATCAAAGTTTTTAAGATAAGCAGGGTCTAATATACTGGCAGGGAAATTTGCTAGAACTGCTTGGGAGAATTTAAACTACTAAGGTGGGGAGGTGGGACCCAGGGAGATAGTGAGGAAAGACATTAATCTGAGATGGGTACAGCTGAGAACAGAAGAGAATCAGTCAGGGCAGGCAGGGACAAGGTAGGCCTAATAAATTAAACTGCATTTATTTCAATGCAAGAGGCCTAACAGGGAAGGCAGATGAACTCAGGGCACGATTCGGAACATGGGACTGGGATATCATAGCAATCACAGAAACATGGCTCAGGGATGGGCAGGACTGGCAGCTTAATGTTCCAGGAGAGGCATGGATAGGATAAATAGACAAAGTACTTTCGCATATGGGATATCTGGTCGGCATGGACAAGTTGGACCAAAGGATCAAAGGATATGGGGCGAAAGCAGGAGCAAGGTACTGAATTGGATGGTCAGCCATGATCATGTTGAATGGCAGAGCAAGCTTGAAATACTGAATGGCCTACTCCTAGTCCGAAGGGTCTGTTTCCATGCTGTACATCTCTATGACTATGACTCTATAACAACAGGAAAAGACGGGATAGATAAAGATAAACTATTTCCACAGGTTGGGAATTTTATAAAATGGTTGCACAATTGTAGGGAGGAGACAGGAGAAAGAGGATAAGAAAAATATCAAATGACCGAGCAGACCTGAATGGCCTATTTCTGCACTCATACACTTTGCTCATAGAGATGTAGTAAATAGGAATAGGAGTAGGCCATTCAGTATTTCAAGCTTGCTCTGCCATTCAACATGATCATGGCTGACCACCCAATTCAGTACCTTGCTCCTGCTTTCGCCCCATATCCTTTGATCTTTTTGGCCTATCTCCTTCTTGAAAACATTCTATATTTTGGCCTCAACATCTTTGTGTAGAGTTTAATTTAGATAAATGTGAGGTGCTGCATTTTGGGAAAGCAAATCTGAGCAGGACTTACACACTTAATGGTAAGGTCTGAGGGAGTGTTGCTGAACGGAGACCTTGGAGTTCAGGTTCATAGCTCCTTGAAAGTGGAGTCACAGGTAGATAGGATAGTGAAGGTGGTATTTGGTATGCTTTCCTTTATTGGAAAGTGCATTGAGTACAGGAGTTGGGACGTCATGCTGCGGCTGTAAGTTGGTTAGGCCACTTTTGGAATATTGCATGCAATTCTGATCTTCCTATAGGAAGGATGTTGTGCAACTTGAAAGGGCTCAGAAACCATTTACAAGGATGTTGCCAGGGTTACAGGATTTGAGCTATAGTGAGATGCTGAATTGGCTCAGGCTGTTTTCCCTGGAGCATCAGAGGCTGAGAGTTGACCTTATAGAAGTTTATAAAATCATGAGGAGCATGGTTAGCATAAACAGAGAAAATCTTTTCCCTGGGGTGGGGGAGTCCAGAACTAGAGGGCATAGGTTTAAGGTGAGAGGTGAAAGATATAAAAGAGACCTAAGGGGCAACTTTTTCACACAGAGGGTGGCATGTGTATGGAATGAGTAGATGTTATGGGGGACTTTAACTTTCCAAATATTGACTGGAAATACTACAGTTCAAGTACTTTAGATAAGACCACAAGACATAGGAGTGGAAGGAAGGCCATTTAGCCCATCGAGTCTACTCCGCCATTCAATCATGGCTGATGGGCATTTCAACTCCACTTACCAGCATTCTCCCTGTAGCCCTTAATTCCTTGTGACATCAAGAATTTATCAATCTCTGCCTTGAAGACATTTAGTGTCCTGGCCTCCACTGCACTCCGCGGCAATGAATTCCACAGGCCCACCACTCCCTGGCTGAAGAAATGTCTCCACATTTCTGTTCTGAATTGACCCCCTCTAATTCTAAGGCTGTGTCCACGGGTCCTAGTCTCCTCGCCTAACGGAAACAATTTCCTGGCGTCCACCCTTTCCAAGCCATGTATTACCTTGTAAGTTTCTATTAGATCTCCCCTTAATCTTCTAAACTCCAATGAATACAATCCCAGGATCCTCAGCCTTTCCTCATATGTTAGACCTACTATTCCAGGCATCATCCATGTGAATCTCCGCTGGACACGCTCCAGTGCCAGTATGTCCTTCCTGAGGTGTGGGGACCAAAACTGGACACAGTACTCCAAATGGGGCCTAACCAGAGCTTTATAAAGTCTCAGTAGCACAACGGTGCTTTTATATTCCAGCCCTCTTGAGATGAATGACAATATTGCATTCGCTTTTTTAATCACGGACTCAACCTGCACGTTTACCTTGAGAGAATCCTCGACCAGCACTCCCAGATCCCTTTGTACTTTGGGTCAGGTTTTGTCCAATGTGTGCAGGATGGTTTTCTGATGCAGTATGCAGACAGCCAACACGGGGTGAGGCCACATTAGATTTAGTACCGGGTAATGAACCCAGCCAGGTGTTAGATTTGGAGGCAGGTGAGCACTTTGGTGATAGCGACCACAATTTGGTTATGTTTACTTTAGTGATGGAAGGGATAAGTATATACCGCAGGCAAGAGGTATAGCTGGAGGAAAAGCAATTATGATGCGATTAGGCAAGATTTAGGATGCATAGGATGGGGAAACAAACTGCAGGGGATGGGCACAATTGAAATGTGGAGCTTATTCAAAGAACAGCTACTGCTTGTCCTTAATAAGTATGCACTGGTCAGACAGGGAAGAAGTTGTCAAGCACAAGAACGATGGTTTACTCAGGGAGTTGAATCTCTTGTCGAGAGAAAGAAGGTGACTTATGTTAGGATGAGATGTAATGGCTCAGTTAGAGCACTTGAGAGTTACAAGTTAGCCAGGAAAGACCTAAACAGACAGCTAAGAGGAACCAGGAGGGGTCATGAGACATCAATGGCAGATAGGATCAAGGAAAACCCTAAGGCTTTCTATAGATATATCAGGAATAAAAGAATGACGAGAGTAAGATTAAGGGCAATCAAGCATAATAGTGGGAATTTCTGCTTGGAGTCAGAAGAGATGTGGAAACGCTAAATGAATACTTTTCGTCAGTATTCGCAATAGCAAAAGACAATGTGGTCGAGGAGGATACAGAGACAGGCTACTACACTAGATGGGATTGAGGTGCAGAAGGAGGTGGTGCTGGCAATTCTGGAAAGTGTAAAAATAGATAAGTCCCCTGGGCCGGAGGGGATTTATCCTAGGATTCTCTGGGAAGCCAAGGGGAGATTGTCGAGCCTTTGGCTTTGATCTTTATGTCATCATTGTCTACAGGAATAGTGCCAGAAAACTGGAGGATAGTAAATGTTGTCCCGTTGTTTGAGAAGGGGAGTAGAGACATCCCTGGAAATTGTGGACCTGTGAGCCTTACTTTGGTTGTGGATAGTGTTGGACAGGGTTATAAGAGATAGGATTTACAATCATCTAGTGAAGAATAAGTTGATTAGGGATAGTCAACACGGTCTTGCCTCACAAACTTTATTGAGTTCTTTGAGAAGATGACCAAACAGGTGGAGGAGGGTAAAGCGGTTGCTGTAGTGTATAAGGATTTCAGTAAGGCATTTGATAAGGTTCCCCATGGTAGGCTATTGCACAAACTATGGAGGCATGGTGATTTAGCGATTTGGATCAGAAATTGGCTAGCTGAAAGAAAACAGGGTGGTGGTTGATGGGAAATATTCATCCTGGAGCTCAGTTACTATTGGGGTATACAAGGATCTGTTTTGGGTCCACTGTTGTTTGTCATTTACATAAATGACCTGGAAGTGGGCATAGAAGGATGGGTTAGTAAATTTGCGGATGACACTGAAGTTAGTAGAGTTGTGGATACTGACGAAGGTTGTTGTAGGTTACAGAGAGACATAGATAACCTGCAAAGCTGGTCTGAGGTGGCAAATGGAGTTTAATGCGGAAAAGTGAGAGGTGATTCACTTTGGAAAGAGTAACAAGAATGTAGAGTACTGGGCTAATGGTAAAATTCTTGGTGGTGTGGATGAGCAGAGAGATCTTGGTGTCCAGGTACATAATTCCTTGAAAGTTGCCACTCAGGTTGATAGGGTTGTTAAGAAAGCTTACAGCGTGTTAGCTTTTATTGATAGAGGGATTGAGTTTCGGAACCATGAGATCATGCTGCAGCTGTTCAAAACGCTGGTGTGGCCACATTTAGAGTATTGTGTATAGTTCTGGTCACTGCATTATTGGAAGCTTTGGAAAGGATTCAGAAGAGATTTACGAGGGTGCTGTCTGATATGGAGGAGAGGTTTTATGTGGCTAAGCTGAGAGACATGAGGCTATTTTCATTAGAGAGAAGGTTGAGAGGTGACTTAATTGAGACATATAAGATAATCAGAGGGTTAGATAGGGAGGACAGTGAGAATCTTTTTTCTCGGATGGTGATGGCTAGCATGAGGGGACATAGCTTTAAATTGAGGGGTGATAGACATATGACAGATGTCAGATGTCAGAAGTAGTTTTTTTACTCAGAGTAGTAGCGGCATGGAATGCACCGTCTGCAACAGTAGTAGACTCGCTAACTTTAAGGGCATTTAAATGGTCATTGGATAAACATATGGATGATAATGGAATAGTGTAGGTTAAATGGGCTTCAGAATGGTTCTACAATTCGACACAACAGGGAGGGCTGAAGGGCCTGTACTGTGCTGTAATGTGCTATGTTCTAGCTTCTTAGGGGCAATCAGCACAGGTAAAGCTCACATCTCATGAATTAATTTTTAGAAATTAGCCTTCTTTAGTATGCATATTCACTTTTGTGACTTATGCACCAGAACAGTAAATCTTTCTGCAGTTTAGAATCCTGTAATCATTCTGCTGAGTAATACTGTTTTCATTCTTCCTGCCAAAGTGAATAACTTTACATCTTCCCGCTATGTACTCAAAATGGCAGATTTTTGTCTGTTCAATCAACCAATCTATATCCATCCACAATTTCTTTGTCTTAACGAACCTTCCTAACCATTTTGATGTAGTCTGCAAATCTAGCTACCATTCCGTCCCTGCCTTCACCTAAGTCATTTTGGTAAATTGTAAAAAGCTAAGGATACAGGGCAGACCCCTGCAAGAGTCAATAGTGTGTGCTGGCAAAGCACAGCCGGTCAGATAGCATCCGAGGGGAGGAGAGTCGATATTTCAGACATAAGCCCTTGATCAGGAATTCGTGATGAAGGGCTTATGCCCGAAACATCAACTCACCTGCTACTCGGATGCTGCCTGACCTGCTGTGCTTTTCCAGCACCACACTTTCGACTCTAATCTCCAGCATCTGCAGCCCTCACTTTCTCCTAGATCTCTGCAAGATTTCACTTTTCACATCCCGTCAATTAGACAAAGTCCCATTTATGTCATTTGGCCAATTATCTATCCTTGCTAATAGGTTTTCCTCATGAACTCATTCAGGAATGTAGGCATCACTGGCTAGGCCAGCATTTATTGCCCATTCCCTAACTGCCCAATTAAGAGTCAGCCACATTGCTGTGGGCCTGGAGTCAAATGTAAGCCAGACTAGGTACGGACATCTGTTTCGCTCCCTCATGGACATGAGTGAGCCAGATGGGGTTTCCAGGCAATCAACAATGGTTTCACGGTCAACATTATAGTTCCAGATTTTTATTCAATTCAAATTCCTGTGTTACTATCCCGCATCACATAAACTTTTATTTTTCACAATAACCTTTGATGTGGCTTATCAACTGTCCTTTGGAAATCTACGTATATCCTACAAAATCCACAACATGTGTTATTCATTGAAAGAACTGCAAAAAATTGATTTCTATTTGATGAGCCCAAGCTGACTCTTCTCAATAAACTTGATCTTTTCAAAGCATGCAGCAAAAATCCCATTAGTGATTGATGTAGAGGAGCTATAGGCTAGTTAGATGCATAACTCTCATGGATAAGGTGTTAAAAATCAATCACTAATGGACAGAGTTAAAAAATCACACAATACCAGGTTATAGTCCAACAGGTTTATTTGGAAGCACTAGCTTTCGAAGCGCTGCTTGTTCATGTCAACCACTGATGAAGCAGCAGCACTTCAAAAGCTAGTGACCCCAAATAAAACTGTTGGACTATAACCTGGTGTTGTGTGATTTTTAACTCTGTACATTAATGATTGATTTTTAACACCTTATCCATGAGAGTTGTGCATCTAACTAGCCTATAGTTTTGTGCCTTCCAGGCCAGCATTTATTGTCCTTCCATATTTGTCCCGGAGGGAAGAGTCAACCACATTGCTGTATCTGGAGTCACATACAAGTCAGACCAAGTCAGGACAGCAGTTTCCTTCCCTGAAGGACGTGTGAGAACCAGATGTTTTTTTCTGACAGTCAGCAATGGTTTCATGGTCACATTATAGTTAATGATTTTATTCAATTCAAGAACTCTCTGTTATGGCAAGATTTGAACACAGGTCCCCAGAACCTGCCTCTGGATTAAAAGTCAGAGATAATAGCGATTATACTACTGGGCCATTCCCTCATGTCAGTTGTTTAATGTCCATCACCATTTACAGCCGGATAAATGTTACAATTAAAAATTAATTGCTGGTTGAAAGAATTGACTCAGCATTTCTAGCCTTCACATTGTATGTTTTGACTCTTGACAGCTGACATAAATTTCCTGCTTTAAATTTCACCTGCCATAAGTTCATCTCATTTTTTATTCACTCATGAAATGTGGGCACCTCTATCCATCCCTAATAGTCTAGAGGGCAGTTAAGAGTCAACCATATCGCTGTGGGTCTGGACTCTCATATAGGCTAGATCAGGCAAGGATAAGAGATTTCCTTCCCTAAAAGATGTTAGTGAACCAGATGTTTTTTTTTGTGACAACTAACATTGGCTTCATGGTCATCATTGGACACCTAATACCAGATTCTGTATTGAATTCAAATTCCATCATCTGTCATGGCAGAATTTGAATATGCATTCCCAGAACATTAACTGAGTTTTTGGATTAACAGTCTAGCTACAATATCACTAGGCCATCACCGCCTATACCAACCATCTGTATACTCTTGAAATCTACCAGTACCTTCGAAGGACTTGCAAGTTTTTGACAACTGAAAATTTTGAAGCTGAGCCCTGTACACCCAAGCCTGTATCATTACAGTGAATGAAAAAAAATGTAGTAATTTGAATATGCAAAATAGTGGCCGAAGTAGACCGAATAGTTCGAGCCTGCTTTGCCATTCAATAAAACCATGCCTGATTGGTGTGTGTTTCAAATTCCACATTCCCTTCCACCACTTATAACCTTTGATTTCCTTGTCCAAGTACCATTAAATCTTCCTGAATTGAGCAAATTAAGACATGCTCCTTTATAGCTCATTCTTTCACAGCCTATTCATAAAACTGACAATAAACTAACTTCGATGGTTGAGTAATGTCCAACAAACAGGTAACTGAAGTATTAGAAAACACAGCTTAATAAAACACAACATAATTAGCCTGCCAGGTAACATCAAGTGATCAACCATCTTAGGAATGAGACATGCCGTTGGTACACAGCAAACAATGTCATCATCATCCTGCAGATGTCTGCATCAAACTCTCAACTTACTCTATGAGTCATAGAGTTGTAGAGATGTACAGCATGGAAACAGACCCTTCGGTCCAGCTTGTCCATGCCGACCAGTTATCCCAACCCACCTAGTCCCACCTGCCAGCACCTGGCCCATATCCCTCCAAACCCTTTCTATTCATATACTCATCCAAATGCTTTTTAAACATTGCAATTGTACCAGCCTCCACCACTTCCTCTGGCAGCTCAGTCCATACCCGTACCACCTTCTGCGTAAAAACATTGCCCCGTAGGTCTCTTTTAGATCTTTCCCCTCTCACCCTAAATCTATGCCCTCTAGTTCTGGACTCCCCGACCCCAGGGAAAAGAATTTGCTTATTTACCCTATCCATGCCCCTCATGATTTTGTAAACCTCTATAAGGTCACCCCCTCAGCCTCCGACATTCCAGGAAAACAGCACCAGACCGTTCCGCCTCTCCCTATTGCTCAAATCTTCCAACCCTGGCAACATCCTTGTAAATCTTTTCTGAACCCTTTCAAGTTTCACAACATCTTTCTGATATTAAGGTGACCAGAACTGCACACAATATTCCAATAATGGCCTAACCAACGTCCTATACAGGCGCAACATGACCTCCCAACTCCTGTACTCAATACTCTGACCAATAAAGGAAAGCATAACAAATGCCTTCTTCACTATCCTATCTACCTGTGACTCCACTTTCAGGGAGCTATGAACCTGCACTGCAAGGTCTCTTTGTTCAGCAACACTCCCGAGGACCTTACCATTAAGTGTATAAATCCTGCTAAGATCTGCTTTCCCAAAATGCAGCTCCTCGCATTTATCTGAATTAAACTCCATCTGCCACTTCTCAACCCATTGGTCCATCTGGTCAAGATCCCATTGTGATCTGATTTAACCTTCTTCACTGTCTACTACACCTCCAATTTTGGTGCCATCTGCAAACTTACGAACTATATCTCTTATGCTCACATCCAAATCATTTATATAAATGACAAAAAGTACTGGACCCTGCACGATCCTTGTGGCACTCCAAGGTCACAAGCCTCCAGTTTGAAAAACAACTCTCAACCACCACCCTCTGTCTTCTATCTTTGAACCAGTTCTGTAGCCAAATGGCTAGTTGTTCCCTTCAACAACTTGCCCACTACTGATGTCAGGCTCACTGGTCTATAGTTCCCTGGCTTGTCCTTACCACCTTTCTGAAATAGTGGCACCACATTAGCCAACATCCAGCCTTCCGGCACCTCACCTATGACTATCGATGATCCAAGTATTTTAATAAGAGGCCCAGCAATTACTTCCCTAGCTTTGCACAGAGTTCTAGGGTACACCTGATCAGGTCCTGGGGATTTATCCACTTTATGCTTTGCCTTTTTGACTTTTACATCATCTGGATTTGTTTGGTCCAAGTTCTCTTCTTCCATTAATTACTTTTGTAATTGAAGGCTGTAGTTCAACAGTTTGTTGTCTTTGAGAGCAGTTTCAATTTGAGTGGGTTTACAGGAAACATTGTTACTCCATTCAAAAGGCCCTTGGGATTTCCTTTGCACAAGTTCGCAGCCAACCACTGTGTACTGTCTTAATACTCCTGAAATGACAGCAACCAACAGTGTTCCATCCTTCTTTCTCGCTCAGTGTACCCAGTGAGCATTCATCTTGTCTTCAGCAACAGTCACTCATCTAACCATTGCCTATAACGAGAAGCCACTGCAGTTGTTGATCTGGTCAGGTACAATATGTCACTTCTGTTCTGGTAGGTTTGATTAAAAAAAAAACCTCATTTTTATATAAATCAAATTGATGGATATTAGTGCAGAGGGAAAATCATGCAGTATTTCAGCACTTAGCAAGCTGAGATCAGACAAAACAGTCCACTTATCTGCTCTATCATTCCCACCAACAGCAAAACAACATAATGTTGAAGAGATCATGCTCAATTTGGTGGGATGACACCACAAGTGCTTTCATTATTACATTACTTTCCATGGTATGTAGACCTTGAGAAGGTGATGAGCCATGCTGCAGTCCATGCACTGTAAGTACATCAATAATGCTGTCAGATAAGGAGTTCCAAGACTTGGACTCTGGAGAGTGCTAAACAGCATTTTTTTCAAAAAGCAAGAGGAAGGAGTTCAATGGGATCCTTCACGAGATGCTTTGATTGCAAGGAAATTAAAGGTGATAAGGGAGTGTGGATTTTGAAACAAACAGATCAGCCATGGTCTGAGTGAACAGCGAAGCAGGCTCGAGGGGCTAAATGGTCCCTACTACTATTTTGCATATTCAAATGGATACAGGTTTTTTTTCATGCTCTGTAATGATTATAGGCTTGGGTGTGCAGGTCACAACTTCAAAATTTTCAGTTGATAAAAACTTGAAAGTCCTGAGAGGGTACTGCTATATTGCAAGAGTATATGATTGGTATAAGAAATAGGTTTGTGGGCAGTGAAAGTTAACGCAGGAACTTTATGTCAACCACAAAGATCAGGTGCCAAAACATATAGACAAAAAGGACAGAATGCGAAAATCAATCTGTTCAACCTGCAATTAGTTTTTAATTTGAACATTCATTCACATGTGCCCGTTAACATTTGGCACTAGAAGTAACCTTGAAATTACCAAACAGGATTTTAATCATAACCAGAATTATCCATAATGGGTCTACTAACACAGTTTCTTGAGAAAGAAATGTTAAGCACACGTTGGAAACTCCTGTCAAACTACTGAAAGTAGTAAAGTTTTCAATGATTTAATACACTTACCGACCATGTGCTTTCTGACGTGGGCCATTGTGTAAAATTTCTTCTCGCAGATTTCGCATGAAAATTTTTTCTCTGCATAACCGTGTACTATTTTATTATGCTCATGAAGTGACCAGAGCTTCTTAAACCCCTTCCCGCAGGTGACACACTGAAATACAGAACAGAATGTCTCTTTTTAAAAAAAAGGTGTCAGCTTAACTCTCACAGCATTTACAGGAGACAGAAAATCTAGACAGGTGGCCTGTGTACAGTAGCTCCTGATGGATACTCAAGCCACAGCTGATTAAGAAATCAAGTTAAAATCTGTGTGGTTTGTTTTTACACAATGTACATTTGAAGCAAGTGGAAAGTTAGCAGTAGAAAGGTTAGAATTTGAGGTCCCACAAGTTTAATTTGCAAGCATAGTTCAAGACTACTACATTTCTAGTTTATGTATATTTCAGTTAGGTCTGGTCTTTTCCACAGATTTCATGCATCTCTCCTGTCCAAATGGCTGATTGTGTTTGGCCTCTGGGGAGCTACATTCTGTGCAAGCAATTTGTCAAGTAGTTCATTTTCACAGAATTGCAATTACTGCAAGTGTGATGGTGGAGGTTTATATTCTGGCATTTGGCAAGACAACTTTTTTTATGGTGACACAATGAGAAAAAAACTATGGTTTTAGTACTTCAATGCTCAAAACTTCAAAAACAAGTGTAGGTATAGGTCTAAGATCCCTTGGGCAAGTTATTGGGACGCCTGTGTTTAATCTTACACTCATTGAACAGAATTTCAAAATTTCACAACACTGAGTGAAGCTATTCCTCAATGACAAATCCCTTAACCTGAGACCATGACTTCTAGGTTTAGTCACTCTCAGAGGAATTTTCCTCTCCATCATCTCTCCTTGAATAATTTCAAATTGCGAAGAGCTTACACTGGAGAATATTATTACATAGAAGGTCAATCAGACCCAGATCCTTGCTCTAACTCTAGGTTTGCATCCCTCAAGAGCCCATCCAATTTCCTTTTGAAATTAGTCATTGTCTTTGCTTTCATCATTCTCACTGGCAGCAGGTTGCAGGTGATTTTCTACTTTTGCACTCCGACTGTATCTCTTGTCCCATAATGACCTGTATCCTCGAGTCCTTGCCCATCAGTTAACAGGAACAGTAGTTTTAAACTCTTGAGAACATAAACGCCTTCAACACTTTGCAACATCAAGCATTGCAAAGGCTGATTTATCTCAATTTTCTCTTTAGTTTGAGTGTGGATGACTTAACTGATGCCACCCAACCTTCCCTCTCCAGTTCCTCCCAGCTGTAAAACAACTAACACTGCATATTACACAAGCAGTTTAACTGAACTTCCTCACTCTCCATTACTTCTAAGCAGCATACACGCTACACAATCTTCCATAACCACAAGATCATTGAAAAATGTTGATTTAATTGTGAATGAACTCTGCCAGTAATCTGATAACAGAGGCCTCTTACTTACATTTGAGTAACAGGCAACAATGACTTTAAAAATCACAACTTTACAGTTAGGAACAATAGACAAAAACAGAAATTGCTGGAAAAAATCTGTACCGAGAAATCAGAGTTAAAGATTCGGGTCAAGTGACCCTTCCTCAGAACCAAACAATTTCACTGCTTATGTATAAATTCTGATATTGAAAAGTCTGAAATACAGAGAAGAAATAACAGTAATAGACTGTGCAACCCTTACAGCTTGCATTCAATAAGATCTTGCTGAACTTCTATTTCAACCCTAGACTTGATACAACTTAAAAACACTGACATCCCTTGCCAAGCTGCACCTTCAGCACTATGCTCTTTGACAATGATAAATATGCTGACTAGCAAGTGTTTCACACTGCTAATCAATGTTACCTTAGCTGCTAATCGCTTACAGTGCCAAATTGATTGTACGCATGAATGTGATCCCATACACATGCAAATTTGCTGATGATACAAAGCTGGGTGGCAGGGTGAAATGTGAGGAGGATGTCAGCAGATTACAGGGTGACCTGGACAGGTTAGGTGAGTGGTCAGATGCAGTTTAATGTGGATAAATGTACGGTTATCCACTTTGGTGGCAAGAACAGGAAGGCAGATTACTACCTAAATGGAATCAATTTAGGTAAAGGGGCAGTACAAAGAGATCTGGGTGTTCTTGTACACCAGTCAATGAAGGTAAGCATGCAGGTACAGCAGTCGTGAAGAAAGCTAATAGCATGCTGGCCTTCATAACAAGAGGGATTGAGTATAGAAGCAAAGAGGTTCTTCTGCAGCTGTACAGAGTGCTGGTGAGACTGCACCTGGAATATCGCGTGCAGTTCTGGTCTCCAAATTTGAGGAAAGACTTTCTGGCTATTGAGGGGAGCATTCCTGAAGAAGGGCTTATGCCCGAAATGTCGAATCTCCTGTTCCTTGGATGCTGCCTGACCTGCTGCGCTGTTCCAGCAACACATTTTCAGCTCTGACTGCCATTCTATAAGATCTCGGCTGAACTGCCCAATGCCACACTGCTTGATATTTCAAAAATCTATTTTCTCTTTAAATACTTTCAATGATCTAGCCTTCACAGCTGGAATAAATACTTTTTTCAACTCAGTTTTAAACAAGCACCTTAGTCTGGAAGTACATACCCCAGCTTGAGGTTCCCCTACTTGTGGAAACATCTCAACATTCACCCTGTCAAGCCTCTTCAGAATCCTGCATGTTTCAACAAAATCACCCCTCATTCTTCTAAACTCTCATGAATAAAGACCTAACCAAATAAACATTCTTGATAGACCTCCATCCCAGGAATTAGTCGAATGAATGTCTTTTGAACTGCTTTCAATAACAGTACTTTCCTTTCTACTAAAACTGTAAACAGTACTCCAAGTGCAGCCACAACAATATCACCTCCAGTTGTACCAAGATGTGTATTTTTAAATTTCAACCCCCTAGCAGTTGTCAAGATGGTGAAGGGCTGCCAGCACCTTAGAGTTGAACCTCAAATAAATCAATGCCTTTATGATAGGAGGTGCCTCTGCTTTTATTAGGCAAAGTTGTTTTTGATTGGATTGTAACCATGCTTAATATATGACAGTGTTATCAAATCAGCCACTAGCAATGTGGCTGTTTGCCTTTGTGATTAATAAGAATTCATGCAGGACACAGTTGCTTGTCATGTGATATGATTGTGTACTTTAACCTTTTCCTGTATTTGTTGATAAAATACCAAGGCAACAGGGAAAGAGGGCAAGTGTGTTTTTTATTAATTATTTGAGGGTACTGAGTTTCACTGGCTGGGCCAGCATGTACTTCTTATTGATCACTGTGTGTACTTTAATTCCCAGTTACTGCATTTAATTATCTGCCCAAATAGATTAGATGATGGGCAGATATGCCAGACTTCAGTACCACAAAAACACACATAATAAAGCTATTTTCTAATCAACCTATTCAGGGATGTTATTCCACACTTCTGAAATAGGTAGGATTTGAACTTGGACCTCCAGGTTCAAAGGTAGAGATATTACAATTGCACCACAAGATCTCTACTATGTGGACGGTGGGCTGTTATTGTGGTCTACTCAACCACTGGAAATAAGTGCTATAGGACAATAAATGCCAATGAATAACAAGCAGTTACATGTCGTTTCAAAGGATGAGCAACATCTGACCACATTCTGGACGGCTCATAGGGTGCATCTATTACACAATGTTGCGCAAGTTCACAATCTCAGTGATTATGTTAAGTCAAAATATAGCTTGCAACCCCTGGACAAAAACAGAGACATTGCATGAAGTGAGAGCATACACATTGGAACTCTAACCTTCGTTTAAAGAGGAAGATTTAAATCTCATTGCACTGAATGGTAACAGATCTTTATTAAGTAAATGGAAATGTGAAGTGGATTTATCTGCATCACATAGAGGCTGTTTCTTTACTAAAATTAACACATGACTGAAAACAGGATAATTATAGCCACACCATGGCTTGTTCCTAAACTCTGTAAATAACACTGATGTATCAAAGGTCATTTGGTCATGTATAGGAAGACATCAATGTATGGAGTAACTAATTTGCAATATCAAGATTGTTAAGAAACCAAGCTAAAAATAGTTAGTGCTGAAAAAGTGTGCAAGGAGGAAATAAATACGATACCTCAGATTCAGTTCCCATTTCATCCTTTTTATTACAGGTGTGCAGTTTTAATGCACTGTTTCACCAATTTTCATTTTTAACCTAACTTCTAGTTTGTGCAATAGTTTAAATCAATCGCATCAAAAGCGCGAGGATACATATTTGAAGTGTTGTAACCCCAAAGATTACAGACTAAGTGATGGAAAGTAGAATGAGGCATGATAGTTCTTCTTTAATAGACAGATGAAGTGGGCCTTCTGTACAATGTATTTTCTGTTATTTTTAACTCTATGAGGTAAATAATTGGCATACTGATTTTACAGCACAAGGTGCACGTGCTTAAATTATGCACACTTCTATTACATCTGGCCAGGAATTTAGAATTAATTGCAGTCCATGTATTAAAAATTAGAACTTTTTGTTGGATCATTAATTCCTGTGGTACCCTTCTCTCTGTTCTCAGAAGGCCATGTAATTCACACATGAATAGATGTGACAAGAGGACTGGTTTCATGGCCAGATATGGATGTACCACCTGATCTTGCTCTCCTTTGCCAAACCTCCTCTCTTGATCATTCTGCTCTACAAATAATCACCCTCAGTTTCTGGCCAATTTTCAACCCGATCACAATCACAAATTCACAGGTCATTGTCATTTTTTTTTAGATTAGATTACTTACAGTGTGGAAACAGGCCCTTTGGCCCAACAAGTCTACACCGACCTGCCGAAGCGCAACCCACCCATTCCCCTACATTTACCCCTTTACCTAACACTACGGGCAATTTAGCATGACCAATTCCCCTGACCTCCTGTTGGAGGAAACCGGAGCACCCGGAGGAAACCCACGCAGAACACAGGGAGAATGCGCAAACTCCACACAGTCAGTTGCCTGAGTCGGGAATTGAACCCGGGTCTCTGGCGCTGTGAGGCAGCAGTGCTAACCACTGTGCCATTTTGTTGTTTGCTATGTTGCCATATTCCCATATTCCCTACATTACAATAGACTACACAGGGTTTTGAAATGTATAGAGGTTATGAAAACATCTAAGTAAATGCAATACTTTCTTTTTATTTCCATTTGCCCTTTCATTTTGTCACCTCTCAAATTCATTCCCACCTTTGTCAGAACTCCACGTTTTAAACTCTCCAATCAAGTTTTTTCCCCCACCACAGAACCAAATGGCTCTTTTCAAAAGTTACAAATGACATACTATGAGATCATGCTAAAGGCAAACTATGCCCTCAATCTTATGCCCGCATTGATTTGTGGGCTTTGACACAGTTGATCATGCTGTGCTATTCCACGGCCTTTGCAGGCTGGGTTGTCTGTGCTTGGTCAATTACTTTTTAAATGTATATAAACGTGCTAATAAATGGTAACAGTTTGTCTTCCTGCCTCCACACTGTTACCTCCAGTTTGGACCTCTCTTATTTCTCTAATACTTGTTATCCTTCACTCAAAAACAGCATCAGTTTCCACATATATATTGACAACACACAACCCTACCTCACCACCATCTCTCTGACTCTTCACTCTCTCCAAATTATGAGACTGTGTCTCTATCTGGTTAAGAATGAATTTAATCCACTTAAATAGCAAAATTTGTGTTTTCTGACATTCACCAGAACATGTGATACTGTAAAATTAAAAACAGTTACTGTGAAATTACTACAAGTGGGAGAAGTGAGATGGAAAAGATGTTGACTTATGTGGTGATGCTTTTGAGTGCCTCAGCAAGGAAAAGCTGATAGCTGATGACAACAGAGATACCCTTTATACAGCCAAATAGAGAAAGCAATAACTAAAATCACCACTAATAGCAAGAAAAGGGATGTGTTACACGAAAACAGATACCGCTCCACAGTAAGCTTGCTGATTTCCTCTGTGCACACTTTCCAGCTGTTTACAGAGATATATTGTAGATCACACTTGTTGTCTAAGGAAGGAGAAAGAAACACAAAGCAGGAATATCACCGTAACGAGAAGGTGAAAAGCTTAAAGTCTATATGGTCTATTATCATGGGTGTGTCTCTAGATTCTGCTTGGTGGTATATTCTGTTTTCCACAGTACCAGACTGTGTAAATCTCACTGTATTGGAAAAACTAAAAACATTAACTTCAATCTCTACAACAAACTCCACTCTCGAGCTGCTGGCTCTATCCCTTTCTCAGGCTAAACCAGATAAATCACAACTTGGTATTATACCTGTCCCAGGGATGAGTTTCTGATCACATATTGAAGTCATCACTGAGCTTGCCAATTTCCAATTTTGTAAACAGACTTCATCCCACCTCAGTTCATTTGTAGGATCACTCATCGATGCCGTTGTTACCACTAAACCAGACTATCCTACCACATCTCAGCTGACTTCGCATGTTTTACCCACCATAAACATGAGATTATCTCCAACAATGGACAACTCCCATCAAATTTTATTCATCCACCATCCTTCTGCTCACTGACCTACGCAAGTTGCGAAGTTAGCAAAGTCCTTTGTTTAAAATTCTCATCTTGGTTTTCAAAACCCTCCACTTTGCCACTGCTGAATAACCCAGTATCAAAATCCCAGGAGGTTCTCATCGACCAGAAACTTAATTGGACCAGCCATGCAAATTCTGAGTGTACAGGAGCACCTTCAGAGGTTGGAAATTCTGCATCAGGTAACTCTTCATCCAGTTCCTATAAAGTACATTTCAAACATGTTTTGATCAAATACTTTCTACTTGCCCAAACAAGTGAATTTTCAATAGTATTCAAGAACCAAATCAGAAGGGTTAACAAATACTGAACTTACCAACGATGCGCACATTCAATAAGCAAATTAAAAGTAAGATTCTAATCTCTTGAGCATTTCTACCTTTAATCATTCGTGAATGCAGCTGCCAGGACCTTGAACTTAAGTTTTTCCCCTCTCACCCTTAACCCATGTTTTCATCAAACTACTCTGTAGTATTTTCTTTCATGCTTTGTCCTGGAAGAATAAAATCAGCTATTGGATCATCAGCATATAAAAATAACTCTTTTGCCTTTCTAACCTGGGTGAATAATTGGGTTTTTCCTACGTATTGTCAAAGTTTTCAATCCTATGTTGTTCCTCTCCAGTGTATTGCTGGTTCAGGGCCATACTTCAAAGACTTCAGAGGTTCTTTTCTTCCCCCCATCCTTCAGTGTTCTCCTCCTGTTGCTCTTTAAATTGGAGTCTTCTGATGTCTTTTCCATGCCTATTGAATCTTCTCCTGTTCAGTTTTTTCTCAAAGCCATTCAAAGGTTTGGCCTGCTTTTGGAGTCTTTCACTTGTTACCCAGCTGCTCCATCAAAGCCTTTGGAGTTTCCATCTTGCCTTTGGATTGTTTGCTTTTCAACTCTGTCCCTTGAACTCTGCTTTAACTGCAGCTCCTATCCTTATGGTATTTGCTCAAGAATAAACCTCGACTTTTTTTTTTCTTTAAGTCAATGCAGCTACCTGTACACTGGAGTATTTCAGGCTGTCAATGTGTACACATCCACTCTGGCCTGAGGTTGCTCACTATTTATCTCTAAGTAAGGCTCTTCATCTCCTGAATTTTGCCATATCCCTATATGGAAATTCATTCTGCATGCTTATCATGTTTTACATAAAAAGTAAGTTTCATAATGTTGACCTTAAAATTACTCTTATTTATTTTAAACATGATTAGTCCTGAAAGTAATAACTTGGTTAATGTTTTCCATACACTGAATGATCTTGCATACTTTCCTTAAAATCATAAACAAAAACAGAAATTGCTGGAAAATCTCAGCAGGCGTGGCAGACTCTTTGGAGAGAAATCAGAGTTAATTTGGGTTCAGTGACCCAAAGAAGAAAGGAAGCAATTTCCAGCAATTTTTGTTCTTGTTTCAGATTTCGAGCATCCGCAATTCTTACTGTATGTTTTCCCTTTAAAATCATCTTCATTATTTAGATTTTCAAACTTAAGGTTTATTTGTCTAGTCTTTCATGGACAGCAGAATTAGTAATTGGCATTTCTATGTGCTGCTTTTAAATGCTTAAATGTCTCTTAGCAACTAGAATAGAGCATCACATCAAGATTTAATCTAGCATCACACAAAATCAAGACCATCTCCTGCTACTCAATGAATCAACACAAGCTGGAGTTTGCAACTCTTGATCTTAATGGTTCATGGAACATATTTGCACAGCCTCAATGACAAGCAAAATCTGATTAACTGTCAAAAAGGTAGCTGACAGCCAGATACAAAACATTCACAGATATGCAGTTATTCTGTACTGTGACCCAAGTGGTTGCACAGGTAAGCAATTTGGAAATCATCTCTAGTATAAGAATAACAGATTGTTCTTAAAAAAAACCCTTCAGTGAATCTAACATCAAGAAGAGAAAAAAAAAGTTCTTCCTTTCAAACAAATATTAAAACACTGAAATTGCCAATTTCTCATCTTCACATAAAAATAATTTGCATTGTTAGCTAGCTCCTAATATTTTTATTTCCTATATCCTCCAATATGTCAAGATGTAATATTCGGACTGCAATTCGTTTGGATATCAGCTGTCAAAAAAAACCTATAATTTTTGCAAAGGTTTGTAATTAAAATCACTGAACAACCAGTCAATTCAGGACAAGGTACAGCATGTACTAGTTGGGGACAAAAAAATTGCTTTGGATTGTTATTAATTTACATTTGGCCGTTGATCAAGTCTCAAACATATAACACATACAGGAAAAATACAAATAAGTAAACACTTAAATTAGAATTATCAAAAGTAGCATTATTCTGGGAGTCCAACATGCTCCAACCTAGGCTGCTGAGAATTTCCATCTTCGAGTCAGCATAATACAGCATGGAAACAGGCCGCTCAGCCCAAACTGATCCATGCTGACCACGGTGCCCACTTAGCTTGTTCCAACAGCTCGCATTTGGTCCATATCCCTCTAAATCCTTCTCATCCATGTACCTATCCAAATATTTTTTGAATGTTGCTATTGTACCTGCCTTAACCACTTTCTCTGGCTGTCCATTTCACATATACACAACTCTCTGCATGAAGTAGCTGCCCCTCAGGTCCTTCTTAAAACTTTTCCTCTCATTTTACTTTTAGCCTTCTAGTTTTCAATTCCCCATTCCTGGGAAAAGGACTATGTAAGTTCATCCTATCTATGCCCGTCATGATTGTACATGCCTCAATAAGGTCATCCCTCATTCTCCTACATTCCAAGGAATAAAGTCCGATCCTGGCCAATCTCTCCCCATAACTCAGGCCTACCCGTCCTGGCAACATCCTTGTAAATCTTCTTCGCTCTCTTTCCAGTTTACCTGAGCCTTTCCTTTACAGGGTGACCAAAACAGTAAGCAATACTCCAAGTGGGGCCTCACCAACAACATATAATGCCCCAATTCTTATACTCAATGCCTCGACTGATGAAGGCCAGCATGCTAAATGCTTCTTCACCACTGTCTACCTGTGACACCGCTTTCAAAGAACTATGCACCTGTACTCCTAGGTCCCTCTGTTCCACAACACAGCTCAGCACCTTACCATTTACTGTACAAGTCTTACCTTGTTTGATTTTCCAAGGTGCAACACCTTACACTTATCTGTATTGAATTGCATTTGCCTATCCTCAGCCCACTTCCCCATCTGATCAAGATCCTTCTGTAATTTTCATCCACAAACTTACTAATCATGCTTTGTACATTCACATCCAGATTATTTATGTAAATAACAAACGTCCCAGCACCGACTCCTGTGGGACACTACCAGTCACAGGCCTCTAGTCTGGGAAACAACCTTCAACCATCACCAACTGCTTCCTAACACTGAGCCAATTTTAAATCCAATTAGCATACTCTCCCTGGATCCCATGCGAGCTAACCCTCATGATTAACCTTCCATGCCAGACCTTTTCAAAGGCCTTTCTAAAGTCCACACAACAACATCCACTGCCTTATCCTCATCTATTCTCTTGGTTCCCTCATCAAAAAACTCAGATTTGTCAGACATGGCTTTCCACGCACAATCCATGCTGACTATCTCTAATCAGACCTTGACTATCCAAATGTTGGTTGATCCTGCTCTGCAGTATCTTCTCCAACAACTTGCCTACCATTGATGTCAGGCTCACTGGCCTGTAGCAAACTTGTCTTTGCTACCTTTCCTAAACAATGGAACAATATTAGCCACCCTCCAGTCTTCCAGAACTTCACCAGTGGCTAAAAATGAAGCAAAAATCTCTGCAAAGGCCTCTGCAATTTCTTCCCTAGCCTCCCACAATATCAGAGGATGGACTTGATCAGGCCCAAAGGATTTATCCACCTTAACAAGCTATAATGCTGCAAAAGCCTCCTCTCTGGTCATATGTAGGCGGTGCAAAACATCTCCATTTGTTGCCCTTATTTCCTTAGCATCCATGATTGTTCCTTCAGTGTGCAAATTAGGTGCAGTATTTTCTACATTCCTACACTGATTAAGTTTAAAAAATGCATCACTTCTGGGAGTGGAGGGAGTGAATCTTCAAGGTGGATTGGACACCTATCAATTGGCCTGCTTTGTGGTTGACTTTCTAAAATATATTCTTTCATGAGATATGGGTGTCATTAGTAAGGCAAAAGTGAGGACTGCAGATGCTGGAAACTAGAGTTTAGATTAGAGTGGTGCAGGTCAAGCAGCATCCGGGGAGCAGTAAAATCAACGCTTCGGGCAAAAGCCTTCATCAGGAATGGAGGCAGGGAGCCTCCAAGGTGGACAGAAAAGTGTGTGTGCGCGCGCGCGCGCGCATGTTGGGGGGGGGGGCAGACACTGGCGAAAAGGTAGCAAAGAGTCTTCAGGGCAGAGGAGATGACCTGAGGGCTGCAGTGGGAGAGAGATTCACTGAGATTCTTGTGGAGAGAGGAGAACTTCTTCAAGGTATGATTTGGAGATGTCTACCTTCTTCAAGGTAGGCATCCTTGCAAGAGGATTTGTGGTAAGGTTAAAATCTGTTGTTAGTAAGGCTAGCATTCATTGTCCCTCCCTAATACCATTGATCTGAGTAGTTTCCTCATCCATTTCAGAAGGTAGTGAAGAATCAACCACATGATTGTCGACACGCAATTACATAAGGGCCAGAATAGGGTGTCAGATTTCTTATGGAGTACAGTCATATTAGACTCAAAACTTTCTCTCTCCACAGATGCTACTAGACCTATTGAATTTCTCTAGCACTGTTTAAAGAGATCACCCTTTAGAACCAAGGAGAAATTCCTTCAGTCAGAAGGTGGAACTTATTGCTGCGAAGGATTGTGGAGACCAAGTATTTAAGACAAAGAGAGATAGATTCTTGATTGGTAAGGGGATTAAGTGTTACAGGGAAAAGGCAGAAGAATGGGATTGAGAAACATATCAGTCATTATTAAATGGCAGATCAGACTCAATGCACTAAATGGCTTAAGTCTGCTCATGACTTAGGATCTTATGGCTTCTCATTCAGATCGAGCATCTGCAGTATTTCACTTATCATTATAACAGATTTCTTTCCTTAAATGATATTTGTTAATGACAAAAATGTGAACAGTGGCCTTGAAATGGAGACTAGCTTTAATCCCAGATTTCTTATAATTAATTTAGTTAAAATTCCAGCAACAGTCTTGGTAGTATTAGAAGTCTCATCCCCAAAGCATTAACCTGGGCTTCAGGATTACCCGTTTAGTAATCATGTCAAGCTTCATGTATGTCGTTATTGGTGCATTCATCTATTCAATTCAGAGTATTCTATAACCACCTGACTCATTCCTTTCAAACTGGATGCAAACTTCAATCATATTAGTCACCGTTGCCTACTGGTGCCTTTGCTCTGAGGTCATTAATTAATTCTGATTACACAGTAACAGATTTAACAAACTGAATTCTGGTTGATTCTGTACATGCTGCTCTAAGAAACTATCTTAAAAAATATTCCATGAATTGCTCATCCAAGCTACAAATGCCAATCTGATTTTTTTTAGTTTATGTATAGATTAAAATCATCCATGATTATTATCCCTTTACCACAAGAATCCAATATTTATTCAATATTCTTTGTCCAACATTGAGGTTACTATCAGGAGACCTGTTGTACTCTCCCACTAGTGACAATTTTCCTCTACCTCACGTCCTCATGAAGAGGAATTCCAAAGACTTCAAAACACATGAAGGTGATATGGCTGTTAATGCTTTTATGTACCTCCTCATTTTACAGAATTTTACAAAACTAGCTATTAGGAGACAGACTGTGGTGGTAGAAGGCAGTTTGTGAGACTGGAGGCTAGTGTCCATTGGCATTATACAGGAAGTGATCTATGCTGGGTCTCTTATTGCTTGTGGTGCATATAAACAATACAGATGAGGAGGAGGAGGAAAAAGATGATGGTAGGTCAATTTGCAGATGACAATGTCTAGATTAGAGTGGTGCTGGAACAGCACAACAGGTCAGGCAGCATCCGAGGAGCAGGAAAATCGACATTTCGGGCAAAAGCCCTTCATCAGGAATGAGGCAGGGAGCCTCTGGGGTGGAGAGATAAATGGGAGGGAGAGGGGCTGGGGAGAAGGTAGCTAAGAGTACAATAGGTGGATGGAGGTTGGGATGAAGATGATAGATCGGAGAAGACGGTGGCGGAGATAGGTGGACTGACAGGTAGGACAGGTCAGAGGATGGTACTGAGCTGGCAGGTTGCAACTGGGGTAAGTTGGTGGGAGGGGAAATGAGGAAACCGGTGAAGTCTACCAGTTGGATAACAATGCCAGGTGGCTAATTGTAAGGAAAAGATCTTATAGGAATATGTGGATAGGTTGGTCAGATGAGAACATCTGTGGTAGAATGAATTTAACCCTGAAAATAAGTGTTGGGGGAACTTGTGGGTGGTGGTGTTCCCATGCATCTGCTGTATTGTCTTTCCAGATGGAATGATTGTGCGTTGGAAGCTGCTGTCGAAGGAAATTCGGTGGATTTCTGAAGAACAGCTTGTAGATGGCGCAAAAGACAATTTGCTGGCAAAACTCAGCAGGTCTGACAGCATCTGTGGGAAGAAAGCAGCGTTAACATGTTGAGTTTAGTGACTTTACATCAGAACCACTTCTGGACTTATGATGGGAGTGTGTTAGTCAAGTAGATGATGTTTGGGCCAAGGACAATACCCTGAGGAATTACTGCAGAATTGTCCTGGAACTGAGGTGACTGGCTTCCAAACATCTCATTTCTGTTGAAAAGTCACCAGATTTAAAACATTAACACTGTTTTCTTCTTGCAGATGCTGCCAGACCTGTTGAGTTTCACCAGCAATTTTAGTTTTTTGTTTCAGTTTTCTAGCAAATGCAGTTCTTTGTTTTATTGTAGATGATCCATTTTGCTGCTCCCAAGTGTTGGTGGTGGAGGGAATGGATGTGGTGCCAATCAAACAGGCTGCCTTGCTCTGGATGGTATAAATCTTGAGTAATGTTGGAGTTGCATTCATCCAGACAAGTAGGTTGTATTCCATTTCATTTGTAGATGGTGGACAGTCTTTGGAGAGTCAGAAGGTGAGTGTAAGCTTCCTAGCCTCCTACCCGTCTTTTAGGCATTGTATTTATACATACACTGTAATCCAGTCTGTTTCTGTTCAATGGTAACCCCAAGGACTTTAATAGTGTGGGATTCAGTGATGGTGAAACATTGGAATATCAAGAGGCCAATAGCTAGTTCAGTTCTGAGGAAGGGTCAGTGGACAGCTTTAATTGAGAAGTCAAAAAGTATGGCACTGGAAAAGCACAGCAGGTCAGGCAGCATCTGAGGGACAGAAGAGTTGACATTTTGGGCATAAGCCCTTTATCAGGGGTGCTTTTCCAGCACTATTATCTTTTGACTCTGATCTCTAGCAGCTGCAGTCCTCACTTCCTCCCAGCTTCAACCGATGAAGCAGCCAAAGGCAGCAAGTTAACTCTGCTTTCTTCCCACAATGCTGACATCCCTGAGATTTTCCACCAATTTCTGATTTTGTCACTAATAGTTTGATTTTCTCGTTGGAAATGGTCACTCCATGGCACTTGTGGCACAAATGTTACTTTCCCAGTTTTACAGCTTTAATAATGGTGTATTAGTATCAATGGCTTGGAATTCAAAACAAGGTAGACATAAAATTGTATTACCTTCATTAATACATTAAAAGTGTCCTTTTTCTTAACTATAGAAGTAATTTAGAGGGTTCTTTACACATTAAATCATGTCAAACTTTATTGATCGGTATTAATAATGGATTTCACTCATGCAGCCCTGTGCAGCTCACCAAAACATAAATGGCCCTCCAGCCCAAATAACTGTCCAGCCCTGCTGAAAGGTGTGACTCAGTGATGACGACTTTGTAGGCAGTTGCTCGACTCATTCTCCTCTGTCCTGTAAGTACTCAATTCAGTATACTCTGTAAATCTCTGCAGTACAGCAATTAGATGTACATCAGACAGAGTGCTTTTCAGTTCAAGATAAGACACAAGTTAAACATATTCTCACAACCGTGTTGGTTTATGTAGGATTTGAATGCCATATTAGTCATTATACATAAATCACCATAAGTACAAGTCAGAGTTCTAACCCATTACTCTTACAGAGCAGAAACTCAGTGGGTTAAAAGAATGCCATCTCTCAAAGAAATATGCCTATATTGACAGTTCAAGGCCAAGATTTTAATTGTAAAATCATTGCAACATCTGCTCTACACTGAGTCAACAGTGTATGTGACTTATTTAAGAAGTCACTGAACAGCTTACTCAATATCAATATTTAAAGACTGCTTTTTAACAGGTTCAACTGATGAATCAGCTAAAGGCAGCGAGTAGCAGGAACATTCTTACTCAATTTTCACTCCATATTGGATTAGGTGATCTTAACTGAGACAGCAGCAGGAATGCTATATTATGGTGACCTTGTAACTGTCATTGATTACTATATTAAAAACCCAACTGGCTCACTGATGTCAGACACATAAAATAGCCAAGGCTGATCAAAGGCTGATTACATAATCACAAGCTTCTGAATCCCTGCATTTTATAGACAAAGGAGTTGGAAATGAGCGGTCTTACCTCTGTTCAGTTCTGGAAGAAGGAAAACCTCAAAACCCATAATGTTGAATAAACACAAATACTTTTAGTTACCCCTTCACCTCACAATGGAAATTCTAATGGGGGAGGTAAGTCTGTACTATTAGCTTAATAAACATTTAAACAAGCTTACCAAGATGGGCCCTCAGCATCTGAATTGCCTGTGTATCTAACATGATAACATCAGTTTGTTGAATTTCTGAAGTCTGGAATTTTGGGATTCAAAGTCAGCATCTCTTTGATCTCTAGAAGGACAGGACTACAGGCTGAGATGATATTCTGCCCAGGACTCTCCATCTAAGTCACCAAGCTGTTGGAAATGTTCTGAAGAAGAGTCATGTTAGACTTGAAAAGTTATCTCTGCTTCATTCTCCAGAAATGCAGCAAAGCTGCTATCTTTCCTTTAGTTGCTGGCTAGAAAGAAGCCTGCAAGAAAGGAATCAATGAGGCTAAGCACCCAGAGAGTTATTGGATACTGACTTCTGGAATTTGTAACTTATGTCAGCTAATCATAGAATCCCAATAGTGTGGAAATAGGCCACTCAGCCCAATAAGTCACACTGACTCTCTGAACAGCATCTCATCTATACCCATTCCCCTACCCTACGCCTGTAACCCTGCATTTCCCATATTAACTTACTTAATCTGCACATTCATGGCCACTAAGCATGATTTATCATGGCCAATCCGCCTAATTCTCACCTCTGTGGACTGTGGGAAGAAACCAAAGCACCCAGAGGAAATCCACAGAGACACAGAGAATGTGCAAACTCCACACAGACAGTCGCCTGAGGTTGAATTTGAACCTGGGTCCCTGGCGCTGAGAGGCAGCAATGTTAACTACTGACAACCATTTATAACTTATCTCCTTTCTCCTGTCCTGTCTTCCTTAATTTCCTGAGTACTTGCTGCATGAATGTAGCAGTGAAGCAACTTCAATGTTTCATTAATAAGTAAAATCTCTGATTTAATCTCAAAACGCTTTTACTGTGGATTTTGTCAAAAATTTACATCAGGATAATTCATTTTGCTCCAGCTCATTAAGGAACAGGAGCAACAAGGGAAAAGTCAAACGATACCTTGCTATCTCAGGCTTAGGAGGGAAATGCAACCATAAGTTAAATTTTTCCCCATTCTCCTTTTGTACACAATAGCTATATGTGGCTCCAAATCCACAACAATGTAGTTGATTCTTAATTGTACTCAAGGACAATTATGAATGAAAATAAGTTTCACTTAATCATAAAAAAGAAAACTGAACAAGATTTTTCTCCTGGACAGAATTCAGCAAACAGTGTTTGAAATCTCATGTGAGCATTTAGAAAAAAAAATTCAAAATTAATTCAAGCTCCCTTCACCTTCCTCTGAGTTTAACAGCCTGTTAACATTCACACCCAGAAACAATCACCTGGGCAAAGAACTATGCCTAAGCATTAAATTAAATATTTAGGACAGGAGGCAAGTGGTATGAGAGCCAAGGGACAGAGAAAAGAAAAAAGTTATTAGATTTTGGGAAATGGATAACAGTTGATTAGATTCCTGTCTGTATCAATGGTGCTGAGGTGGAAATGGTGGAGATCTTCAAGGAGTAGACATCACCAACCACCTGTCCTGGTCCATCCACGTCAACACTACAATTAAGGACGCGCACCAACACCTCGCCTTCCTCAGAATGCTGAGGAAATTCAGCAAGTCCACAATGATTCTTACCAATTTTTAAACATGTACCATAGAAAGAATTCTATCCAGATGCATCACAACTTAGTATGACAACTGCTCTGCCCAAGACCGTAAGAAATTAGAGAGAGTTGTGAAGTCACCCCAGACCATTACAAAAACCAGCCTTCTTTCCACTGACTTCACCTACATTTCCCGCTGCCTCGGGAAAGCAGCCATAATAATCAAAGACCCCTCCCACCCTCGTAATACTCTTCTTCCGTCGGACAGAAGTTACTGAAGATTGAAAACACGTACCAACAGATTCATGAACAGCTTCTTCCCCTCTGTTATCAGACTTATGAACAGACCTCTCACATATTAGAGTTGATCTTTCTCTGCACCTTTTCCAAAACTGTGACATTAAATTCTGCATTCTGTTCTATTATCCTTACGTAGGTTATAACTTGCCTGGATAGCACGCTAAACAATACTTTTCACTATATCTCAGTATGTGATAATAAATCGAATCAAAATCCTGTCAAATAAAAAAAACTGGATAAAAATATTGGTTAACTTTGTGGCTACTGGGGGGTCACATATAAAATTACTTTATAATAGTTAGTCCACACATAGTACTTTAACATAGCAGAGGTTTCTGCCTGACTGCCCATTCGGTTTAGCCACAATGATCTCTCACTTGGGTCACTCTTCAGCATTTTCCTTTCTTCAAACAAAAGCCTCAGATCATTCAGTCTTTTCTTACAATTATATCCTTGCAGTTCTGGTGTTATCTTCAAGAATCTCACAGCCCACAACACCTCTAATTCTTTTAATAAATTGGAGACTAGAACTGCTCAATGTACTCCAAATATGGTTTGCTTAAGGTAACTTGTTGCTCATCATTTCTATCCCTTAAGACAAAATTCAACACCAGATTTGTATTTTCTTTAAAAATAGACAATACTTTTACTAATTGACAGTAATTTTTTGCTCCTGTGACATTATTTTAAAATTATTATTCAAGCAACAGGTTTCTTTACACTTCCCACCAAAATGTGACATCTTGTGCTTACCTATATTAAAGTACATTTGCAAATTACATGCCTATCGTGCAATGTTTTGTTTGTACATGGTCACATTATTCCACTGTATTAATATTTAAAAATTTTAAACATGTAATTTAGATTCCAGACTCTGAATAGTTAACATGAGCAGTATTCCCAGCTGCAATCCCTGTGGACCAGCATTTCCCACCTTTCACCAGGCTGAGCATAATATCCTTGACCCTAGTTTGTAGAAGATGCAGTTCAAGAGTTACAAAAACAGAAAGCTATGACGTTCCAGGTCCATTCATTATTTTTGTTGCTTTGATTACTTCCTACAAGGACGTCTTAGTTGTAATTCAGCAAGTTCCACTGTACTACCGATCAATTTTGTGTGTATGGAGGATGTACCGTAAAAGAGTGAAGATGATCTGTCTGCTTTAAAAATTTTTCGGCCAGGATGAACACACTTACTGCTTATGCACCGGTTTTAACTTCAAGGTATCTACAAGACACCTTGAAGTTAAAACTGGTGCATAAACAAAATGTGTGTTCATCCATGTGCCGAAGGTCCTAATCTTATCCTGGCCTACAAATTTTTAAAGCAGACAGATCATCTTCACTCTTTTATGATACATCTTCTAAACACAAAATTCATGGACTAAAAGTATTGATTAAACATTTACGGCCCAGCTCTACAAACCTGCAAATTAGGTATGATTTTTGCTGGATTACTATTCAAGGACCTCCTTGGCTTGGGTGGAGACGTGGAATGAGAGAAGATAAATTAGGAATAGGGTAGTTCTTTGAGCAATATGCTTACACTATAACATCACATCTACACTATCCAACTCATGCAGCAACAGCGTCTTTTTGTAAAAATGTGTGGTAAACGGGGAGACAGCAGTTAGTTAGCTGCATGACATAAGGACCACATGCATCATCACCTGTCTACAATGCAGATTTTACTTCTGTCTTCCAAACCTCCAATATGAGTGGAACACGATGTTTCTGGGACTGATCAACGCAGATTGTATTTCTACAATGAAGGTGAAATCTTTGAAATTAAACGAAAACTAATGGATATCCATTTTTCTGCTTAATTAATTCTTGGTAAGTGGGCATCATTGGAACTATTCATTGCCTCAGTTTCCCTCGAGAAGGCTTTCTTCTAGAAATACCTCAGTACGAAAGATGAAGGTACTGAGAATGCTAAGATTGAGTACTCCAAGATCTGGGTTTGAAAATGAAAACTTGGTGAGAGACAGAGGGGAGTTTGGAGGTGATGCTCTTTCCATGCACCCCTTGTTCTTCCAGGCGTAGGAGACTATGGGTTTTGGAGATACTGTCAAAGCATCTTTAGTGAATTGCTGCAATGCATCGTGTCAGTGATTCATACACTGCACTTGTGATATACTGGTAGTGAAGGAATTGGATGTTTATGCCAATATTATGATTTGTGTTGAGATGATTTGACACATCACATTAATTGGCTGAAATGCTGCATATCAAATAGGTATTTTGAACAAACAGGGATCTAGTTGCACTGTCCTCTATAATCACTTTTCATACTAGATACATCCAAATACCTTCTGTTTCTGCATAAATGCCAGGTATCACAAACAAGAAGTCAAGCGATAAGCTTTATTTCTGACTCAGATCATCAATTTAAAAAGCATTTGGATTGGTATATGAATAGGAAGGGTTTAGTGGGATATGGGCCAAGTGCTGGGTTATGGGACGAAATTAGGTTAGGATATCTGGTCGGTGTGAATAAGTTGGACTGGAAGGTCTGTTTCTGTACAGTACATCTCTAAGACTCTATAACTGAGAAATGTGTAGATACTGTTATGAAACCATTTGTGTGTGCAGTTTGGAGCTAAGAAATTGAACTTTATATTTCCCATCCACCCTTTCGCAAAAGTAAAGCAACTTGTAGAATTTGGAAATATTCATTTATTTTTATATAATTTAGGAATTCTGAATGGTAGAGAAACAGGAGACAACCATTTAGCCACTCTCAAACCTGTTCCACCATTTACTCAGATCATCGCTGATCTATAATCAAGCAGCATATTTTACCTTTGGTAGATTTTTGACACACAATCGGTTTTCGCTTTATCCATCTATTAATTTCAATTTTGTTGTTTTCATCTCACACTCATCAGGACACAATTGTAAAAATACCAAAACTTAAAGGGAGCAACAATTTATATTGCATTAAAAAAAGTGCTTATTTATTGTCAAATGGCTAGTGATTTACCAAATGCAAAAATATTTGTTGGAAGAAAATTACGAATTTCTGCCGCATTTATGTTTCCTAATTCTACTTCTGAAAAGTCTGACTCCAATCTCTGACTATGGAAAGAAAGTGAGGACTGCAGATGCTGGAGATCAGAGTTGAGAGTGTGGTGCTGGGAAAGCACAGCAGGTCAGGCATCATCCGAGGAGCAGATGATGGGAATGGTGAAGGGCTCTTGCCCAAAATGTCGATTCTCCTGCTCCTTGGATGCTGCCTGACCTGCTGTGCTTTTCCAGCACCACATTCTCAACTCCAATCTCTATACTGTGCCTACTAGTCTTGAACTACTCAATTAATGACATAACAGAGAAAAACCTTTCTTATCTGCGATTCTTAATATCTTAAACTTTGATCAAATCATGTTTTCTTCTTCCAAATTCCAGGGAATATAATATACTGAAAATATAGGTATATCGTCATGAATGAAGATGACCGGTAAATTTAATCCTAACAGAATTACAACTAAATCATGGTAGGCCTGAAACAGATCTCGCTGATTCTACATGTAATCCAAGAAAGAAAAGCTGAAATTAGTAATCATAGCACCAGAATAACAGAGGGATCCTGAAATCAAATCGCACGATGGTAGGCTGAAGGCAACATGTGGGGCCAATGCCAGAAAAATGTCAGACAACCGCTAGTACTGGTATAAATCTCTGACATCCTTCAGAGAAAGCAGCTTCACATTTGTGCCTGGTCTAGCCTACCTCTGACTATGGCCTCACACTTGAAAGTCCGTGATCTGTTCTCACAAGCTACTCAGACAGTTCACCAGTACCTTCTCAAGGGAACTAGCAAACGAAGAGGAGTCATAGTGAACTCAAAACATTAACTGTTTATCACTCCGTAAATGTTGCTAGACCTGTTGGGTTTCTCCAGCCCTTTCTGCTTTTGTGAAGAATAAAAATAGCCTTGTTAGTTGTGCACAAATCCTGTTTTAAATTCCTTCATGGAATGTGGGTTCTGCTTGTTAGACTAGTGTTCATTACCTGCCCCTAATTGTCCTTTCTTCAATTGCAGCAGTTCTTAAGCTTGAGGCGCTATTATGAAGAGCGCCTCAGGATTTTCATCCTGTGACAGTGATAAAATGGTGATGTATTTCCAAGCCACGACCATGTGGTGATGGTGGTTCATGCAAGCATCTGTTGCCCTTGCCCTAAGAGATAAAGGCAAGCTTGGAAGGTGCAGTTTAAAAAGTCTTGCTGAGTTACTACAGTGCATCATTTAACGGTACTTACTACTGCCACTTTGTGTCAGTGTTGAAGGGAGTAAATGAAGGAAGAAATACTGGGTACCAATCACGTGTGCTTTGCCCTGGGTGATGCTGGAGTTGAAACCATCCATCCTGTCTTGTATCTTTACATGGTGGTCAGGATTGGAGGAGGAATCACAGAATCCCTACAGTGTGTAAATAGTCCATTTGGTCTGACAAGTGCCGACCCTCAGAATAACCCACCCAGACCCATTCCCCTGCCCTATTACTTTACATTTACCCCAACTAATACACCCAACCTATACTATGGGCAGTTTAGCAGGGCCAGTTCACCTAATCTGCACCTCTCTGGATTGTGGGATGAAACTGGAGCGCCCGATAGAAACCGACACAGATGGGGAGAATGTGCAAGCTCCACACAGACAGTTGCCTGAGGCTGGAATCAAATGCGTGTCACAGGCACTGTGAGGCAGCAGTGCTAACTACTGAGCCACCGTGCTGCCCTGTAGGAGTTACCTACTTCAGAAATCATAGCCTCTGACCTGCTCTCACAGCTACAGTATTTTTATGGCTGGTCCAGTTCAGTTTATGCTCAATGACAATCCCCATTGTTGATTGTGAAGATTCAGCAATGGTAATGTCATTGAATATCAGGGGTGATGGTTAACTTTTCTCTTGTTGGAGGTGGTTATTGCCAGACACTTGTAAGGTGTGAACATTATTTGTCACTTATCATCCCAAGTCTGGATATTATCCAGGACATGGTCTGCTTCAGTATTTGAGGTGTGAAACAGTATTTCATAGATTTAAAAGAAAATATACTGCCTGCATGATTTACCAATAAGTCAACTCTGGTTGAAATTCCTGCATCATCGTTAGACAAGGGCGAGGTCCTGAAACATTGGAGGGTAGCGAATGCTGTGCCCTTATTCAAGAGGGGCTGCAATGAAATGTGAGTTCACATTTGGAGTGCGAGCAGCAGCGGAGGTAAGACGAAATCAGAAGACTGCAGCTAAGGTAAGGCAGTTTTTTTTTAAAACTACTTACCGGTAGCAGACAGCAGTGTTTTCCTTTTCACAGAAGGAGCGGGAGCAGCGGGAGAAGTGACAAGGACCAGAGGGGCAGCCATGAAGGAAAGCAGTGACCATATATATCATCAAGGCGGCTAAACCCGGGACTCTACAACTGTACAGTCTCCCACCCGCCCTCCTCCTCCAACCTAGTTAATAAGGTAAGGTTCATTCTAAACTTCCTCTATTGAATATAAGTTTGTTATTGATTTTATAGCAACTTGAATTAAGCTTTCTACTTTAGCACTGAGTGCGTGTTCAGATAAGCCGGGTATGGATGCTAGGGCTGTTGTTTGCTCCTCCTGCAGAATGTGGCAGGTGGAAGACATGGCACATGTCTCCGCTGGCTACATCTGTGGGAAGTGCACCCAACTCCAGCTCCTTGAAAATCGTGTTAGGGAATTGGAGCTGGAGCTGGATGAACTACAGATCATTCGGAGGCTGAGGGGGTAACTGAGAGGAGTTACCAGGAGTCGGTCACTCCTCAGGCTCAAGACAAGGATAAATGGGTTACAGTTAGGGGGAGGAAAGGGGACAGTCATACAGTGCAGAGATCCCCTGTGGACATTCCCCTCAGCAATAAGTATACAGTTTTGGATATTGCTGGGGGGGGGGGGGGGGGGATGACCAACCAGAGGAAAGCCATAGCAGTCAGTTCTCTGGCACTGAGCCTGACACTGTGGCAAAGAAGGGAAAGGGGCAGAAGAGAAAAGCACTCATGGTAGGGGACTCTATAGTTAGGGGAATCGACAGGAGATTTTGTGGTCAGGATCGGGATTCCCAGAAGGTATGTTGCCTCCCTGGTGCCAGGGTTCGGGACTCTCAGATCGGGTGTATAAGGTTCTAAAATGGGGGGACAAACAGCCAAAAATTGTGTTATGCATTGGCACTAATGATATAGCCAGGAAAAGGATCGAAGGTATAAAAAGTGATTTCAGGGAGTTAGGATGGAAACTGCAGAGCAGGACGAACAGAGTAGTGTTCTAGAGTTTACTACCGCTGCCACGAGATAGCGAGGCGAGGAACAGGGAGCGGGCGCAGCTTAATACGTGGCTGCGCAGCTGGTGTAGGGAGGGAGGGCTTCAGATATGTAGATAATTGGGATGCCTTCTGGGGAAGGTGGGACATGTATAAGAAGGACGGGTTGCATCTGAACTGGAAGGGGACCAATGTCCTGGGTGGAAGGTTTGCTCGAGTAGTTCGAGAGGGTTTAAACTAGTGTGGCAGGGGGTGGGAACCTGAGCTGTATACCGGAGGTGAGAGTTGATGCAGATGAGGCAATAGCAAGAGGTAGATCAGCTAGTGGGAAGGATTTTCCTGGCAAGGAACCAAGGTATCAGTTAAAGTGTGTTTGCTTTAACGCAAAGAGTATCAGGAATAAAAGTGACGGACTTAGAGCATGGATCAGTACCTGGTGCTATGATATTGTGGCCATAACAGAGACATGGGTTTCTTAGGGGCAGGAATGGTTGCTGGAGGTTCCAGGGTTTAGAGCATTTAAAAAGAATAGGGAGGGGGGAGAAAAGAAGGGGGGGTAGCACTACTAATCAGAGAGGGTATCACAGCTACAGAAGCTTCCATTGTCGAGGAAGATCTGTCTACCGAGTCAGTATGGGTGGAAATTAGGAACAGCAAGGGAGCAGTCACCTCTTTAGGTGTTTACTACAGACCCCTCCAATAGCAGCAGGGAGAGGGAAAAAAGCATAGGTCGAACAGTGTGGATGTAGTAGGGTTGTTGTAATGGGTGACTTTAACTTTACCAATATTGATTGGAACCTCCTTTGAGCAGAAGATTTGAATGGAGCTGTTCAGGAGGGTTTCCTAACTCAGTACGTTGACAGGCCGACGAGGGGAAAGACCATTCTAGACTTAGTGCTCGGAAACGAGCTGAGGCAGGTATCAGATCTTGTGGTGGGAGAGCATTTTGGTGATAGTGACCACAACTGCTGACATTCTACATAGCTATGGAGGAGGAGAGGATTAGGCAAAATGGGAGGATATTTAATTGGGGAAGAGGGAACTTTGATGCGATTAGACATGAGTTAGGAAGCATGGATTGGGAGCAATTATTCCATGGTAAAGGCACTATAGACATGTGGAGACTGCTTAAGGAACAGTTGTTGCAAGTGATGAATAAATATGTACCTTTGAGACAGGCAAGAAGTGGTAAGATAAAGGAACCTTGGAAGCCCTAAATGAGATTTTTGCTTCTGTCTTTACAAAAGAAACAAACTTTGTAGTGAATGAAACCTTTGAAGAGTGGGTGTGCATGCTGAAATGGATAGAGGTAGAAGAAGCTGATGTGCTGAAAATTTTGTCAAACATTAAGATTGACAAGTCACCAGGCCCAGACCAGATTAGTCCTCGGCTGCTTTGGGAAACGAGAAATGTAATTGCTTCGCCACTTGCGAAGATCTTTTCATCCTCGCTCTCCACTGGAGTCGTACCTGAGGACTGGAGAGGGGCAAATGTAATTCCTCTCTTCAAGAAAGGAAATAGGGAAATCCCCAGCAATTACAGACCAGTCAGTCTCACATCTGTCATCTGCAAGGTGTTAGAAAGGATTCTGAGGGACAGGATTTGAGACCATCTGGAAGGGCATGGCTTGATTAAATGCAGTCAACACGGCTTTGTGAGGGGCAGGTCATGCCTCACAAACCTTATCGAGTCCTTTGAGGATGTGACAAGAAAAGTTGATGAGGTCGAGCTGTGGATGTGGTGTATATGGACTTCAGCAAGGCATTTGATAAAGTTCCCCATGGTAGGCTCATTCAGAAGGTCAGGAGGAATGCGATTCAGGGGAACATAGCTGTCTGGATACAGAATTGGCTGGCCAACAGAAGACAGCGAGTGGGAGTAGAAGGAAAATATTCTGCCTGGAAGTCTGTTGTGAGTGGTGTTCCACAGGGCTCTGTCCTTGGGCCTCTATTGTTTGTAATTTTTATTAATGACTTGGATGCGGGGATTGAAGGATGGGTTAGCAAGTTTGCAGATGACACAAAGGTTGGAGGTGTTGTTGACAGTATAGAGGGCTGTTGTAGGCTGCAGCGGGACATTGACAGGATGTAGAGATGGGCTGAGAGGTGGTAGATGGAGTTCAACCTGGATAAATGTGAGGTGATGCATTTTGGAAGGTCGAATTTGAAAGCTGAGTACAGGATTAAGGATAGGATTCTTGGTAGTGTGGAGGAACAGAGGGATCTTGGGGTGCAAGTACTTGGATCCCTTAAAATGGCCACCCTGGTGGACAGGGTTGTTAAGAAAGCATATGGTGTTTTGGCTTTCATTAACAGGGGGATTGAGTTTAAGAGTCGTGAGATCTTGTTGCAGCTCTATAAAACTTTGGTTAGACCTCACTTGGAATACTGAGTCCAGTTCTGGTTGCCCTATTATAAGATAGATATGGATGCTTTGGAGAGGGTTCAGAGGAGGTTTACCAGGATGCTGCCTGGACTGGAGGGCTTAACTTATGAGGAGAGGTTGACTGAGCTCGGACTTTTTTCATTGGAGAAAAGGAGGAGAAGAGGGGACCGAATTGAGGTATACAAGATAATGAGTGGCATAGATAGAGTCGATAGCCAGAGACTATTTCCCAGGGCAGAAATGACTAACACGAGGGGTCATAGTTTTAAGCTGGCTGGAGGAAAGTATAGAGGGGAGTCAGAGGCGGGTTCTTTGCACAGAGAGTTGAGAGAGCATGGAATGTGTTGCCAGGAGCAGTTGTGGAGGCAGGGTCATTGGGGACATTTAAGAGACTTCTAGACATGCATATGGTCACAGATATTTGAGGGTGCATACATGAGGATCAGTGGTCGGCACAACATCGTGGGCTGAAGGGCCTATTCTGTGTTGAACTGTTCTATGTTCTAAAACGTGAGAACGATAGACCAGTAAACTTAACATCTGTGGTAGGTAAGTTAATTGATAAAATGCTGAGTTAAGAAAGATATACATACATTTGGCAAGTCAGGGTTTGATTAAGAGTAATCAGCATGGCTTTGGGTATGGGAGATCGTGCCTCACAAACGTTAGAGTTCTTTGATGAAGTGACCAGGAAGGCTGACAAGGCAGGGTGGTAGACGTAGTCTATATGGATTTCAGTAAGACCTTTGATAAAGTTCCACATGGTAGGCTGCTCTGGGTGGTACATAAATGGAGTGAGCTACAAGCGAAATGGTTGAGACAGGTACATTAATGACATTTAAAAGGTATTTGGACAAATGCAAGGAGAAGCAAGGTTTAGAAGGATATGGGCTAAGTGCAGGGAAATAGGGTTAGCGTGAATGTATATTTTGGTCAGCATGGACCAGTTTGGGTTGAAGGGCCTGATCTGTGCTGTAGGAGTATACGACTATGAAAATTATAATTTAGTTTTTACATACTTTTCTAATGTTGTTTGGTTTTTACTTTTGTTTCAAAAGTTGCATAATACTCAAATTCAAGACGGACCAAGGCTCAATAAATCAAAATTGGAGTATGGGTATCAGTATGAAAGAACACAGTAACTTAAGTGGAAAAGATATTCTCTCTTGTGGGAGAATCGAGAAATAGGGAAATAGAAATATTTAAAAATAATGGGTCAGCCATTTAAGACACAGATGAAGTGAAATTTTCATTCAGAGATTTGAGTGTCTTTGTAAGTCTTCCTCAAAAAAGAGAGTCTTGGACTATTTTTAGGGCAGTATTGGATCTTGATGAACAAGGGAGCGAAAGGTAAAACAAAAAGTGTTGCAGAAACTCCAAGTCTGGCAGCATCTATAGAGAGAAAAACAGAGCTCAAATGAAGGGTCACTGGACTTGAAACATGAACTCTGCTTCATGCTCTATGTATGCTGCCAAACTGCTGGAACTTCTCCAGCCCTTTCTGTTTTTGCTTCCAATTTCCAGCATACACAGTTCTTTGCTTTTAGTTAGGTGAAAGGTTACCAGACTAGTGTCATGGAGCCTACTCCTCCTTAATTGCTATGTTCAGACCCAATCTGTCCTTAGTTACATGATTCGCAGCTGGCCTCTGCACTACCATACATCCCCCACAGATGGAGTACCTGAGATTAAAAATTCTATCTACTTTTCACTGTCGAATCAGATCAGACCTGACCCCTCTTCTGATGAAGAGTCACTGGATTCAACACATTACCACTGCTTTCTCCCCACAAATGCTTCCACATCTCTTAAGTTTCTCCAGCTATTTCAGTCTTTTTTTGTCACAGTACAGATATCAGTACTTTAAGAGGGTGGCACAGTAGCTCAGTGGCTAGCACTGCTACCTCACAGCACCAGGGACCCAGGTTCTATTCCAGCCTCGGGTGACTGTGTGGAGTTTGCACATTCTCCCAGTGTCTGAGTGGGTTTCCTCCCATAGTCCAAAGATATGCAGGTTAGGTGAATTGGCCAAGCTAAATTGCCCATATAGTGTTCAGGCATGTGTAGGTCAGGTGCCCGAAACGTCAATTCACCTGCTCCTTGGATGCTGCCTGGTCTGCTGCGCTTTTCCAGCAACACATTCTTCAGCTCTGATCTCCAGCATCTACAGTCCTCACTTTCTCCTAGGTGCATTAGTCAGGGGTAAATATAGTGTAGGGGAATGGGTCTGGGTGGGTTACTCTTCAGAGGGTCAGTGTGGACTTGTTGGCTGAAAGGGCCTATTTCCACACTGTAAGGATTCTATATAAAAAAGTATTCTCAGCATTGGTTTGAACTTGAATGGTAGTCTACCCGCACCACGTAGTTCTGTCAGAAGGCTGTAGTTTCATTCTTTTCAACCAAATATTGTCTTCAGATACAATAATACTTCCCCTAGTGTTAAGTTTGAAAATTAATTGGACAACCTTTAACCTGTATGGTGTCCACTATATTTAATTCAGATGCATTATCTATTACCCCTCAATGTGTATTTTCCAAAGGTGGCTTATCATATAATGCTGCGTTCTCTATTGAAGGTATGTCCTAGTCCTCAGTATTATTTTCCTGAAGGTAAGGGGCTAACCTCAAGATGAGTAGTAGCACTATTAATTCTGTGCTTGAACAATCATTTTGATTTCTGTGTTTTCTCTGAAAATGCCCCATTTTCTTACAAAAGCTGCACTGATCTGAGAGCTGCACATTGCTTCTGTTTGTGCTTTTTAAAACTCATCTGGAATAGTAACTTCTTGCTAAGGATTTAAGGACATTGTGTATTCAACTGTAATGTGATGCTTTCATGTTTTGTACCTTACAAAGCTGAAGTAGTCTGATGACATATTTCTTGTTCGTACAGTTCTTCGCTACTTTTAGGTTTCAGCTTCTATTTGGTTAGTCTTTTCAATGTGAGATCCATTTTTGTTTCTTACATAACTGAAAGAGGTGTATCAGAAATTCCAATGATAATTCAGTCTCAAATTAGTATTGGTTGTAACATAATCACCAAATTATGACAATATGTCCCTTCCCAACATCGCCTCAAATAAATGTGAATCTATTTTGAATTGCCTTGAATTGCACCACATTCATTATTCAGTTTATCGTGCTGCATTACTAATTTTTAAAAATGGTGCTTTTTTAAAAAAAATAACAGATTTTCTTGCAGCTTTTTCAGATTTTTAAATAGAATTATAAAAATGTTGTTCTGTTTAATATAGAACTTTAGGCCATCTTTTAACTTCACAACCTAGAAAGTTCCACAAAATGCAATTTTTCTCATGCTACCATGAAAGACTTTGCACTGGATATCTGATATTGACCATCATATCCTGAGAGTTACAATTCAGAGATTTCCTGTTGCAGCTTGAGAGATTTTGCTTGATATTTAACAGATTTATTAACATTCCTCATTGTTTCTAGCCAATTCAAAATTTACAGATAGGCTTTGAGCTGCTATAACACTTAGCTTGAAGCTGAAGATGTGTGTGCTTTTAAGTTGAATATTTAAAGATACACTTAAAATTCTCTGACTGAAATTTTTTTCCCAGTTTCTTCTTCTCCTCTGATGGCTACAGCTTTTTTTTGTCAGATTTAGCATTCTTTTTGAGGCTAGTCGAGTCAAAATCCATATTATTGCTCGTGGTATGCTATGATATGCCTGAATAAAATTTTCAAATCCCACCATGCTACTGTGTTATAATGCTGTATGCCAACATTCCCAGTATTAGTTTCTGCCAGAACTATCTGACGTATCTTGGGTAGCCACACTGCCACCAATCCTTTTGCTGATACTAGTTGAACGAATAATATAGTTTGGGAAGGATGCAGAAGATGTCTTACAGAGCAGAGAGTTCTAGGGGCTCAGGTCCACAATTCTTTAAAGTTTGCATTACAGATAGACAGGATGGTTTAAAAGGCATTTAGCATGCTTGCCTTCATTGCTCAAACCTTAGAGTATTAGAGTTAGGAAGTCATGTCGAGGCTGTACAAGGTGGACTTAGGTATACACAACAATGCAGAGTGGTCGAGCAGAGGCTGAAAGCCAAGTTCAGTACACGAGGATGGCCTCAACTGGGACCTTGCATTCATGTCACACTACGGGTGACCCCACTACATTACATACTCACTCACACCCACACTCACATAGACCCTCTCTCATACACATGTTCTCTCTCAGACATACACACACCCCACATTCACACCCACACGCATATCCTCTCACAGGGAAATACTCTATCACACTACACACATTCTCTATCAGACACGCACGTACACACTCTCTCTCCCATACATGCACAAGTCTATTGTGTCAAATTGTAATTGCAGAATTGTATTTGCAAATATATTCTTCTTTGTGTGCTTTTTGAACAAATCTGTACGCAGTCTATCCATATGACATTTTATAAATCCCTACTTTGGAAATAGAACCAGTCTGACTCAAGACCGGAATATAGACACAGACTCTAACCTCACACCTTTAAGCTGAGGTGTCACCTTTTTTAAAAACAAAACCTTAAGTTGTCACATTCCTGAGATTTGAAATAAGTTCTGGGATTTATATATTAACGAATGGAAACCTGCAACCCATTCTAAGTAATTTAGGACTTAACAGCAATTTAAGTTTGTTCAATACAATGCATCAGTTGTATGACACTATGATCTTCTGCTATAAATTCTATGTCTTATGATTCTGTCCCACTAGCTACCTGATGAAGAAGCAGTACTCCAAATATTAGTACAGGTGGACAACCCTTGATCCGAAAAGCTCCGAAATCCGAAGGCTTTCTCGTGAAGTTTTTTTCTCATTTACAAGGTTGGTTGGTGTGTAAACAGTTAATCCAACTCCACACCCACTCAAATGCATGTCACTCAGTTGCAACATGGGTGGGCGTGGCCCAGCACTGGCAGGCTTCAATTCTGTCTCAGCGCCCGTGAGCCTGCTGTTCAGTAAGATTTTTAAAAATTTCACTGTCAAACTGAGAGGCATAGATTGAGTCGATAGCCAGAGACCATTTCCCAGGGCAGAAATGACTAACACAAGGGGTCATAGTTTTAAGCTGGTTGGAGGAAAGTATAGATAGGATGCCAGAGATGGGTTCTTTACACAGAGTTGTGAGAGCATGGAATGTGTTGCCAGGAGCAGTTGTGGAGGCAGGGTCATTGGGGACATTTAAGAGACTCCTGGACATGCATATGGTCACAGAAATTTGAGGGTGCATACATGAGGATCAGTGGTCGGCACAACATCGTGGGCTGAAGGGCCGGTTCTGTGCTGTACTGTTCTATGTTCTGAACATTCCGGAATTCTAAAAATTCCAAATTTATGAAAACTAGCTGGTTCCAAGTTAGTCCCTTTCGGATAAAGGATTGTGTACCTGTACTTCCAAATAATTCTGTTGGACTATAACCTGGCATTGAGATTTTTAACATTGTCACCCCAGTCCAACACTGACACCTTCACATCGAGGCTATACAGGGCATTGGAGAGGCCTCTTCTAGAGTACTGTGTCTACTTCTGATCGCTTTGTTACTGGAAGGGTATTATTAAGCTGGGTTGAAAATGTGTTGCTGAAAAGCGCAGCAGGTCAGGCAGCATCCAAGCAACAGGAGAATCGATGTTTCGGGCACAAGCCCTTCTTCAGGAAACTTCAGGAAGGGTATTGTTAAGCTGGAGAGAGTTCAGAAAAGATTTACCAGGATGTTGCTGGGTATGGAAGGTTAGATTATAAAGATAGGCGGGGATACTTTTCACTTTTCATCTACTGTGTCCGTAGCTCTCAATGTTGACTCCTCTACATTGGGGAGACAGGATGCCAACTTGCGGAATGGTTCAGGGAACATCTCTGGGATATACACACCAAACAACCCCACCACCCTGTAGCCAACCATTTCAAGTCCCCCTCCCACTCCGCCAAGGACATGCAAGTCCTGGACCTCCTCCATCGCCAAATCTAAGCCACAGGATGCCTGGAGGAAAAATGCCTCAACTTCTGCTTTGGGACCCTCTAACCACATGACATCAATGTTGATTTCACCCGTTTCCTCATCTCCCCTCCACCTACCTTAGCCCAGATCCAACCGTCCAACTCAGCACCGCCATCTTGACCTGTCCTACCTGTCAATCTTTGACCTATCACCATCATCCCCCACTTTCATCCACCAATTGCCTTCCAAGCAACCATCCCCCAGTCGCACCACCCTACCATTTACTTCTCAGCCCCCTTGGGCACACCTTCCACATTCCTGATGAAGGGCTTATGCCGACTCTCCTGCTTATCGAATGCTGCCTGATGTGCTGTACTTTTCCAGTGCCATATATGATGTTTTTAAGGTCATGTGGGGTATACATAGGGTTAATGATAGTTGTTGTTTCCCTAGGATGCGGGTGTTTCAAGACTAGGGGAACATTTTTAAGGTGAGAGAAGAGAGATTTAAAGAAGACATGAGGGGCAATTTTTTTTTAAACAGAGGGTAGTTTGCGTGTGGAATGAACTTCCTGAGGAAGTGGAGGATGTGGGCAAAATTACAACATTTAAAAAACATTTGGATGAATACATGAATCAGGAAGGTTTGGAGAAATATGGGCTTGAAGCAGACAGGTGGGACTAATTTCATTTGGGATTATGTTCGGCATGGACTGGTTGGACCTAAGAGTCTATTTCTGTGCTGTATAACTCTATGACTCAATTAAACAACAAAGACTTATTTCAAGAGCTTATTCATGGGTTGGGGGAGTCCAGAACTAGAGGGCACAGGCTTAGGATGAGGGCAAAGATATAAAAGAGATAGATAAGAATCAACTTTTGCACGCAGAGGGTGGTGTGTGTATGGAATAAGCTGCCAGAGGACATGTTGGAGGCTGGTACAGCTCCAACATTTGAGAGGTATTTGGATGGGTATATGAATAGGAAAGATTTGGAGGGATATAGGCCGGGTGCTGGCAGGTAGGACTAGATTAGGTTGGGATATCTAGTCAGCATGGACGAGTTGGACCGCAGGTACTGTTTCTGTGCTGTACATCTCTATGACTACATATTACTTAGCAGCGAGCTACACTGCATCTAAGGTACAGGATTGCTTCTTGAGAGACATTAGGCTAAACTAAAGAGTAAATATCCATAACTATTTTAGCTACACATTGAAGAACAATCACTTAGGACTTCTTTACAATTCTGGTGAACACACGCAGAAACTGTAGGTTCCACCATGACCTGTTTCCTCCCAGAAACAGTCCTTTAAACTCTGATGGGCAGAGCTCCTCTTGTGATGAAAGTTAACCCTTTCAGGTACTAAGTGCATTTTACAGAAATACAAATTAGCAGCAGCAGTAGGCAATTCACTGCTAAGCTTGCTTTGTTATTCAATAAGATCACAGTCGATCCAATTGCAATCTGAAATCCACGTTCCCTTCTGTCCTGATAACCTTTCAATCCCTGGTTTAACAAAAAATCTGTTTCTATCTTAGAAAAATGCAATTATTAATTGTATAAAAGGGGAGAGACAGAGGGAGAGACAGAGGGAGAGACAGAGGGAGAGACAGAGGGAGAGACAGAGGGAGAGACAGAGGGAGAGACAGAGGGAGAGACAGAGGGAGAGACAGAGGGAGAGACAGAGGGAGAGACAGAGGGAGAGACACTCTGCCCCCATAGAAAACAAATTCTCCTACTACCTGTAGTAAACAGGCAATCCTTGATTTTCCAATTCGAGGAAACAGCCTCTCCACATCTACACTGTCAAGACTGTTCAGGATTTCATATCTTTAAACAAGTCACATCTTATTTAGCTAAACTCAGAATACAAGTCTAACCTATCCAATCTTGCTCATAAGACAGTCCACCCATTCCAAGTATCAGTTTGTATAACAGAGCTCAATCTTTATTGATTTCAAAGCAGGTTTAGGAAGGCACTGACAGGATGACTTATTTTAATTTGTTCTGAATAACACTGGCATTGCCTGTCCCTAGTTATCCTGAGAATTCAGCAATAGGTCTTCAGTGCTACAGCTCCTGTGCTGAGGGTGTTCCCAATAGAGAAACTGCAGGATATTCATCCAAAGATAGATGTTTAAATCAGAGTATATAACTTAAGAGGAAAACTAGCATGTGATAGTACAGATGTTTGACTTACACGGTTGTTCAAATTGTTGGTATAGCTGGTCCAGGACAGGGTCGTGTGTGTGGTGCTGGAAAAGCACAACAAGTCAGGCAGCATCAGAGGAGCTGGAGAATCGACATTTCAGGCATAAGCCCTTCACCAGGACAGGGCAATGAAGAACTCAACAATAGTGAGGACACTTGATGGTTGGGCTTTTCTGTTTGCTTTGGATATGGCAAACACCCACACCTAAATGGCGCCAACATTACCAATCGCCTGTCCAAGCCTCACTGCATGAACTCCAGTACCTTGACCTGTAGGCTTGTCTTCTTTATTCTATCATGAAATGCAGACATCACTGGCAGGGCCAGTATCTGTTACCCTTCACTAAATGGCTCATGGAAGGCTTACTAGGGCACTTATGAATCAACAGTATTGTTGTGGGTTTGGAATTACATATTTACCAAACCAGATAAAAACAGACTTCCCCCTTTTAAAGGACGTGCCTGATCAATCAATGATAGTTGAGACACCCCCAGAATCATGATGGCACAGGAAGAGACCATTCAGTCCATCGTGCCAGCACCAGTTCTTCAATTCAGCATCATTACCTAGTGCCAGTCTCCCACCTTTTTCTCCAATACTCTTGCGTATAATTTTGATTCAAATAATTATTCAATGCCTCAAATGAACTTGCCTCTGATATGTCTAGGTAATGCATTCCAAAACCTACCCAGTTGCTGATTGAAGATTTTCCTTGTTGACGTTGCATATCACTTGAAACCTATGCTGTCTCATTCATATTCCTTTTATGATTGTAACAGCTTTTCCCTATTTATTCTATGTAGCCTCCACAACAGGCAACATCCTAGTAAAATGCCTTGGAACCCTTTCCAAAACTTCCACATCCTTCCTATAATGCGGTGACCAGAACTATACACAATACTCCAAATGTGGCCACACCAGAGTTTTGTACAGCTGCAATATGACCTCGTGGCTCCGAAACTCAAACCCTCTACCAATGAAAGTGAACACACAGTAAACCTTCTTAACAACCCTATCAACCTGGGTGGCAACTTTCTGGAATCTATGTACATGGACACAGAGATCTCTCTGCTCATTTACACTTCCAAGGATCTTACCATTAGCCCAGTACTGTGTATTCCTGTTGCTCCTTCCAAAGTGAATCACCTCAAACTTTACTGCATTAAACTCCATTTGCCACCTCTCAGTCTAGCTCCATGGCTTATCTATGACCCTCTATAACCTGCAAAATCCTTTGGCACTATCCACTAATGTTAGTGTCATCTGCAAATTTACTAATCCATCTTTCTACACCCTCATCCAGGTCATTTATAAAAATGACAGACAGCAATGGTCCCAAAACAGATCCTTGTGGTACACCACTAGTAACTGAACTCCAGGATGAACATTTCCCAGCAACCACTACCTTCAGTCTTCTTTCAGCTAGCGAATTTCTGATCCAAAACACTAAATCACCCGCAATCTCATGCCTCCATATTTTGTGCAATAGCCTACCATGGGGAACGTTATAATCTTTTCCAATACTTTACCCACAACCAAACTAAGGCTCACTGGTATATAATTAGCAGGGTTGTCTCTATTACCCTTCTTGAACAGGGGACACCATTTGCTATCCTCCAGTCTTCTGGCAGTATTCCTGAAGACAATGATGAAAAAGATCAAAGCCAAAGGCTCTGCAATCTCCTCCCTGGTTTCCCAGAGAATCCTAGGATAAATCCCAAGCAGCCCAGGGACCTAGCTATTTTCACACTTTGCAAATTGCTATTACCTTCTCCTTGTGAACCCCAATCCCATCTAGTCTAGAACATAGAAAAATACAGCGCAGTACAGGCCCTTCGGCCCTCGATGTTGCACCGACCAAAGTCTACCTAACCTACACTAGCCCAATAACCTCCATATGCTTATCCAATGCCCGCTTAAATGACCATAAAGAGGGAGAGTTCACCACTGCTACTGGCAGGGCATTCCATGAACTCTCAACCCCCTGAGTAAAGAATCTACCCCTAACATCTGTCCTATGCCTACCACCCTTAATTTAAAGCTGTGTCCCCTAGTAACAGCTGATTCCATTAGCGGAAAAAGATTCTCACTGTCAACCCTATCTAAACCCCTAATCATCTTGTACACCTCTAGCAAATCCCCCCTAAACCTTCTTTTCTCCAATGAGAACAGCCCCAAGTGCCTCAGCCTTTCCTCATACGATCTTCCTACCATGCCAGGTAAACCTCCTCTGCACTCGTTCCAATGCCTCCACATCCTTCCTATAGTACGGCAACCAAAACTGCACACAATACTCCAGATGAGGCCGCACCAGAGTCTTATACAACTGCAACATGACCTCAGGACTCTGGAACTCAATTCCTCTACCAATAAAGCCCAGTACACCATATGCCTTCTTCACAGCACTATTTACCTGGGTGGCAACTTTCAGAGATCTGTGTACATGGACACCAAGATCCCTCTGCTCATCCACACTACCAAGTAGCCTACCATTAGCCCAGTAATCCATCTTCTTGTTACTCCTACCAAAGTGAATGACTTCACACTTAGCTACATTGAACTCCATTTGCCACCTTTCTGTCCAGCTCTGCAACTTATCTATATCCCGTTGTAACCTGCCATTCCTTCTTCGCTGTCCACAACTCCACCGACTTTCGTGTCATCCGCAAACTTGCTCACCCAGCTTTCAAGCCCCTCCTCTAGATCATTTATAAAGATGACAAACAGCAATGGTCCCAAAACAGATCCTTGTGGAACACCACTAGTAACTGCACTCCAAGATGAACCTATTCCATCAACTACTACCCTCTGTCTCCTTCCAGCCAGCCAATTCCTAATCCAAACCTCTAATGCACCCTCAATGCCATACCTCCGTAGTTTTTGCATTAGCCTACCATGGGGTACTTTATCGAACGCCTTGCTAAAATCCATATACACCACATCTACTGCTTTACCCTCGTCCACCTCCTTAGTCACCTTCTCAAAGAATTCAATAAGGTTTGTGAGGCACGACCTGCCCTTCACAAAACCATGCTGACTATCCTTGATCACATTATTCCTATCCAGATGTTCATAAATCCTATCCCTTACAATTCTCTCTAAGACTTTGCCCACAACAGAAGTGAGACTCACTGGCCTATAGTTACTCGGGCTATCCCTACTCCCCTTCTTGAACAAGGGGACCACATTCGCTATCCTCCAGTCTTCTGGCACTATTCCCGTAGACAATGATGACATAAAAATCAAGGCCAATGGCTCTGCAATCTCCTCCCTAGCTTCCCAGAGGATCCTAGGATAAATGCCATCAGGCCCAGGGGACTTATCTATTTTCATCCTTTCCAGTATTCCCCAGACCTCTTCCCTACATACCTCAACACCATCCATTCTAATCACTTGTGACTCAATATTCACATCAGCAATAGTGTCCTGTTCCTGAGTGAATACTGACGAAAAGTATTGATTTAGTGTCTCTCCAATCTCCTCCGCCTCCACGCACAACTTCCACTACTATCCTTGACTGGACCGATACCTACCCTAGTCATCCTTTTATTCCTGACATACCTATAGAGTCTAGTAGCCTGTATCTCAGTATGCTCATTGACAACATTATTTTTTGTCGGTATTCACATTGGAAAAAGACATTCATTTAGCGCTTCCCCTATTTCCTCAGATTCCACGCACAACTTCCCACTACTGTTCTTGATTGGCCCTAACCTTACTCTAGTCATTATTTTATTCCCAATATACCTATAGAAAGCTTTAAGAATATTACCTATCGAAATATTATTCAGTAATCTCCCTAAATTCCAAATGCTTGTTCAAATTTAAATAAATACAGCAGCCAATAGTCTATTATACAACTGCACAATATTGCCAGCATTGCTTTAACACATGTACTTCTTAGGGAGTCCGAACATCTTCGATCTATCCTCACAGCTGAAGGTTCTCAGATTATCCCCTGTGTAGAACTCCAGGGAAATAAATTGTGGGGAGGGAGGGAGAGAGACCCCAATTGTTTGCCATTTTCTATCGAAAACTAAGCACATACTCACTTAGCTGGATGTATACTTCTAACAGTAACTTATGACACACTTGGATAAAAAATCCTAAAATGAATAGAAATCCAAAAATCAATTGAGGTTTGAGATTACTAGTCTCCTGCAAAAATCAAAGCAGAAGATGGCACCAGCATAGTAAGAATAGCTTGGGGTAAAATAGCGTGGAACTTCTTCCAAACATTTGAAATCTGCTTGTAACTAGTCTTTTGGCTTGTGAGTTTTAATTAAAAGATCACCGGAGAAAAATGAAGGTGCAAAGTTTCAAGCATTTTCTAGCAATACGTACCTCCACTGGTTTGATATATTCTGAGCCAATTTTGAAATCTTGCTCCATGTAAATTATTCTTTAAATATTTTTGTTTTCAAAGCTAATGGAAAAGAGCAGCAAAAAAATTATGATTGATTTTTGACACTGGTATTGGTTAATTGGATTGAAATATGCTGCGCTGTTATGGTGGAACTTGAACTTCTGGTTTCAGATGGGCTAGCTGGTAAGAAGTTGAAAGAATCAGAATATCTTCAAGGAAAAGTTAAAATATGCTAGATATTTTAAATTCTATAACTTAGGCAGGACTGTCTGTAGTACACTGCCGGGGTGTACTGATGTTCAGAGACTGAAGAGAATTATATTTCTCCCTTAAAGAGTCAAAATTTTTTTCTCCTTTCATCAGCTTCTGAGAGTAGGGGCAGGGTTGAGGGGGTTACGGCTGTGTGTGCCTGCCTAAAACAGACACAGAATCAACTGATCACTTAACTTTCTTCTCATGGTCAATAATATTGTTTGAATTTAGCAGTTTTAATAATACAGCTCAGCAATACTATGAAACACCATAAAACATGTATTTCCATATTTGGCTTGATGTGATGGAAACTGGAGTGCTGTATTAGCTGCGTAAAGTTAAGTAACTTCCCCAAACAATCAGATTGTGGTTTTCTTCCTGCCAACAACACATTCATCAACAAAGTATTTATGCAGTGAAAATTTCCACTGGGACATCTGGCTCAATTGTTAGCCATTTCCACACCAACTGCAATGATTTTAAAGCAGGGCTACCGAGGGGGTTGATTTCTCTATTCCACAAGCAGACTGGATCCTCTCAGTGGCCTGCTTCCGCAAACTCATCAACACCTGCATTTTGCCATGCAGCATTAAACCCTAGGAATCCACAACAGCAATCCACAAACATTCTCAGTAGCAGCAGCGTGGATAATCTTCCAAGTACGGAGCAGAAATTCACCAGGGCTCCTCTGACAGCACCTTCCAAATCCATGGCCATTTAATTTGATGTGTTGTAGTCACATATACCTAAACACAGTGAAAGGCTTTGTTTTGCGAGTAGTTTAAGCAAATCACAGTTAACAAGGACATACAGATCATTAAGGATAGGAGCAGCAAATATATAAGAATACCAATATCTGAAAGCTCCCTTCCAAACCACTTTGTCCTGATTTGAAAATACATGACCATTCCTACAATGTCGTTGGCTCAAAATCCTGAAGTCCCTACTTAATGTAATCGAAGGCCTGCCTCTTCCAAATGGATTAGATGAGATTAGATTCCCTACAGTATGAAACAGGCCATTTGACCCAACAGGTTCACACCAATCCTCCGAACAGTAACCCACCCAGACCCATTCCCCAACCCAACATTTATCCCTGACTAATGCACCTAACACTATCGGCAATTTAGCATGGCCAACTCATCTTTTGGACGGTGGGAGGAAATCCACGAAGACATGGGGACTGTGTGCAAACTCCACACAGACAGTTGTCCGAGATGGGAATTGAACCAGAGTCCCTGGCGCTGTGAGAAAGCAGTTCTAACCACTGAGCCATTGTGCCGCCCTGTGCAAGGAGGCAGTCCACTACCACATTCTCAAGGACAAGATAAGGGCAATAAATACTGGGCTCAGCCAGTGATACTTACAGTCCATATGATTTTAAAAAAAGTGTCCGTGTTACTATAAACTTTAGAACTTCAATAACTGTTCAAAGATTGCAAGAAAGGAAGCACATGGTGAGATCAGTGCAGGAGAGAGAGAAAGAAACTGACACCACATTGAACCTGCACAGTTACTCCTTTGCTGTTTAAATTCATGTATCGCTGGACATCGGAGTGTGTCTGGGAAAATTAACAGACAGTGAAATTCACAACTGATCTTGGAGGAACAGTTTGGGTGAAGTTCTCAGCACAGAAACAGATAAGCAAATTGTTAAGTGTGTGGGTTCTTTCTTGATTATGTTTTTTGAGATTTGTTTCTTGATTAAAATTAAAATATAAGGCATAACTATGAATTTAACCTGGGGCCGTGTTTTGTAGAGGAATAAGACGGTGTTACTTTCTGGGTCTGTAGATTGTGAAGGAGCAAAAATGGCCTGTAGTACAGTGCTAGGCACTTGTCAGATGTGGGAGTTTAAAAAGAGTTTAAGGGTTACTGCAGATTATATCTGCAATAAATGCTGTTGGTTGCGAATCCTAACAGATCGAATGGATTGGTTGGAGAGACAGTTACAGGCAATGAGGAATTTGTAATAGCAACAGTGTGTAATGGATGGCAGTTTTAGGAAGGGGGAAAAGTCGCAGATACAGTCACATAGATGGGATAACTCCAGGAAAAGAAAGAGAGAGAGGCAGTTAGTGCAGGAGTCTTCTGTGGCTAATCCCATTTCAAACAATTATGCTGTTTTGGAAAATGTAGGGGGCGATGAATTCTCAGGGAAAAGTAGAACAAACAGCCAAGCTCCTGGTATTGAGACTGGTTCTAATGCAATGAGGGGTTCATCAGGTTCCAAGAGATCAATTGTGTTAGGCGACTCTGAAGTCTGAGGTACAGACAAACGTTTCTGTAGCCAGCATAGAAAAAGCTGGATGGTGAGTTGCTTCCCTAGTGTCATGATCAAGGATGTCTCAGAGAGAGTGCAGAATGTTCTCACGGGGGAGAGAGGGCAGGAAAAGATCATTGCCCACATTGGAACCAATGACATAGGAAGGGAAAAGGTTGAGATTCTGAAGGGAGATTACAGAGAGTTAGGCAGTAATTTAAAAAAAAGATGTCCTCAAGAAAAGTAATATCTGGATTACTCCCGGTGCTATGAGCTACTGAGGGCAGGAATAGGAGGAGAGAGCAGATGAATGCATGGCTGAGAAGTTGGTGTATGGGCAAAGTATTCACATTTTTGGATTACTGAGATCTCTTTTGGGGTAGAAGTGCCCTGTACAAGGAGGACAGACTGCACCTAAATTGGAAGGGGACTAATATACTGGCAGGGAGATTTGCTGGAGCTGCTTGGGAGGATTTAAACTAGTAAGATTGTGTGTGTGTCTGTGTGTGTATTAGACCCAGGGAGATAGTGAGGAATGAGATCAATCTGAGACTGGCACAGTTGAGAACAGAAGTGAATCAAACAGTCAGGGCAGGGAGGGACAAAGTAGGACTGTTAAATTAAACTACATTTATTTCAATGCAAGGGGCCTAACATGGAAGGCAGATGAGCTCAGGGCATGGTTAGGAACATGGGACTGGAATATCATAGCAATTATAGAAACATGTCTCAGGGAGGGGCAAGACTGGCAGGTTAATGTTCCAGGACACAAATATTATAGGAAGGATAGAAAGGGAGGCAAGAGAGGAGGGGGAGTGGTGTTTTTGATAAGGGATAGCATTACAGCTGTGCTGAGGGAGGATATTCCCAGACATACATCCAGGGAAGTTATTTGGGTAGAACTGAGAAATAAGAAAGGGATGATCACCTTATTGGGACCCCCTAACAATCAGAGGGAAATTGAGAAAGAAACTTGAAAGGAGATCTCAGCTATCTGTAAGAATAATAGGATGGTTATGGTAGGGGATTTTAACTTTCCAAACATCGACTGGGACTGCCATAGTGTTAAGGGTTTAAATAGAGAAGAATTTCTTAAGTGTGCACAAGACAATTTTCTGATTCAGTATGTGGATGTACCGACTATAGAAGATAGTACCTCCTCTTGGGAAATAAGGTAGGGCAGGTGACTGAGGTGTCAGTGGGGGAGCACTTTGGGGCCAGCAACCAAAATTCTATTAGCTTTAAAATAGTGATGGAAAAGGATAGACCAGATCTAATGGTTGAAGTCCTAAATTGGAGAAAGGCCAATTTTGGTGGTATTAGGCAAGAACTTTGAAAAGAGGTAGATGAAGGACTTTTGCCCGAAACATCGATTTCGCTGCTCCTTGGATGCTGCCTGAACTGCTGTGCTCTTCCAGCGCCACTAATCCAGAAAGAACTTTGAAAAGTTGATTGGGTGCAGATGTTCGCAGGTAAAGGGACAGCTGGAAAATGGGAGCCTTCGGAAATGAGATAACCAGAATCCAAAGAAAGTATATTCCCTGTTAGGGTGAAAGGAAACGCTGGTAGATATAGGGAATGCTGGATGACTAAAGAAATTGAGGGTTTGGTTAAGAAAAAGAAGGAAGCATACGTCAGGTATAGACAGGATAGATTGAGTGAATCCTTAGAAGAGTTTAAAGGCAGTAGGAGTATACTTAAGAAGAAAATCATGAGGGCAAAAAATGGACATGTGATAGCTTTGGCAAATAGAATTAAGGAGAATCCAAAGAGTTTTTACAACTATATTCAGGACAAAAGGGTAACTAGGGAGAGAATAGGGCCCCTCAAAGATCAGCAAGGCGACATTTGTGTAGAGTCGCAGAAAATGGGGGAGATACTAAACGAGTATTTTACATCAGTATTAACTGTGGAAAAGGATATGGAAGAGATAGAATGTAGGAAAATAGATGGTGACACCTTGAAAAATGTCCATATTACAGAGGAGGAAGTGCTAGATGTCTTGAAACGCATAAAGGTGGATAAATCCCCAGGACCTGATCAGGTGTACCCGAGAACTCTGTGGGAAGCTAGAGAAATGATTGCTGGGTCTCTTGCTGAGATATTTGTATCATCAATAGTCACAGGTGAGGTGCCGGGACTGGAGGTTGGCTAACGTGGTGACACTGTTTAAGAAGGGTGGTAAGGACAAGCCAGGGAATGATAGACCAGTGAGCCTGATGTCAGTGGTGAGTAAGTTGTAGGAGGGAATCGTGAGGGACAGGATGTACATGTATTTGGAAAGGCAAGGACTGATTCGGGATAGTCAACATGGCTTTGTGCTTAGGAAATCATGTCTCACAAACTTGATTGAGTTTTTTGAAGAAGTACCAAAGAGAATTGATGAGGGCAGAGCAGTAGATGTGATCTATATGGACTTCAGTAAGGGATTTGACAAAGTTCCCCATGGCAGACTGGTTAGCAAGGTTAGATCTCACGGAATACGGGGAGAACTAGCCATTTGGATACAGAACTGGCTCAAAGGTAGAAGACAGAGGGTGTGAGTGGATGGTTGTTTTTCAGACTGGAGGCCTGTGACCAGTGGAGTGCCACTAGGAACGGTGCTGGATCCTCTACCTTTTGTCATTTATATAAATGATTTGGATGTGAGCATAAGAGGTATAGTTGGTAAGTTTGCAGATGACACCAAAATTGAAGGTGTGGTGGACAGTGAAGAAGGTTACCTCAGATTACAGCAGGATCTTCATCAGATAGGCTAACGGGCTGAGAAGTGGCAGATGGAGTTTAATTCAGATAAATGTGAGGTCGTACACACTTAATGGTAAGGTCCTGGGGAGTGTTGCTAAACAAAGAGACTTTGGAGTACAGGTTCATAGCTCCTTGAAAGTGGAGTCACAGGTAGATAGGATAGTGAAAGTGGTGTTTGGTATGCTTTCCTTTATTGGTCAGAGTATTGAGTACAAGAGTTGGGAGGTCATGTTGCGACTGTACAGGACATTGGTTAGGCCACTGTTGGAATATTGCGTGAAATTTTGGTCTGCTTCCTATCAGAAAGATATTGTGAAATGTGAAAGGGTTCAGAAAAGATTTACAAGGATGTTGGCAGGGTTGGAGAATTTGAGCTACAGGGAGAGGCTGAGCAGGCTGGGGCTGTTTTCCATACAGCGTTGGAGGCTGAGGGGTGTGAGGGGAGTCCAGAACTAGAGGACATAGGTTTAGGGTGAGGGGGGAAAGATATAAAAGAGACCTAAGAGGCAACTTTTTCACACAGAGGGTGATATGTGTATGGAGTGAGCTGCCAGAGGAAGTGGTGGAGGCTGGTACAATTGCAACATTTAAAAAGGCATCTGGATGGGTATATGAATAGGAAGGGTTGGAGGGATATGGGCTGGCAGCTGGGACATGGGATTAGATTGGGTTGGGATATCTGGTCAGCATGGACGGATTGGACCAAAGCGTTTGTTTCCCTGCTGTACATCTCTATGACTCTAAATAGAAGCTGCAATAACTCTGTTTGCAATAAAGTGTTAAGGCAAGGACAAACTGGTACACAGCAACTGAAAGCAATTAGTCATGTCTGGGAGAAAAAGAAGTTGAAACTAAATAAACAAAAGTTTTAACAGCTGCTTGACAAATGGCTGCCTCATGTCACATGATTGCCGTGAAGTAGAATTTAAGGAGTTAATCACACGAAAGCTGTATCTTCAAACAGTTAATGCCAAACGTAACAAGGAGCAGGGAAACTACAGATAAGGTGACAAGCTAGAGACTTGATGATTCCAGAACAGTAGTCAATCCTGTGCATGGAAGGATGTAAAGGATCATCAATAATGCCGTGCCACAAACTCAAAGGACAGAAAATGGCGCAAAAATTCAACTTCAGGACTCTTCGGGGCAGAATTCCAGAAAACAACACTGCATAAGGACTGAACCCTGGACACATGCAGAAACAGACAGTGTTGGTTGGAATTGTACCTAATTTCCACCATTAATCGTGTAATGGCTAAGTTGGTATGAGGGGCTTAACCTGCTTACTCGAAAGGGCCAATTTCGGTTGCTACGCGCAATAAAATTTAAATTATTGCTTCAGCATTTGATTATCTTTGAGATTTCTGAACAAGTAGCCAAAGTGAAAGGTAGCTTGTGGTAAGTTACTCATAAATAACAATTAGTGCAGTTTCAAACCATGATTTCAAAAAAGAATCACGACCCTCAACTTCAGGATTTTGAGCCTGATCAGCTAACTGCTGATTTTAAGACTTGTAAATTTTCTAAATCTTAATCTGTTACTTTTTTCTTTGTAAACCTATAACAGAGAGCAAGGTGAAGGCATTTTTAAATAATGATTATACTGAGATCTCTCTCTTGCTTTACTTTTAATATTAAGGAAAGTTATTAAATTATCCCAGCACAGTGTTACGAGCCGCAAGATTGTGCTAATGCTGTGTTTTTGAGCAAAGTGCGTTGTATTTCTGGGTCTGTAGATTGTTAAAGGGGCAGAAATCGTTTTTGGTAGGATGATGTGCTCTACCTGTCAGATGTGGGAGATCAGGGAGAAATTGAATGCTCCTGGAGACTGTACAAAAAATGTGTATGGCTGAAAATCCCATTGGACTGCATAGATCGGTTGGATCGGTATTTAGAGACAATGTGTGATGGATGGAAATTTCAGGAAGATGGAAACACAGCTGATACAGAAGGTAGAGGCGTGACAGCTGGAAATGGTAGGAGAGGCAGCAGGATGTTGCAGGAGTCTCCTGTGGCAATCTCGACCTCAAACAGGTATGCTGTCTTGGATATTGTAGCAGAGGATGGTCTCTCAGGAATATGGCACTGACAGGTTTCTGGTACCAAGACTGGCTCTACTGTAATAAGGAGTATGTCATATTCCAAACAATTCAATTGTAACTAGGGACTCTTTAATCTGGTACACAGACAGACATTTCTGTAGCTATCAGCAAGATATCAGGATGGTGAAAGTGAGGACTGCAGATGCTGGAGATCAGAGACGGGTGTGTGGTGCTGGAAAAGCAAAGCAGGTCAAACAGCATCTGAGGAGTAGGAGAGTCAACGTTTCGGGCAAAAGCCCTTCAGCAGGAATCCAGATAGGGTAGTAATATCTGGACTACTACTGGTGCCATGTGCTAGTGAGAATAGGAATAGGACAATCCAGCACATTAAATGAGTGGCTGAAGAGCTGGTGCAGGGGTAGAGATTCATATTTTTGGATCATTGGGATCTCTTCAGGGATAGAAATGACCTACTGTAAAAAGGACAGGTTCCACCTGAAATGGAAGGGGGCCAACATCTTCACGGGGGGATTTGCTACTGCTCCTCATAAGGCTTGAAACTATGATGTGGAGGTGCTGACATTCTACCTGAAGGAGGAGCAACATGCTGAAAGCTTGTACTTCCAAATAAACCCGTTCAACTCTAACCTGCTGTTGAGTAATTTTTGGCTTGAAACTAGTGGGGGGTGGAAGTTGCAGTGAGCAGAAGAGAAGAGAGAGACACACACACACACCCACACACCAAAGCTATAGTAATAAAAGAGAAAGGCTGTGGCTGGGATACTTCACATGGGGAACAAGTTAAGTAGTCAAGACAAGGTTTGGCAGAGAACGAGGTCAGACTGATAAATTAAACTGTTTTTATTTCAATGCAAGAGGCCTGACAAATAAGGCAGACGACCTTAGGGCATGAATGGGAGATCACAGCTATTACAGAATAGAATAGCAAATTTATTGTCAATTGTATTTATAATAATACAATAAGATGTACATAAGTCACCACAATTCAGTGCCATTTTAATTACAGAAATTACAAAAAGAAATAATTGAGACAAAGTTAGAGCCACGTTAATCTTTTGTTCCCTCTGTGGCATTCTGAGTTTGTGGAGGATATTGCAGCCGAAGCCACCTGAGACCACCAAAGCAAGGGTTTCTGGACCAGACCCACCACACTGCCACCACTAGAGCTGACAGTGAAGCCACTGTGTCGCTGCCCTAGCCAGGAGGGATAAACCAGACCCACCAAGTCAATAATGCCCAAATCTGCACATTGTTACCGTAACAACAAGAAACGAACCGGAATTACTACGCCGCCACCATTATAGCCAGGGCTGAAATCACCAAGAGGAAACGACCAGACCCACCGACAATGAGGTGGGTCCATGACCACAAGGATTGGACATCAAGATCCACCACACTGCTGCCTCTGCAGCACATCCTCCCAACTGCCTTCTTCTAACACAGCCACAGAAAAGATGAAGGTCAACTTTGATACAAGAGAGAAATGAAGAAACAAAACAATAAAAAAAAGAATGTGGCCAGCCAGGTGAGTGGAAGTGAATGGGCACAGAAGCCTCACACTTCCTACCCTGCTGCCACTACCATCTTGAAGACTGGAATGTGGCTCAGGGATAGACAGGACCAGCAGGTTATTGTCCTGATGCTGAAGGAAGGCTAGAAAGGGGAAGAGGGGCAGTGGCTTTTTGGTTAGGGTTAACATTATGACTGTATTTAGGGAGGATAATCCTGAGAGTACATTCAGCGAAGTTAAATGGGTGGAACTGACAAATCTGAAAGGGATGATCATCTTGTTAGGATTCTATTACAGGCACCCCCCAATAGTCAGTCAGAAATGGAGCAGCAAATTTGTAAGGAGATCACAGATATTAATAAGAATAAAATGCTAGGAGATTTTAACTTGACCAAACTGGGACTGTGATAAATGTTAAGGGTTTGGATGGGGGGAGGAATTTGCTAAGTATGTACAAGAAAACTTTTTTATTCAATATTTGGATGTACCTACGAGAGAACAAGCAGAACTTGACAAAAGCAAATTACTGCGGATGCTGGAATCTGAGACCAAGAGAGAAAATGCTGGAAAATCTCAGCAGGTCTGGCAGCATCTGGAAGGAGAGAAAAGAGCTGACGTTTCGAGTCTAACGTGACGTTCCTTTGTCAAGCAGAACTTGACCTTCTGTTGGGAAATAAAGCAGGACAAGTGACATCACGTGGGGGAAGTGATCATTATTCTGTCAGTTTTAAAACAGTTGTGAAAAAGAATAGAACTGATCAAAGACTTAAAATTCTAAAATTGGAGCAAGTCCAATTTTAATGCGATGAGACAGGAAGTTTCAAAAATTGATTGGGGGAGGCGATTCGCAGGGAAGGGACAGTTGGGAAAAGAGGGGTCATTAAAAATGAGATAATCAGAGTTCAGAAACAGTATGTTCTTTTTAGTGTGAAGGGCAAGGCTGGGAGATTTAGGGAATATCGGCTGACTACAGATATTGAAGTTCTGGTCAATTGGTATAGATGGGATTGAGCGAATCGCTCGGAGAAATATAAGGGCAGGAGGAATATACTGAAGAAGAAATTCAAGACGACATAAAAGGGACATGAGATAGCTTTGGCAAAGAGTTAAAGAGAATCTAGAGATTCTACAAGTACAAGGGCAATAGAGTAACTAGGGAGACAGTGCAGCCCCTGAAAGATCAACATGACTGTCTACACGTAAAACTACAGGAGATGGGTGAGATACTAAACAAATGATTTGCATCAGTATTCACTGTGGAAAAGGACACGGAAGGTAGGGAACTAGAAGAAATAAATGATGATGTTTTGAAGAATTCATATTAAGGAAGGGGTGATACTGAGGTCTTAAAACACACAAACCACCAGTACCTGTGGTTTTTCCAGAACTTTGTGGGAAGTTAAGGAAGAGATTGCTGGGCTCCTTGCTGAGATATTTGCATCATCTAGTCTAGGGTGGGATGCTGGAAGACTGGAGGTTGGCTAATGTGGTGCAATTATTTAAGAAAGGCTATAAAGAAAAGGCAGGAAATGAGAAGATGGGCAAGCCTTACATCAGTGGTGGGCAAGTTGTTGGGAGGGGATTCTGAGGGACAAGATTTACATGCATTTGAAAAGGCAAGGACTGCCAGAGGATGTGGTGGAGACTGGTACAATTGCAACATTTAAGGGGCATTTGGATGGTATATGAATAGGAAGGGTTTGGAGGGATATGGGCCGGGTGCTGGCAGATGGGACTAGATTGGGTTGGGATATCTGGTCGGCATGGACGGGTTGGACCGAAGGGTCTGTTTCCATGCTGTATATCTCTATGACTGATTAGAGACAGTCAACATGGGTACATTGTGCTTGGAAAATCATTTCTTACAAACTTAATTGAGTTTTTTGAAGAGGTGACAAAGAAAATTGGTGAAGGCAAAGCAGTAGATGTTTCTATGTGGACTTCAGCGAAGTGTTTGACAAGGTTCAGCATGGTAGACTGGTTAGTAAGGTTAGATCACATGAGATCCAGGGGGAGATAACCAATTGGATACAAAATTGTTTGATTTGAAGGTAGGGGACATGGAGTGGTGGTAGAGGGTTGCTTTTCGGACTGGAGGCCTATGGCTAGCAGTATGCCGCAAGTATCAGTGGTGGGTCATCTGCTTTCCAATATTTATATAAATGATTTGGATGTGGATATAGGAAGTATGGTTAGTAGCTTTGCAGACATCACCAAAATTGGTGGTGTAGTGGATTGTGTAGTAGTTTATCTCAGAGTACATCAGGACCCTTGATCAGATGGGCCAATGGGCTAAGTAGTGGCAGATGGAGTTTAATTTAGGTAAATGTGAGGTGTTGGATTTTGGGCAGGACTACACAGTTAATGGTAGGGCCCTGGTGTGTGTCACTGAACAAAGAGACCGAGGGGTGTAGGTACACAGTTTCTTGCAAGTAGAGTTGCAGGTAGACAGGGTGGTGAAGGCGGCATTTGGCACACTGGCCTTCATTGGCGAGTAAAGGAGCTGTGATGTCATGTTGCAGCTGAACAGGACATTGGTGTGGCCACTTTTAGAATACTACATACAATTCTGGTTGCCGTTCCATAAGAACAATGTTGTTAAACTTGAGCGGGTGCAGAAAAGACTTACAAGGATTTTATCAAGACTGGAGGATTTGAGTAAAATGGAGAGGCAGTAAAGACCAGGGTTTTTTTTCCCCATAAGTGTCAACGATTGAGAGGTGACCTTATAGAGGTTTATAAAATCATGAGGGGCATAGGTAAGTTGAATAGCCAAGGTCTTTTTCCTCAGATGGGGGAGTTGAAAACTACATGGCAAAAGTTTAAAGTGAGAGGGGAAATATTTTAAAGGGATGTAAGGGAGAGGGTGCTGCATGTATGGAATGAGCTGCCAGAGAAAGGTAGTGCAACTTGGAACAATTACAACATTTGGGTATATGAACAGGAAGGGTTGAGGGGGATATGAGCTAAATGCTGACAAATGCTACTAACTCTGGTTGGTGCAGACAAGTTTGAGCAAAGGGCTTCTGTTTCTATGCTGTGTATCTCTATGACTTTATAACACATGGTTATCAACCCAACAGTAGATTCAAATGATTTTTCTGGTCTAAAAACAAATTCACTACCTCAGAATTGGCCATTACCAGGTGTAGGGAGAGCGAGAGAACAACAGTTAGCATTGCATGCATGGATTAATTGGAAGTGTTGTTGGCAAATCTAACAGTTCCACCATGTTACAGTTCAGACAATAAAAAGTTACCTAAAGTACGTGTTGTTCAGGTTAAAAACAATTTCACCTAATGTACTTTAAAGATGAGTGCAAAGTTCACTTTTGTCTCAACTAATTAGATTATTAGTGAAACAATAATTTACTTTTTTCAATGCAGTATAACATATTTGCTGATCCAAAAATCAGACTGGGTGTAGTATGCTTATCGCCATACTACATTATTATCCTCTTTAGAATCATCAAAGGTATGAAAGGTGGTCCTTCAGCCCATTGCACCTATCTGTTAAAATAACTCCACTACTTTCACTCATGGTCCTTTTTGAACATGTCTATAGATTTGTCTTGAGGGAGTAATTCAATTTTGCTTTGAACACACTGACTGTATCTATCTCTACCATTTTCAGGCAGTGAAACCTAAACTTATTCTATTATCCTTAATTCTGAAACACTGGCATTTTACTCCTATAAAACATTGTAAGTGACCTTGCCCAGTACCAAAACAGAGAAATCATCATATTCAATGTTAGAGTAACGCTTTTTGAAAAGAAATCAACTATTTATCTTCCACCATAGTTAATCAAAGGTGTCTCATGAAAAAGGTGTCCTAACTGTAATTGGGAAAAAACAGTTTCAAAAGGATGAAGGGCAAAATTCCCAGTACTTTGCTTTACTGGTAGAATCCAGCTATTGTAAAAACTGCCAACATTCTGACAATTGACAGATCACCTGGCATCGACCTAGGCACCAAAAAAGACAGCAGCAAAAACAACTTGGTCAACCATACAAATGTCTGGGACCTAGTGCCAAAATTGAGTGCTGCCTCACAGTCGTCAAGCAATAGCCTGACATAGTCATACTCATGGAATCATACCTTACCGAAAATTCCCCAGACACCACTATCACCATCCCTGGATATTTCCTAACCCAATGGCAGGACAGACCCAGCAGAAGTAGCAGCACAGTCATATAGAGTCAGGAGAGAGTTCCCCTGGGAGTTTTTAACATTGACTCTGGCCCCACGACATCTCACAGCTTCAGGTTAAACATGAAAAAGGAAACCTCCTCTAAGTTACCATGTACACCCTCCCTCGGCGACTGAGTCAGTACTCCTCCATGGTGAACAACACTTGGAGGAAGTACTGAAGGTGGCAAGGGCACAAAATGTACTCTGGGTGGGGGATTTCAACGTCCGTCACCAAGGGCAGCTTGGCAGCAGTACTACTGATCGAGCTCATCAGATCCTAAAGGGCAAAGCTGCTAGACAAGGTCTACAGCAGATAGTAAGGGAACCAACAAGAGGAAAAAACATACTTGACCTCATTCTCACAATCTGCTGGCTGAAGATGCATCTATCCATGACAGTATCAGTAAGAGTGACCACTGCACAGTCCTTGTGAAGACAAAGTTCCACCTCCATGCTGTGAACACCTTCTATTGTGTTGTGTGGTATTATAATGAAGCTAAATGGGACAGACTTCAAACAGATTGAGCCGAGGCATTCATGGGGCGCTGTGAGCCATCAACAGCAGCAGAACTGTACTCCAGGACAACTTGCAATCTCATGGCCAACATATTACTCACTCACCCATTACTCATGAGAATGTGTAAAGGGTATAAGCAGATAGGGAAAGAGTTAAGTTTTGAGTTTTGTGAAACAAGAAGTTCAGGGAGCATGATACAGATCAGTTAAGATTTGGCAGTTAACAATGGGGTGTTGGAGGCAAGGGTAATGGGTTAACAAGGTGGAAAAGCATTCGTTATGTACAGCCATTTAACAAAATTAGGTAACGTTGAGTATGTGAAGTCAGTTTAACAAGGTGAAAAGTATTCATTATGTGAAGCCAATTAAGGTTAAAAACGTTCATTGACAATAGACAAATCGGGATCAGTGGTGCTGGAAGAGCACAGCAGTTCAGGCAGCATCCAACAAGCAGCGAAATCAGTGCAAGAGTAGGCCATTCTGCCCTTCGAGCCTGCACCACCATTCAATATGATCATGGCTGATCATCCTTAATCAGTATCCTGTTCCTGCCTTATCTCCATAACCCTTGATTCCACTACCCTTGAGCGCTGTATCCAATTCTTTCTTAAATGAATCCAGAGACTGGGCCTCCACTGCCCTCTGGGGCAGAACATTCCACACAGCCACCACTTTCTGGGTGAAGAAGTTTCTCCTCATCTCTGTCCTAAATGGTCTACCCCGTATTTTTAAGCTGTGTCCTCTGGTTCGGCACTCACCCATCAGCGGAAACATGTTTCCTGCTGCCAGAGAGTGTCCAATCCTTTAATAATCTTACATGTCTCAATCAGATCCCCTGTCAGTCTTCTAAACTCAACGGTATACAAACCCAGTCGCTCCAGTCTTTCAGCGTAAGATAGTCCCGCCATTCCACGAACTGACCTCGTGAACCTACGCTGCAGTCCCTCAATAGCCAGAATGTCTTTCCTCAAATTTGGAGACCAGAACTGCACACAATACTCCAGGTGTGGTCTTACCAGGGCCCTTTTCAGCTGCAGAAGAACCTCTTTGCTTCTGTACTCAATCCCTCTTGTTATGAAGGCCAGCATGCTATTAACCTTCTTCACTACCTGCTGTACCTGCATGCTTACCTTCATTGACTGGTGTACAAGAACAGCCAGATCTCTTTGTACTGCCCCTTTACCTAAATTGATTCCATTTAGGTAGTAATCTGCCTTCCTGTTCTTGCCAAAGTGGATAACTATACATTTATCCACATTAAACTGCATCTGCCATGCATCTGACCACTCACCTAATCTGTCCAGGTCACCCTGTAATCTTTTAACATTCTCCTCACATTTCACCCTGCCACCCAGCTTAGTATCATCAGCAAATTTGCTAATGTTATTACTCATACCATCTTCTATATCATTAACATATATTGTAAAAAGCTGCGGTCCCAGCACTGATCCCTGCGGTACCCCACTGGTCACTGACTGCCATTCCGAAATGGAGCTGTTTATCACTACTGTTTCCTGTCAGCCAACCAACTTTCAATCCAAGTTAGCACTTTGCCCCCAATACCATGCACCCTAATTTTGCTCACTAACCTTCTATGTGGGACTTTATCAAAAGCTTTCTGACGGTCCAGGTATACTACATCTACTGGATCTCCCTCGTCTATCTTCAGAGTTACATCCGCAATAACAAAATCTGCTGTCATTGTGTAACAGCAGATGGCTTAATCTTTACTGTTGATGCTCGCTGATTGTAATAGTCACCCAATTAATATGTATGTTGCCTTATCTGGATACGCCTCCGTGTAAAATGATTATATAATGAATTAAGAAACTGCTAATCAAGAGAGATGACCGAGAACTCATGTCCCTGTGCACGTGGGCAATCGTTCTCTCTCCCTCCAGGGCCTGGAATAAAGATGAAGGAGGTAAAACTATACGACATTTCTGAGCGTTTTGCTTTGACTGAGGGGGGAAATGGGATGACAATATTAATGTAGTCAGCAGGATCCAAACGGATAGTTATGATCGGACGGTGTCAGCAGGCACCTGGAACATCAGTGTCTCGAGATGGACGGGCCCACTAGGTAAGATTTTAAACCTCGGTCCTGCTTCATATTCCTGTGTGCCGGAGACGGTCCCCTTGTTCAATTGTTCTTGATTCTACAGATTTTTCGAATGGTAATTAGTTCAGTTGAGACGCATGTTTTGTAAGCGCGCTGGCAGGCAAAGGTTCGAGTTCTCTGCGCTGCATTGAGGGAAGGGGTGAGTGAATGTGGTGGGTTAATTTGAGGTTCAACTCCTCCGCACTGTACTGAGGTTCAGGGTCTCTGTGCTTAAGTGGGAGCCCCTGTGAGGACTAAAGTGAGAAAGGGGTTAAAGTCCCCTAGTGATGAAATTTGAGGCTCTGTGAGTCTTGTTCTGGGGGAAGACAGTGGTTTGGATTGTGGTGCCATGTGGTCCGCTGCAAGGGCTTCTTTTTAAGTGTAATTTTAAAATAAACCAAGAAAATGCAGAAATTAAGGCTATGCTAATACTTGCGCTGAAAAGGGAAAGTTTCAATGTATATTTTGCCATGCTGAGAGTGTTTGATGTTTAAAAATTCTGGTTTGCTTCAATATGGTTTCGAAAAATCCTTTTAAGTAACTGTTTTCCCTTGTTTGAATTAGGATCTCAATTCAATGTGTTTTGTGGGCTTATATAATGGGGCAGATTTTGTTTTTACATTGAAATTGTACTACACTATGTCCTTTTTTAAATGATCAAACTTGTAACCTTAAAACAAATTGATTGAGTGTTTTGAGCCCCCGATTTGTTTCAAATTCTACAATGTCAGTTTTAAAAAAGTTGGGTCAGTGGTCATGCTTTAGCAAGATGAGAGTATTATATTAAGATATCTTTGCGGCTGCAGAGTGTTCACAAAAAGAAAAGTGCATTTTGAGTTTATGTTTTGTTAAGACTTTAGAGAATTTTAGAACTTGAGGCTGAGCTGTTTCAGTTCTGTTAATTATTGTTAAGACTTCATTGACCCCCTTCATATTGCAAATGCAAAGAATTTTGATCTCCACCAAAAATGCCACTGTAATTCTGACAGTTTTATTTGGGAAGTTTCACTTGGAGAACACATTTTAAAATATTCAGCATTTGTTTCCCACGAATATTTGAGATTTAAATCTGAACTGAAACAGCCTCTTCAATTGCTAAAGCACAGGAAACATTTTGTTGTTTTGACTTTTGAAATAAGTTTCCTGACAGCTTTCACATTAGCCAAGTATTAATTTGTTAAAGGAAAATAGTTTTTGAACAAGGTACCCGACGGTTTGATTTTAGGACCACTGATTGTTGTTTATAATCGACTGAATTGTTTAGGCAGGACAATTTTGAAGTTTATAGATTGTTAAAACTTGATAATGTCATAAATAGTGAATAGAGTAACAGACTTCAGGAATTTAATGAGGGTAGTTAAATGTGTGACTGTCTTCATACTGATAACCACCTGGGCAAGGAAGGAATGAGAGAGGAAATGCAAAGATACTTTCAGCAGCTAACATCTTCTCCATTCACAGGTAAAGCCACTGCCCATCCCACCACAGCCTGATCCAACGGATTCAATCAACCCCTCCAGTCATGAGCACGAAAGCGAAGAAACTAACAGCAGTGAAGAGGTGGTCAGTGGCTTTTATCAGTGGCCTTCCTACAGACATTAAGCCATGTGAGCTTTACCTTGGCTTTCAATCATTTCAGTTATATGAAGGTTCATTGATCAAGCTAACATCACAACAGCCAGTTGGTTTTGTTACATTTGAGCAAAAGCAGCAAAGAATACTGCATTGCACATGTGCTGGTATCCTCCATGTGAAGCTTCTCTGCAAGGACGTAGTTAAATATTTAACTGCCCTTAACCAAGAATTCAGATTTCTCTGTGGAGTGGTGTACGAGGACACACTAGATTTTGGTTTCAGGTTGGACTTTACTGAAGGAGATTTTGGAGAACTAGCTGGTTTCCACCTGACTTGGAGGGGATGGAGTGGTCACTAAGGATTGTGGATTTAAGAACTTTACAGGTGAATCTTTTTCCACATGGGAGAATTCTTCAAACACTATTTATTGTAATGGACTAGTAATTTTTGTTACAATCAGTGTATGCTGTATGTCAATAATTTGCTTAAATTTTGGCTGTCAGAGTTTTGTGGAAGCAGGAGAAAATGAGGACTGCAGATGCTGGAGACCAGAGATGAAAAGTGTGATGCTGGAAAAGCGCAGCAGGCCAGGCAACATCCGAGCAGCAGGAAAATCAACATTTCGGGCATAAGCCCTTCTTCAGGAATGAGGCTGGTGTGCCAAGCGGCATGAGATAAAAGGTGGGGGGGGGGGGGGGGCACAGGGAATACGATAGGTGGAAGGAGGTGAGGGTGATAGGCCGGGGAGGAGTGGGGGGCGGAGAGGTCGGGAAGATGATTGCAGCTCAAGAGGGCGGTGCTGAATTCGGGAGTTGGGACTGAGATAAGGTGGGGGGAGGGGAAATGAGGAAGCTGGAGAAATCTACATTCATCCCATGTGGTTGGTGGGTTCCTCAGCGGAAGATGAGTCGCTCTTCCTCCAGGTGTTGTGTGGCCAAAGACAGCTATGCCTGTTTCTTTGTCGGATATGTGGAAAACGACACGCAGCTACACATCGAACATTTCTTTCGCCACTTTCACCTCCGCGCCTACTTCTTCAACCAGGACTCTTGCCCACCTTCTGACGACCCTTTCTCACGCCTCCAACACACCCCATCCACCTTGACACCACGTGCTGGCCTCTTACCTGCCCTTGATCTCTCATATCCAACTGCCGCCATGACATTGACCGCCTTAACCTGTCCAATCCTCTCACCCACCCCAACCTCTCACCCTCACAACACGCAGCCCTCCACTCCAACCCCAACCTCACCTTCAAACCGGCAGACAAGGGAGGTGCAGTGGTAGTTTGGCGCACCGATCTTTATACCGCTGAAGCTAGATGCCAACTCGCGGACACCTCCTCCTACTGCCCCCTTGACCATGACCCCCACCTCCCACCACCAAACCATCACCTCCCAGACCATCCATAACCTCATCACCTCAGGGGATCTTCCATCCACCACCTCCAACCTCAGTCCCACAACCCCACACTGCCAGTTTCTACCTCCTGCCCAAAATCCACAAACCTGACTGCCCTGGCCAACCCATTGTCTCAGTCTGCTCTTGCCCCAGCGAACTCATTTCTGCATACCTCGACACTGTCCTGTCCCCCTTAGTCCAAGAACCCCCCACCTACATTCAGGACACCACCCACGCCCTCCACCTCCTCCATGATTTTCACTTCCCTGGCTCCCAATGCCTTATCTTCGTGATGGACATCCAGTCCCTATACACCTCCATTCCCCATCACGAAGGCCTCCAAACTCTCTGCTTCTTCCTCTCCCACCGACCCAACCAGTACCCTTCCACTGACACCCTCCTTCGACTGACTGAACTGGTCCCCACTCTTAACAACTTCTCCTTCCAATCCTCCCACTTCCTCCAAACCAAATGAGTAGCCATGGGCACCCGCACGGCCCCAGTTATGCCTGCCTCTTCGTCGGATATGTGGACTTTAACTCCCCCTCCCACTCCGTCAAGGACAGGCAGGTCCTTGACCTCCTCCATCACCAGACCCTGGATACACAACACCTGGAGGAAGAGCGCCCCATCTTCCACCTAGGATCCCTCCAACCACACGGGATGAATGTAGATTTCTCCAGCTTCCTCATTTCCCCTCCCGCACTTTATCCCAACCCCCGAATTCAGCACCGCCTTCTTGACCTGCAATCTTCTTCCCGACCTCTCCACCCCCACCCCCTCTCCGGCATATCACCCTCACCTCCTCCCACCTATCGTATTCCCAGCGCCCCTCCCCCAAATTCTCACACCTCCCCCCCCCCCCCCCACCTTTTATCTCACGCCACTTGGCACACCAGCCTTATTGCTGAAGAAGGGCCTATGCGCGAAACGTTAATTCTCCTGCTCCTTGGTTGTTGTCTGACCTCTTGTGAAAGCAGGTAATGCCATCAGTTATCATGAAATGTTAAAAGGAGGGAATGAGAATGTGTGGGAAAGAATTAAGTTTTGAGTTTTGAGAAACAAAAGGTTCAACTAAGCATGACTCAGTTCAGATTAAGAACTTGCAGTAAATAATCAGGTGCTGGAGGCAAGGGTACTGGTTTAACAAGGTGGGAAAGCATTCATTAAGTAAAACCATTGAACAAGATGAAGTAGCATTCAGTATGTCAAGTCAGTTAACAAGGTGTAAAATATTCATTATGTGAAGCCAGTTAGCAAGGTTAAGAACACGTATTGTGTAACAGCAGATGGCTTACCCTTACCTGTTGATGCTCACTGATTCCAGGGCTCAGAATAAAGATGAATGAGGCAAAACTATACTGTGTCTCTGAGTAGTTGCTTCAACTGATACAGGGACAGGGAAACGGGATGCCCATACACTGACAGGTGAAACTAGGACAAGAGGCATAGCCTCAAGATTAGAGAGAGCAGATTTAGGACTGAATTGAGAAGGAATTTCTTCACCCAGAGGTTTGTAAATCTATGGAATTCCCTGCCCAGTGAAGTAGTTGATGCTACTTCAGTAACGTTTTTAAAGCTAAGATACAGGGGTTTTTTTAAACAATAAAGGAATTAAGGGTTATGGTGCGAGCGTGGATAAGTAGAGCCAAGTCCACAAAAAGATCGGCCATGATCTTATTGAATGGTGGAGCAGGCTGAAAGGGCCAGATGGCCTGCTCAGAGTTCTTATGTTCTTATAGTCCAACAGGTTTATCTGAAATCACAAACTTCTAAAGCACTGCTCCTTCATCAAGTGATGATGGGGCAGTGCTCTGAAAGCTTGTGAATTCAAATAAACCTGTTGTACTATAACTTGGTGTTATATTGTCGCCCTGTTCCCACTCCCCCCGCCACGCCACCCCTCAGTCGAAGCAAAATGCTCAGAGACACAGTGTAGCTTTACCACCCCCACCTTCATTCCGGGCCCTGGAGGGAGAGAACAATCACTCTTGTGCGCAGAGACACGAGTTCACAGTCTTCTCTGGAATAGCAATTATATAGTCATTGTACAGGGAGGAACATCCAGATAAAGCAACATACATATTAATTGAGGGACCATAACAATCAGCGAGCATCAACAGTAAAGATTAAGCCATCTGCTGATACACAACAAATAGCTGGCTTCACATAATGATTACTCTTCACCTTGATAAACTGACCTCATATACTTAATGTTATTTCATCTTGTTAAATGGCTCTACATAATAAATGCTTTTCCACCTTGTTAACCCATTACCCTTGCCTCCAGCATCCCATTGTTAACTGCAAGTTCTTATCTGATCCGAGTCACACTCCGTTGTACCTGGTTTCACAGAAGTCTAAACTTAACTCTTTCCCTGCCTGCTTATACCCTTTACACATTCTCAAAGTGACTTCTGACTTTGTCCACTTGAGTCAAATACCGGCACCTCCACATCATGGCTATCATTGACACCATAAAGAGCCAGTTGAAAATTGGGAGGATCTCGAAGACGACCACGCATATTGACAGACTTCAGAGCTCTGAAACCTCGTGATTTCAAATAAACCTGTTTGACAAAAACCTGGTGTCGTGTGACTTCTGACTTTGTCCACCCTAGTGGGCAGCACGGTGGCTCGGTGGTTAGCACTGCTGCCTCACAGCACCAGGGTCTCAGATTCGATTCCAGCTTCGGGCGACTGTCTGTGTGGGTTTCCTCCGGATGCTTCGGTTTTCTCCCACAATCCAAACACGTGCAGGTTAGGTGAATTGGCAATGCTAAATTGCCCATAATGTCAGGTGCATTAGTGAAATGGAAAAGGGGTTTGGGTGGGTTACTCTTCGAAGGGTCGGTGTGGACTTGTTGGGCAGAAGGGCGTTTCTACACTGTAGGGAATTGAACACCAGGATCTCCACATCATAATCAATAAGATGCTCGGCAGAAATTCATTCAAGATCCTTAGAGTTCAGAGTTCATCTTCCAAATACACCCCCTACGACCACCAACTCCAAGCCACTCACCATCCTGACTTGGAAATAGAACTCCATGTTTTCACTGTCACTGGGTCAAAATCCTGGAATTCCCTCTGTAAGGCCATTGTGGATCAGCCTAGAGCACCTACTCTGCAGCAGTATAAAAAGACAACTCACCACCAGCTTCTAAGTCGAAAAATATGGTGCTGAGAAAGTACAGGAGGTCAGGCAACATCGAGGAGCAGGAGAGTCGATGTTTCAGGCATAAGCCCTTCAACAGGAATGTGTCAATAAAGGGCTTTCCTGATTAAGGTCTTATGCCCGAAACATTAACTCTCTTGCTCCTCAGATGCTACCTGACCCAGCTGTGATTTCTCAGTGGCACACTTTTCAGCTCTGATCTCCTACCTGTTTCTTCAGGGCAACAAATTCCGGCGCAGCTAGTGACACCCACTTATCAAGAGTCAATAACAAAAGTTAACTGCATAGAAGAAATGTGATCCACTTGCAAGTACTCTTGCTCAAAGAGCAGTTATGTAGTACAAATTAAATAAAACTGTATAACACTTGAAATGAGCAGTTACTGTAACAGAATCAAAAACTGTGCTGTTGTTGGGATCTAGCCAGAAACTGGTTTAATATCAACTCGTCTAATTAACTTGATGGCAAACATATCATTTGGGAAGCATGCCTTAAAAATTAGCCTCTGGAAGCAAATCAAGCAAATAAGCTGTCAAGAGTGACAGAAATGCAGGACGTCAAGCAGTAATATAAATTTGATACCAGAAGCATGAAACTATATTTGCAGTACTTATAGTTGCAAGTTATCTGCAATTATTTAATTCTTGATGGACTTTCCCTATAATCTTGCATTTGCATTCCCTTCAAGTATTTATTCAATTACCTATTGAAAATTGTTCAACTTCCACTATCCTTTCAGGTACAGCATTCCTGATCACAACAACTCAAAATTATTTCTCATTTGTCATTCACCTAATACAAGTTGCCTAGTTACTGAACTAACATTGAGTCATACACTATGGAAACAGACCCTTCAGTACAACCAATCCACACCGATCACATTCCCAAACTAAACTAGCCCCATCTGCTTCCACTTGGGCCATATCCCTCCTAACCTTTCCCATTCATGAATTTATCCAAATGTTTTTTAAATATTGTACTCCAGAAGTGGCCTCATCAGCATACCATATAACCACAACATGACATCCCAACAAAAGGTTTGAGCAATGAAGACAAGCATGCTGAATGCTTTAACTACCTTGTTTACCTGTGATGCAAATTTCAAAGAATTATTACCTCAACTCCGAGGCACCTCTATTCTACAACATAACCCAGGGCTCTACCATGACATCACAATAGTCCTACCAGATCATAGTGCTGCTCTCTCATTAGAGAAAATAACCCGGATCACCACACCTCAGGTGAAGGGAGAGGCTGAAAAGCTGAGTACTTCATTGTCACCTCAGCCAGTGCAGGAACTGAACCCATGGTGTTGGTGTTTCTCTCCATAACAAGCCAGCCATCCAGCCAACTGAGCTAACCAATATCCTAGTTATGAACCCTACCACCAATAAAAGGGTTCATCTTTATTTACTCACCACCCTTATTAATGTAGTGATTATTTTCTGCTGTCAGTAGAACAAACTCAACTCCCCATATACGTATGAGGGTCTTTACACAATACCATTCTAGTAAAGCTCCTCTGGACCCTCTAAGGCCATGTGAAGTATGGTGTCCAGAAATGAACTCAACATTCCTTCTGTGACTGAACGTGAAGCATGACTTCCTTGCTTTTTTATTCTATTTCTCAATAATAAAGTCAAAGATACCTTTTAAAAAACCTTTACAGAGCTTCTAAACATCCACCAACTTTGAAATTATGTCCTACATACCCACATCCAGATTGCTAATTTACTACAGCAAAACCATTGGTTCAAACACCAATTCTTGGGCAAGACCATAACAGAGCTTCTTCTAGTATGAAGAACACTAGTCGCCTCTGTTTCTGTTCCTTTCTCAATACTTTATCCACACCTCAACCACCTCTCCTGATAAAAAGTAATTGACCTGAATATGAACTCTGCTTCTCTCCACACCTGAGTTTTGACAGTTCTTTTTGTTCTTGATTTATATTTCCAGCAGTTTGGCTGAAATACCTTTCAGTAACAGTAAAATCAACTAATAACACAAACAGATCACAGTTACAGCAGTTGCCGAGCCTTGGGGGAAAGCAAGGAGATATTATAAGTTTCTTGAGCCTAATTTGGAAGGCAGGATGCTCAAAATACATAGCACACCAATAATTAAATCCGGCTCAGAAACAAAGACTTACGGCATGGAGAGAGGCAACCATGACACCCATTGTGTCCGTACCAGCCGACAAAGAACTATTCCATTCTTGCCCTACCTTTTGGGTTTTTATCTGTTGCCAAATACATTACAACACCTTAAGAACATATTCCAGTGTTTTTAAAATATGAATAAGTTCATCTGTCTTTGTTGTCCTTTCAGGCAGTGTCAGACCCCTCTACCCACATCACCTGATTGAAAAAGAATCACTCAAATCCTTTCTAATTCTTCAACCAAATATGGGAAAATGCCATGCACTTTGGTTATTGATCTCACTGCTAACAGAAGCAGATGTTCTCTATTCACTCTTTTGGGCCACTCAACTTTATATATTATCTCAATTAAATCTCCTTTGGTGTCATCTATTCAAAAGACAACTACTTTAGTCTTTCAAATCTTTCTTCATAGTTAAAATTCTGAATTCCTACCAAGTGAACAGTGAAGGAGGTATATGGTATGCTTTCCTTTATTGGTCAGAGCATCAAGTACAGGAGTTCAGATGTCACGTTGCGGCTGTACAGGACATTGGTTATACTGCTTTTGGAATATTGTGCGCAATTCTGGTCTCCTTCCTATTGGAAGGATGTTCTGAAACTTGTTCAGAAAAGATTTACAATGATGTTGCCAGGTTTGGAGAATTTGAGCTATAGGGAGAGCTTGAATAGGCTGGGACTCCAATTTTCCCTGGAGTGTTGGAGGCTGAGGGCTGAAGGTCATGGATAGGATAAATAGGCAAAGTCTTTTCCCTGGGGTCAGGGAATCCAGAACTAGAGGGCATAGGTTTAGGATGAGAGGGGAAAGATATAAAAGGGACCTATGGGACAACCTTTTCATGCAGAGGGCAGTGCATGCCAGAGGATGTGGTGGAGGCTGGTATAATTGCATTGTTTAGAAGGCAGTTGGATGAGTATATGAATAGGAAGGGTTTGGAGGGATATGGGCCAGGTGCTGGCAAGTGGGACTATATTGGGTTGGGACATCTGGTCGACATGGACAAGTTGGACCGAAGGGTCTGTTTCTGTGCTGAAAGTCTCTATAACTCCAAGTGTCCAGCAAAATCACACCCTCCTCTAATGTGGGGAACAGAACTGTTAGCAGTAGACAAGCTGTAGTATAACAAGTTTTTTGTACATTTCTCTATGACTCCTTGCTCTTGCCCACTATGCCTCAGCAAATAAAGGTGTTCCTGAGAATCTCAACATGTGCACCCATCTATGGGCATATACCATAACAGTCAGCAGCAGATGCAGGCCATTCAATTCATCGAGTCTGCTCTACTATTTGGCCGATCTGATAATCCTCAACTCCACATTCCTGCCTCTTTCTGTATCCTTGAAGATACTCAATGACCCAGTTTCAACAGCCCTATGGGGTAAAGAATTCAACAGATTCACTACCCTCTGAGAAGAAATTCCTCATCTATCTTAAATTTGTGACCCTTTATTCTGAGATTTTGCCCTTTGGTCCCGAGACTCTCCTACAAGGGGAAACAACCTTTCCATATCGACCCAGTTAAGTCCCCTAAGAAGCTTGTATGTTTTAATAAGGTTGCCTCTCATTTTCTAAATTCCAAAAGAGTAAAGGCTCAGCCTTCTCAAATTCTCTTCCTATGTCAATCCCTCTATACCTGGTATATCTCTCAACACTGCTTCCAATATCAGTAAATAAGAGGCCCAGAACAGTATTCCAGGTGTGGCATGACTACTGCCTTGTATAGTTGTAGAAAAACCTCCCTCCATTCCTTTTGAAATAAAAGATAACATTGCATTTGTCCCCACATTACCCTGAACATGATGCCAGCTTTTGCTGATACATGCATGAGGACTCAGAAACCCCTCTGTCCAGTTGCTTTCTGTGTTTAAATAATATTCATCTCCTCTATTCTTCCTGCTAGAGTGCATAATATCATATTTCCCTACATTATATTTTATGTGCCAAGTTTCTGCCCACTTGATTAACTTAACTGTATCCCTCTGCAGACTTTGAGACATCCACATCACTTGCCTTCACACCAATTTTGTGTCATCTGCAAATTTGGTTGCGGTGCATTCACTTTCCTCACCCAAGTCATTACTACATATTTTAAATCATCTTGAAACCTGATGGTTACTTTCCCTTGGATCTCATAGGGTTTTAACTTTCTGAGCTGTCTTCTTGTCAAAAGACACTGTTTCAAACCTTTCAGTTATTCACTTTTGGTTCATCCTTAAATAATTCAAATTAGTCAAACTTGGGGCTAGATGAGATGTTTGTTCAGAGAGCCAGATGCAGGCATGATGGGCCAATTGAGCTCTTTTCTTTGTTATAACAATTGCGATTTTGTAAACGTATTATGCAGTTGAAACTATGAGGAGAAAGTGAGGACTGCAGATTCCTAATGAAGGGTTTATGTCCGAAATGTTGATTCTCCTGCTCCTCTGATGCTGCCTGACCTGTGCTTTTCCAGCGCCACACTCTCAACAGTTGAAACTACAAGGCAGGAGGCTTACTATACTTGTGCCAGCTTGTTGCTGGAGCAATCCGAAATGAAAACTACTGTCCCTATTAGTTATCTCAAAGGTCATTCTCTGCCTCTCCCAATCCTTGTAGCATACTTCAACAGGTCAGGCAGCATCCAAGGAACAGGAGAATCGACGTTTCGGGAATAAGCTCTTCTTCAGGATTCCTGAAGGGCTTATGCCCGAAATGTCGATTCTTCTGTTCCTTGGATGCTGCCTGACCTGCTGCACTTTTCCAGCAACACATTTTCAGCTCTGATCTCCAGCATCTGCAGTCCTCACTTTCTCCTCGCATACTTCAACAGCCAGTTCAGTTAATAGCAGAAATAAAGGGCAAAACTTTAACAGTATTTTAAAAAATCATGAGAGCCTGAAATGTGACGCTTCTTTAAGAAAAAACACACTTCTGAATCTACACAAGAGGAAATCGGTTCTTCTTTTTCTTGAAATATATATATTTCCAAATCAATCTGTTCAAAGCTGTTATTACACAATCTTGGAGCAGGGGAGACTTTGACTCGGGACCTCATGGCTCAGAGTTAGTGATACTGCACCACAAGAGCCTTTTCTCATAGAAATATTGGCTCTTACACACTTCAGCCAAATGAAACCTCTTCATATCTGAGACAAGAAATATTCTAGACTATTCAACTGTGACTGATCTAGGTAAACTTCTCTAAACTCACAACTCCGATATTTAAAACATACTGTATTGGTACATAGATATTTCACATCTGCTCCCAGAAAAGGAAACAAAATTCAAGACAAACTCAGCAAATTGAACCTGAACGTTAGTGAGCTAGGATATTTGTTTTTCCAGCATTTGGATTCAAATCTGAGACAAGCTGATAAATTCTCAAATCTGCTGGTTACAAAATTCTTGGATAGATCTCAATTCAGCACATAATCTGAAATTAACTAGTTGTCTCAAAGCATGGTAAAATTAAGGTCACACAACTGCAACTGGATGCATTCTTCATTTTTGGATTCACGTTCAGTATTTTTGCGTTCTTTCTCCTGGTGGTGAATGATTAGAGTCAAAGAGTCATAGATATGTTCAGCACGGAAACAGACCCTTTGGTCAAACTTGTCCATGCCGACCAGATATCACAACCCAATCTAGTCCCAACTGCCAGCACCCAGCCCATATCCCTCCAAACTCCTCTTATTCATTTACCCATCCAAATGCCTCTTAAATGTTGCAATTGTACCAGCCTCCATCACTTCCTCTGGCAGCTCATTCCATACACGTACCACCCTCTGCGTGAAAAAGTTGCCCCTTAGGTCTCTTTTATATCTTTCCCCTCTCGCCCTAAACATATGCGCTCTAGTTTTAGACTCCCCCACCCCAAGGAAAAGACTTTGTCTATTTATCCTATCCATGTCCCTCATGATTTTACAAACCTCTATAAGGTCAACCATCAGCCTCCAACGCTCCCAGGGAAAACAGCCCCAGCCTGTTCAGCCTCTCCCTATAGCTCAAGTCCTCCAACCCTGGCAACATCCTTGTAAATCTTTTCTGAACCCTTTCAAGTTTCACAACATCCTTCCGATAGGAAGGAGACCAGAATTACACGCAACATTCCAACAGTGGCCTAACCAATGTCCTGTACAGCTGCAACATGACCTCCCAACTCCTGTACTCAATACTCTGCCCGAAAAAAGGAAAGCATACCCAACGCCGCCTTCACTATCCTATCTACCTGCGACTCCACTTTCAAGGAGCAATGAACCTGCATTCCAAGGTCCCTTTGTTCAGCAACACTCCCGAGGACTTTACCATTAAGTGTAGAACTCCTGCTAAGATTTGTTTTCCCAAAATGCAGCTCCTCTCATTTACCTAAATTAAACTCCAACTGCCACTTCTCACTCCATTGGCCCATCTGATCAAGATCCCGTTGTAATCTAAGGTAACCTTTTTCACTGTCCACGACACCTACAATTTTGGTGATTATTGACACTGCGTACTTAAAATATTATTGGAAATGTACTATCCACACAAACATCCCTTGACTCATGAACATAAAAGTTGATGCAGTTGAGGAGAGTGAAAAGAGAAGTTTTCTTCAGTGCCAGCATTTGTATTTTAATGTTCCCAAATCTAGCAAATTCATCTAGCAAATTTTAGTAAGCTCTAGCACACAACACTCTCTTTAAAAGTTATTACCACATCAAGTGTGCAATTTACTCTACCTATAGAACAATTACATCCAGTTTACAAATCCTTAGTCTAATTACACCAGCTTGATGCCAAGACTTTTCAAATCACAAAAAAAAACTCATATTGAGGAACAACTACTTTAAAGCACTAACTGTTTTGTGTTTAGTAATTACAGGCTCATTTGCTGGTGTACTTTTATGCTTTAACAGACTTCATTGGCAAATCCAACCTTTATAAGACGTGTTTCCTGTGTGCTCTGTTCCCATTATGCATGATGTTCACTTTTGTTTTTTTAGGACAATTTTATATATGAGCATAAAAGTCTTATTCTTGTACATTAGTTTCTCCTTTCCTATCTTTTGCCAGATTTCCCCCAAATCAAAACAACTGCTGGAGCAAATCCATCCTAAACTAGCCAAGTGTGATCTTATACAAATGCCAGAGATTTCTAGATTTTATGAGGCACATCATTTTAGAAAAGGCATCAAAATATACAATGCAGATTTACCAAAAACAACAACATTGTTGGGAACTTGGGTTATGATGGAATATGTGAAATTTTGGAACAATGGCTTCTCATGCTGTGCAGAGTTCTGGTATAAATCTCCACTTATTCTTTCGTTGTTTAGGAAATCACTGACATTGGCTCAAATTTTAAAACTTTTTTTTATTCTCACATGAACAAGACAGCACGAGGCTCAGTGGTTAACACTGCTGCCTCACTGCACCAGGGTCCCATGTTTGATTCCAGCCTCGGGTGACTGTCTGTATGGAGTTTGCACATTCTCCAGGTCTGCATGGGTTTCCTCTGGGTGCTCCGGTTTCCTCCCACAGTCCAAAGATATGCATGAATTAGCCATGCTAAATTGCCCATAGTGTTAGGTGCATTAGTCAGAGGGAAATGGGTCTGGGTGGGTTACTCTTCGGAGGGTCCGTGTGGACTGGTTGGGCCAAAGGGCCTGTTTCTGCACTGTAGGGAATCTAATCATGAGCAAGGTCTGCATTTTGTTGCCCATCTCCAAATGCCCTTCAATAGAATAACTTCCTAGGTCATTTCAAAGGGCAGTTAAACATATTGCCAGAATCACGTGCAAGGACAACAGATTTCCTTCCCTGAAGGACACAAGTTAACCTGACTGGTTTTTACGACAGTCAATGTGATCACTGCCATTAGTTTAACTCTTCAAGGTGGGAATGTCTTTTTTAACCTTTTAGGGTAAAAGTAGATAAATATTTGAATATACAGGGTCAAGGTCAGAAAGTGTGGCAGCTCGATTTTTTATTATTGACCCAGTAAGAAATTAGAGACTCAGTGACACGAGCCACAAACTTCCAATAGGATTCACTAAAGCTCATCTGAATGATGTAAGACAACGTTTTTACCCACACTGATATCATATTTTCTTAATTTAATGCATTCTACAACTTAGTCTATTCCTCATCAGTTAAAGATGCTTAATTCACATTATTAAATATTTCAGTCATTGGGCATTAAATTCCTACAGTAGTGTTTAGCTTACAGTTTTTACTGTTGTGGTTCTGTTCGCCGAGCTGGAAGTTTTTGCTGCAAACGTTTCGTTCCCTGGCTAGGGAACATTATCAGTGCTATTGGAGCCTCCTGTGACGCGCTGCTTTGATGTTTCTTCCGGTATTTATAGTGGTTTGTTCTTGCCGCTTCCAGGTGTCAGTTTCAGCTGTAGTAGTTTGTATGTGGGGTCCAGGTCGATGTGTCTGTTGATGGATGTTCTTGCCGTTTCCGGGTGTCAGTTTCAGCTGTAGTGGTTTGTATATGGGGTCCAGGTCTATGTGTCTGTTAATGGAGTTTGTGGATGAATGCCATGCCTCTAGGAATTCCCTGGCTGTTCTCTGTCTGGCTTGTCCTATGATGGTAGTGTTTTCCCAGTCAAATTCATGTTCCTGGTTGTCTGAGTGTATGGCTACTAGGGATAGCTGGTCGTGTCGTTTTGTGGCTAGCTGATGTTCATGGATGCGGATTGTTAGCTGTCTTCCTGTTTGTCCTATATAGTGTTTTGTGCAGTCCTTGCATGGTATTTTGTAAACTACGTTAGTTTGGCTCATGCTGGCTATTGGGTCCTTTGTTCTAGTGAGTTGTTGTCCGAGTGTGGAAGTTGGCTTGTGTGCTGTTATGAGTCCTAAGGGTCGCAGTAGTCTGGCTGTCAGTTCTGAGACGCTCCTGACGTATGGTAGTGTGGCTAGTCCTTTTGGTTGTGGCATGTCCTCGTTCCGTGGTCTATCTCTTAGGCATCTGGTGATAAAGTTGCGTGGGTATCCGTTTTTGGCGAATACCTTGTATAGGTGTTCCTCTTCCTCTTTTCGCAGTTCTGGTGTACTGTAGTGTGTTGTGGCTCTTTTGAATAGTGTCCTGATGCAGCTTCGTTTGTGTGTGTTGGGGTGGTTACTTTCATAGTTTAGGACTTGGTCTGTGTGTGTTGTTTTCCTGTGTACCCTTGTGGTGAATTCTCCGTTCGGTGTTCTCTCTATTAACACGTCTAGGAATGGGAGTTGGCTATCCTTTTCCTCTTCTCTCGTGAATCGTATTCCTGTGAGTGTGGCGTTGATGATTCGGTGTGTTTTTTCTATTTCTGTGTTTTTGATGATTACAAAGGTGTCATCGACGTATCTGATCCAGAGTTTGGGTTGGATTTGTGGTAGGGCTGTATGTTCTAACCTTTGCATAACTGCCTCTGCTATGAGTCCCGAGATTGGTGATCCCATGGGTGTTCCGTTGATTTGTTCGTATATCTGATTGTTGAATGTAAAGTGTGTGGTGAGGCACAGGTCTAGTAGTTTAAGTATGCCGTCCTTGTTGATAGGTTCGGCCTCCTGTGTTCTGTTATGTATGTCCAGTAGGTTGGCTATTGTTTCTCTGGCTAGGGTTTTGTCAATTGATGTGAACAGTGCAGTCACGTCGAATGATACCATGGTTTCTTCTTTATCTATGTGTGTATTCCCGATGATGTCCAAGAATTCCTGTGTTGATTGTATGGAGTGTTTGGATCCGCTGACTAGGTGTTTCAGTTTATGTTGTAGTTCTTTGGCCAGTTTGTATGCTGGTGTCCCTGGTAGTGATACTATGGGTCGGAGTGGGATGTCTGGTTTGTGTACTTTGGGTAGTCCGTAGAATCTGGGGCTGTTGTTGCTTTCAGGTTTCATTCTTTGCTGGTCCACTTTGGTTATCTGTCCATTTTTTTGTAGAATCCTTAGTGTGTTGATTATTCTATTGGCGAGTTGTGGTGTGGGGTCGGAATCCTTCATTTGGTAGGTGTTGGTGTCTGCGAGTAGTTGTTGTGCTTTATTGATGTAGTCTGATTTATCTAAGATGACCGTCATTCTGCCTTTATCTGCCGGTAGTATGATTATGTTCTTGTCATTTTTCAGTGCTTCCCTCTCCTTGGTGTTGAGGTTATGTGTATGTCATTTTCTTATCATCATAGGTACGACCGTTTGTCTCACTGTTTGTTGTGTCTCTTCTGTCAGTCCATTGTTCCTGAGTGTGCATTCTAGTGCTGCTAGGAAGTCTGCTGTGTTGGCATCCCTGTAGTTGTATTTGAGTCCCTTGGCCAGTATAGTTCTTTCCATGTCTGTGAGCTGTCTGTGGGAGAGGTTTTTAACCCAGGTGTGTGTTGTAGTGTCCTCCTGTTTGTGGGTTAGTTTGTCCATTTTTTTGCGAAGTGTTGTCCTGTTCTGTCCTATAGTGATAGCCTGTTCTATGGTCCGGGTCCATTCCTGATTAGTGGTTTTTAAAATTAACTACTTTTGGCGCGCAATTTCTTGCTTGTATTTGTGCAGTCGGTTGTGGGCGTCTGTGATCATTACCTGGACCATCCTGAATCTGTTCTTCTTGGCTGTTTCCCTGGCTTGTGGATTATTTACTGGAGGTCTGTACTTGACACATTGTGGCAGGATTTGATTTTTTCTGCATTCGTGGAGGAACCGGAGTTGTTCATGTGTTGCGCTTAGGCGGTTAGCGCAGGATTCCCATCTCCTGGCTTGTCTCAGCGTTTCTCACCCGTAAGTGTTTAAAGTCTGGTTGAAGATTTGTAGCTCGGGTGTCCGTTGTTGTGGTTCTGTTCGCCGAGCTGGAAGTTTTTGCTGCAAACGTTTCGTTCCCTGGCTAGGGAACATCATCAGTGCTATTGGAGCCTCCTGTGAAGCGCTGCTTTGATGTTTCTTCCGGTATTTATAGTGGTTTGTTCTTGCCGCTTCCGGGTGTCAGTTTCAGCTGTAGTAGTTTGTATGTGGGGTCCAGGTCGATGTGTCTGTTGATGGATGTTCTTGCCGTTTCCGGGTGTCAGTTTCAGCTGTAGTGGTTTGTATATGGGGTCCAGGTCTATGTGTCTGTTAATGGAGTTTGTGGATGAATGCCATATACAAACCACTACAGATGAAACTGACACCCGGAAACGGCAAGAACATCCATCAACAGACACATCGACCTGGACCCCACATACAAACTACTACAGCTGAAACTGACACCCGGAAGCGGCAAGAACAAACCACTATAAATACCGGAAGAAACATCAAAGCAGCGCTTCACAGGAGGCTCCAATAACACTGATGATGTTCCCTAGCCAGGGAACGAAACGTTTGCAGCAAAAACTTCCAGCTCGGTGAACAGAACCACAACAACGGACACCCGAGCTACAAATCTTCAACCAGACTTTTTACAGTTTTTACACTAGGATGCTAAGTGGGGTGAGCACGGAGCAAAGAAACCATAGCTTACATCAGATGCCTAAATTTAGCAATGTCATATTTTCTAACAAATTGCATAATGAAGCTATGTTTCAATAAAAGTTTACTTTGAACAAGTACAATTTATCATACACACAGTGAAAATACGGAGGTTGTTGCAATACAAGGAAACAGTAATGTTGTACATTTTCAAATCATAGTATCCATACAGTGTGGAAGCAGGCCATTCAGCCCATCAAGTCTACATCAATCCTCCAAAAAGCAACACGACCCGATTCCACCCCAGATCCTATTCCTGCAATCCTGCATTTCCCATGGTAATCTGCCTAGTCTGAACATCTTTGGATTGTGGGAGGAAACCACAGCACCCAGAGGAAACCCACACACACACATGAGAATGTGCAAACTCCACACAGACAGTTGCCAGAGGGTGGAATCAAACCCAGGTCCCTGGCGCTGTGAGGCAGCAGTGCTAATCACCAAGCTGCTTGTACTGCTGCACATGGGTCTCGCTCTATTGAAAACTCCTTCAAACATCTTGAAGAAAAATTCGTCCAAAGCAAAATAGAAGACACTCAACGCACCAGACTGTATCTATGGTTTCAGAACCCAGTATCAGCTTGGTTCAATATTATCAATATCACCTCAGTCAGATTGTGTTGCTTCAAGTCCTTGTACTTGAGCTCATTATCTTAAACAGCAAGTCTATGCAACACTGAGGGAGTGCTGCCTTGTTGAAAGTGTCTTCTTTTGGATGACTTGTTAAATTAGGCTCACCACTTAGCTTCTCCAAATTAAATGTTAAACATCTCATTAAGGAGTTCTCCCAAATTATTGGTCAGCATTTATATTACAAATACCGAAGGTTGATCATTAAACTTTCCTTTGTTTTTCATATCCTGTGTCTGAACTGTTAATCAGATTTGACTCCATTATTACATTTTGAAAGCAATTCACTGGATCTGAAATGCATGTTATGAGGCAAGTTTATTCTTCATTTTTTCCCTACGTCAGGAATTAAATTGGCCCAAGCTAAAACTGGGCTGTGCTTCAAAGCGGACATATGGTTCACCACATCCAAGTGGTTGCCAGAAAGTGCATTAAAGCAGCCCGATAGCAAATGGCCTGTCAACTTTGCACAGCACTCTGCAGCATTGGCAAAATGTTACAGTCCTTTAGATATTTCTGCATAGGCTCCATTCAGAAACTTAGCAGGGCAAGACACTGCAGGTATAAAAACCTATCCAATGGGTTTTAAGACTGTTAAGCCAATCTTAGCAGGACTTATACACTTAATAGTAAGGTCCTAGGGAGTGTTGCTGAACAAAGAGACCTCGGAAAGTATGTTCATATACCCTTGAAAGTGGAGTCGCAGGGAGATAGGATTGTGAAGGCGGCATTGGGTATGCTTTCCTTTATTGGTCAGAGTATTGAGTACAGGAGTTGGGAGGTCTCATGTTGCGGCTATACAGGACATTGGTTAGGCCACTGTTGAAATATTGCGTGCAATTCGGGTCGCCTTCCCATCGGAAAGATGTTGTGAAACTTGAAAGGGTTCAGAAAAGATTTACAAGGATGTTGCCAGGGTTGGAGGACTTGAGCTACAGGGAGAGGCTGAACAGGCTGGGGCTGTTTTCCCTGGAGCGTCGGAGGCTGAGGGGTGACCTAGAAGTAGTTTACAAAATTATGGGGCAAGAATAGGTGGGATGAGGGAGTCCAGAAATAGAGGGCATAGGTTTAGGGTGAGAAGGGAAAGATATAAAAGGGACCTAAGGGGTAACCTTTTCATGCAGAGGCTGGTGCGTGTATGGAATGAGCTGCCAGAGGAAGTGGTGGAGGCTGGTACAATTGCAACATTTAAAAGGCATCTGGATGGGTATATGAATAGGAAGGGTTTGGAGGGATATGGGCCGCGTGCTGACAGGTGGGACTAGACTGAGATGGGATATCTAGTCGGCATGGACGGGTTGGACTGAAGGGTCTGTTTCCATGCTGTACATCTATGACTCTATGACTATTTTTCAGTCAATACTCACTAACTGGTCATAAGCATAGTTGGGTCAGAAAAAAGGAAATATCACATTTAAGCAGTAAGATGCAGTTTTGGAGACGGAGACATTATTGCTGATCAAGCTTTATTTTGCATCAGGCAATGATGGGAAAGGAAGTTTTTGTTGGAAAACAGTGCCAACTACAAATTTGAGTATGCCAACCTATAGCTCTCTCAGTCAACATTTGATCAAAAGGGAAAATCAAAGACAATTTTTTTGGACTAACATTGAGGTATCGAGTATTAAAAGTGGTTGATTTCCATATTACTAACAAAAAAAATCCTGTTATAGAATCATAGAATCCCTTGTGTGCAAGTCAGCTATTCAGTTCATTGAGTCCACACCAACCTCCCGAAGGGCACAGCCCCAGACCAAACCCCCTACCTTATCCCTGTAACCCTGCATTTCCCATGACTAAGCCACTTAGCCTGCACATTTCCAGACACTATGGGCAAGTTAGTATGACCATTCTACAAAATATGCATATTTTTGGACCTTGGGAAGAAACCCATGCAGACACAGAGAGAATATGCAAACTCCACACAGGTGCCCAAGTCTGGAAGTGAACCCAAGTCCCTGGCATTGTGAGGCAGCAGTGCTAGCCACTGAGCCAACATGCTGCCCATATTTCTTTCAATATGCATACGTAGTGCTTCCCAAAGTGTGACTGCAAGTGAGGTGGTGAAAGGGTGAGGGTGGAGGGAACAGATAAATTGGAGTCTTCCGGAGTATGTGGAGACTGTGGTTTGTGCAAGACAGTCCATACAGGAACTGCAATTTGGGACTGGAAAGTACTCAGATACGAGGAAAGCAATATCCAAACATTAAGATAACATTTATTAGCTGGCAATGTGTATGCACCTATCCTTAATATACTGTACATGACTTCAGGCCAGTCTGAGAGAGTCATTGCCTTAATGATGGGGCAGTGCCAACATCTTGACTTTCTTCAAGAACATAGTCATTCTACAACCTCCTGCTCCACTTGACTGCAAAACAAATAATACTTGTAATTTTCTTATCATGCTGTCAATTGAACAGTCGGCAATTTCTTTACTCTTAAATAAACAGGAGTTTGAACTAAATACAATGCAGAAAATCAAGGCTTGAAACAAGAGTTATCAACTATGCATCTGTCAAGTCCGATCACAATTCCTACGTGTAAAACACAATTGTCCATGGTAATTAAATCAGTATTTGGGAACAAATGTTATAATATCATAAATAGTCATAAGAACACACAAGTCTTTTTTCTTCTTCTTCTTCTAGGTCTTTGCGAGTTCTGAACCTAAATGTAATTGTACCTATTCCCGCATCGCCATGTTTAAAATAAACCACAACATACTCTGAAATGTCATCTTTGAGTTCAAAATCCTTGGAGGTTCTATTAACTAAATCTCACATACATACTATTGTAATAACTGATTAAATCAACATTGTTAGTAACATACAGAATGACAGATACAACAGTCACCACGCTTGCACCACACGTTGGGTAAGTTTGAACAAGAGTATTATTTCTTCCAACTGGCTGACCCAACATGCAGGGCAGACTTTGCACACACTTACTAAAGCATTGAAAACAATAAACAACTGTGTTTAACCAGATGCATGAATTCTCTCAAACATTAAACAGCAACTGCTAACTACCAGGTAGTGCCATCTACAACAACATTTAGACTTGAATACTGACAAGACTGAGACAGTCATAGGAAGGTATAGGTGGGGAACAAAATTCAGCAGAATTTCTCTTGTAGTTTCTTTCATTATCTATTGATCAACATCTGTCCCCTCTAATTATCAACACCATGTCAGTGGAAAAAAGTCACTTTTTTAAAAAAATCGAAACTCTCAACTCTGAATACCTACAATAAAATCAGCCCTCAATTTTAACAGTAGATAAAACTGCTCCAGCCTTGTCATAACTGTACTTCTGATAGACCCCTCTATACTTTCTCCAAGCTCTTCACACTCTTCTTGGAAGATAATCTATTTGATTTTAAGCAGGAATTGCACAAAGTGGTAAAATTCCAGTTTAAAAAGACAAGTCGCAAAAGCTAATGCTCAGATGAGCAAGGTGATATTTTGCATGACCAAAATATAAGGGCAACAAAGGAATGAAGTTGTGAAATTATAGCGAGACAGCAACAAACATACAGATTAGTGCTGAAGCATAACAAAAAGTAACAACTGGAACAGAAGTTCATTCTGATCTTGCAAACCTTGACACATTACATTCTCTCATTAACACAGTGTCTTTCCAATGTAACACAAAAGCATTAACCAAACAAAAATTTCTGCTGAAGTTCATGTTTCAACGTGGTGTTGATTTGAAGCGAGAGAAAGAAATTACACTTCGGTCCCTTCAGAACAATATCACTCAACGAGGGTTGAAGCAATCATATTAAATGGGTATAACATGCATCTGCTTGTCGATTTTACTTGTATTTTCAATTACAAGGTTAAGGCAATTCAAGCTACCAGATGATTCAATAACAATGGGAGCTGCAACTTATTATTTCTCAGAAGCAAGCCAACAACAAAAGGATGGTCCTGGTGGGTTTGTAATAGATCATTGCTGGGGGAGATGTATCATCATCCTACTGGCAGTACTGAGCTAGGGTAAATCCTTGAAATGTGTACTAGACAAATATCAATGACATCTACTCCTGAAGCAGACTAATAGGGTTAACAAAAAATTATCAGCATCCACTGGTGACTAAATGCAATGTCAAAAGTGTAAAACTAAACCACATAGGCTAGAAATATCCTTAGACTGAACTTTGATCTCCATTCAAATTAGGTAGATACCAAGTAACGAGTGTGTGGTGCTGGAAAAGCACAGCAGGTCAGGCAGCATTTGAGGAGCAGGAGAATCAATGCTTCGGGCATAAGCCCTTCATCAGGAAGGGCTTATGCCTGAAACATCGATTCACCTGCTCTTCAGATGCTGTTTGACCTGCTATACTTTCCTAGCACCACACACTCGACTCTGATGACCAGCATCTGCACCCCTCACCTTCTCCTAGATCCCAATAACTCCAAACTATTTGAAAGAGCATGAGCGAGGCAGCAGCAAGAAGATGGGCATGTTAATTAGAGCTTCTATTTTAAAACTGCATATCTTTCAAAGACAGATGCAAAAGTACAAGTCAAAAAGATCAGCATACAAACAGGCAACCATTGTAAAGCAATCCACAGCAAAGCATGGGTGCCTCTATAATGCATTCACCAGTTCAGAGCAGGGCAGGGAATCAAGTACGAGATTGCATTAGGATTCATCTGTTACCTCATGACAGAAGGAATACAGAGCACCATTGTGCCAATAAAAAGGAGTGCATTTGTGAACTCAGAAGCAACCATGAACGTTAAAATCACATTCACTGATTCAGAGAACAAGCAGATAAGGCAAATAAAGCTATGAGGACCACTTGATCTATAAATAAGATGACTATAGTAATTCTGAGCCTTGTAAGATCCACTGTTGCTATGTAATCTTGGTCACATGTAAATATTAGATTATTATTTGAAATGTGGGCATAAATTCCACCATGCAAATGGCAACCCACTGTAAAACTAAATCAATCATTCAAATGCTGTTGAAAAGTTTATACTGATTACAGCTTTAAAGGATAGGAACTTATTTTTGAGAATGGGCTAATTCAAATTTTGTCATTTGGCAGATCAAAGAAAACTGATCAATTGGTAGCCCCACCTAAATAACAGTAAAACACCCTTTGCTTAACACGGGGCTTTTAAAAAAAATGATGTAAGGTACCGCTTACAGTTTCTCCTCAATTTTTTCGGCCTGATCCATGACTAGAGACTGCACTTAACTATTCTGTGTTGAAAAGCCCAGTTTCTGAGTGATACTAGCCAAAAATGATTGGTTAGCTTACCTAGGCTCTTAACCACAATCAGCTGCTCAAGTGAATGTTTTTGAAAAGTTCCCAAGTGGCTTGACAAAAAGCCCCTAATGTTGTTTTAGAGTTTGGCTCACACAATACACCTCACAGGCCCACTTTCAAAAGGAACTTGGGGTCTTCTGAGAGGAAGCCATTAAGGAAGTTGGGTTACAAATTTAAAAGCATTTTGAAGTTACTGAGCTCTTATGTCAATTTAACAATTTAGGCAGAACTTGAAGCTGATTGAGACAGCAGGCACACTGTGCTCTCAAGTTACACGGACTAGCCACATCATCCAAACTTAATGTGGTACAGGCCAAAAAATTAAATTCTCAAAGATGCAAAACTATTACACATGGTCAGGAATATCATTAACTGAGGGGTGATGGTTAACAGAGGTTCAAAGAAGCAGATTGTAAGATGATTTTTAAGATGAAAGTTAGGAGAGATGAAATAAGGAGGGTATTGAATTGTAAACAGGTGGAAGGGTGGATGTAGAGAAGCTATACATTTACTTTAATGGTAAAACAAAAGGAGATACAAAAATGAGGAACTGAGTCAAATGAAAATTTGAGATAGGTTGGGCAGCTGTGTATTGTACTTTGCCTACAAAATAGGAAAAGCAACACAATGCTAGTCTAGGTGCAATAAGCCAAAGCAATCCAACTGAATCCGAGAACAGCTTTAGCGTCACAAAGCCATCAGATACTGCAAGCATTTACAAAAAATTGCAGGGGTCTACAACTTTCAGCAAAATTTGACAAACTGCATGGATAAATGAAGCATATGTGTCAGTATGATGTTATTGGTACAAACGCTGTTCCCAGCAAAACAAAACATCCAAAGCGTGACAGGGGAAGGTTGTTGCACAAACTCTCAAAAATGCTATATTTAACTTTGCTGACCTCTATACTTGATCCCCTTGGATCCTGCCAGATGCAGAAAAAAAAAACAAAACCCAGGGGCAAGCGAGTGAAGGTCAGCAGTGTGAGTGCAGAAAACGAGCACATTCCTTAGGCTGACATTCACTTCAGAATCCTGAAGGTCTCCATGCCTGACGAAGCTGAAATGGAAAACAGCCAATAGGCACAGGTTCCTAAATTCTAAGCACAGCGTTCAAAATGCATGGGGCACAGCAGTTGTGAGTAGTTTACTTTATAAAATTGAGAAATTCAAGTGAAGGTGTCAAGATCCACAATTTTGGGCACCTCAAATATTCAGAGAAAGTTGAGAAATAGATATTTGGTTATGAATGCGATAATAGTACTGACATAATCAAATATAATTAAGGTATGAATGGTGTGGTTTGGTTTTATAAAATGACTAACTAGAAACATCAAAATTGCAATACCAGTTTTCACAATCTGCCAGTTCCAACTGTCTCTAGACACCTAAGGCAACAGAACAGAGATCGTGAACAAGTGGGAAAAAAATCCATTTGTTTATAATTAAGTTTTGGAGCTAGTTCATAAAGCAATTAGTAACAAAGAAAATTTGCCAAATCACTTTCAAACTGGCCTTTGTCTGAAATCTTAGATTGAATCAAAAATTTAATCTCAGGTACCAATGGTCCACTTATTGAGAACCACACTCAACAAATCTAGATATTCAAATCCTACGGTGCATACACTCACCAGGACTACTGATGAAGTGGGAAAGGGGCAGAAGGGCACACTTACTCCAATACAGCAATAAACACCAATTCAGCAATTTGCCACTCGCATTCTCTAACCATCAACTGATAAACCGAATACCTCACAAAAGATAGGGTAACTCTTACAAAGTGTTCCAAGCGTAGACACACTCACTTACTGATTAACAACTTGGACAACTCATTTTCTATTCTAAGGCGTTCTTCATGAATCACATTCTAAATGTGTCAGGCCAACTCACTGGTCACTAATTGAAAATGAACATTATAACATCAATATCATATCATTTGTTGTATGCTGAAAATGCAACTTTGTATTAGCTTGTAATTTTCTTGTCCATCAAATTAAATCAGTGGTGGGCAAGTTGTTGGAGGGAATCCTGAGGGACAGGATTTACATGTATTTGGAAAGGCAAGGACTGATGAGGTATAGTCAACATGGTTTTGTGTGTGGGAAACCATGTCTCACAAACTCAATTGAGTTTTAGAACATAGAACATAGAACATAGAAGGATACAGCACAGTACAGGCCCTTCGGCCCTCGATGTTGCTTGAGGAAGTAACAAAGAGGATTGATGAGGGTAGAGCGGTAGATGTGATCTATATGGACTTCAGTAAGGCGTTCGACAAGATTCCCCATGGGAGATAGATTAGCAAGGTTAGATCTCATGGAATACAGGGAGAACTTGGATACAGAACTGGCTCAAAGGTAGAAGACAGAGGGTGGTGGTGGAGGGTTGTTTTTCAGACTGGAGGCCTGTGACCAGTGGAGTGCTTCAAGGATCGGTGCTGGGTCCTCTACTTGTTGTCATTTACATAAATGATTTGGATGCTAGCATAAGAGGTACAGTTAGTAAGTTTGCAGAGGACACCAAAATTGGAGGTTTAGTGGACAGCGAAGAGGGTTACCTCAGATTACAACAGGATCTTGACCAGATGGGCCAATGGACTGAGAAGTGGCAGATGGAGTTTAATTCAGATAAATGTGAGGTGCTGCATTTTGGGAAAGCAAATCTTTAGCAGGACTTATATACTTAATGGTAAGGTCTTAGGGGGTGTTGCTGAACAAAGAGACCTTGGAGTGCAGGCTCATAGCTCCTTGAAAGTGGAGTCGCAGGTAGATAAGATAGTGAAGGCGGCATTTAGTATACTTTCCTTTATTGGTCAGGGTATTGAGTACTGGAGTTGGGAGGTCATGTTGTAACTGTACAGGACATTGGTTAGGCCATTGTTGGAATATTGCGTGCAATTCTGGTCTCCTTCCTACTGGAAGGATGTTGTGAAACTTGAAAGGGTTCAGAAAAAATTTACAAGGATGTTGCCAGGGTTGGAGGATCGGAGATACAGGGAGAGGCTGAACAGGCTGGGGCTGTTTTTCCTGGACCGGAGGCTGAGGGGTGACCTTATAAAGGTTTACAAAATTGAGGGGCATGGATAGGATAAATAGGCAAAGTCTTTTCCCTGGGGTCGGGGAGTCCAGAACTAGAGGGCATAGGTTTAGAGTGAGAGGGGAAAGATATAAAAAAAGAGACCTAAGAGGCAACTTTTTCACACAGAAGGTGGTAGGTGTATGGAATGAGCTGCCAGAGGAAGTGGTGGAGGCTGGTACAACTGCAACATGTGAAAGGCATTTGGATGGGTATATGAATAGGAAGGGTTTGGAGCAGTATGGGCCAGGTGCTGGCAGGTGGGACGAGGTTGGGTTGGGATATCTGGTTGGCATGGACGGGTTGACCAAAGAGTTTGTTTCCATGCTGTATATCTCCATGACTCTATAAATCTAGGTGGAGTAGCATCACTGATAGGGGAGTGCACAGCAGATAACCCAAGCCGTGCTCAGGATTATTTGCAGATGGGGACATTGGTCTTTTCTCAAGAGTGAGAATCTATGCAAACAATGACAGAAGATTCAAGATTTGGAGGGTCTAACAAAGCTAATTAGTTTTTCAGCTCACCAGAACCGAAAAGCTTTTCCAGCACCACACTCTCGACTCTGATCTTCAGCATCTGCAGTCCTCACGTTTGCCTAAGGACGGCAGATTCCTTCATTATCACTAGATCAAAATTCTGGAGCTTCTTCCCTAACAGCATTGTGGACCAACATGTTACTTGCCTTCCTAAATGTTTGCTGTACTTCATACCGAAAACAGGTGAACTGGAGTGGTTCAAGGTGGTGGCTCATCACTCTCTTATCTGTAATTAAGAATGGGCAATAAATATTGGCCTAACTAGCCACATCCATGCCCCATGAAATTCCCTTTCAGTAACTAAATATTTTTTACAGGAAAGTTATGAAACTAGATCAGATCTATGTCTCTCCCCATTATCTTCACAGTAGCAGCCAAAGAACTGGTTTAGTTTCACTGGTCTTCAAATATGATTAATGCCAATTATTGCAAATCCTGCAAATAGCTATCCAAAAGAAAGCAAAAAAGTTATCTTGCTATAAATGCTTTACCTCATCATAAGAAACAGAAGTAGAGCATGGGTCTGCTCCATCATTCAATGCAATCATGGCAGGTCCTTGGCTGCAAAGCCACTTGCCTGCCTTCTGTCAGTCACCTTTGATTTTTTGAGACACAGAAGAATCCATTTAGCTAATCTCAAATATATTCAGTGATCAAAATTCACTCCTTTCTGGAGTAGAGAATCCCACAGATTCACAGCTTGTCTTGTTCTTGACCTCAGACCTAAATGTCCATTATCCAGATGTTACAATCCCTGTTCTTGATTCTCTGGCCAGGGGAAAGAACATCTGCATTAAGCTTGTTGAATTTTTCAGAATGTTGCATTGCAATTATTTCTCACTTATTACAAATTCCAGAAAATGCAGATCCATTACACTCAGCTTCATCATTAAACAATCCTCTTATTGCAGAAACCAATCTATTCAAATTTGTCTTGCCAGTTTAACTTTATCTTTCCTTAAATATAGAAACTAAAAACAGCCTGTGTGAGTGCACTAAGGTTCTGTAGGATTGCTGAAGGTTTCCTTATTTTTACGCTCCAATTTCCTTGCGATAAAAGCCTGGTTATCTGCCTAATAGCTTGCTGTATCTTGTTACAATTCCATACTAGAACATCAAATTTATGTTATATTCTGGCTCTGGACCTGTAAGTTTTATAAATTGATAAAATGAGAGATTCAGGGATAAAACCTTTGTTTCCGTAAAAGATGTACAAAAGCTACTGTAGTTTTCAATATCTATAGTATAGGCAGATTATTATTTAAATGGTGATATACTGGGAAATGTAAATGTCCAAAGGGACATGGGTACTTTTGTACAGCAATGAAAGCAAACAGGCAGGTGCAACAAGCAATTCAGAAGACAAATGGATGTATGCCTTCATTGCAAGGTGATTTGAATTCAGAAGCCGGGTTATCTTATTGCCATGGTGAGACCACACATGGATGAATGCACATAGTTTGGCCTCCCTAACTAGGAGAGTATTTATTTGCCATTGTGGGAGTGCAATGAAGGTTCATTGAACTAATGACAGGAATAACAGGACAGTTCTTGAGGACTGATTTATCCAACTAGGCTGGCATTTACTATATTTAAGAATGAAAGGGGTTCAGATTGAAATGTATAAAATTTTCAAAAGGGCTAGACATACTAGCTGCAGGGAGAATGTTTTCCTTGGTTAGGAAGACCAGACCTAGGGGTCACGGTCTCAGGATATTGGGTAAGCCGTTCAGAAATGAAACTGGACATCATCTTCAGAGGGTGGCCAACCTCCAGAATGTACAACTACAGTAAGTTGTAGAGGCTGCGTCCCGGAGTATATTCAAGTAAAAAAATGATAGACTGTTAAATACTAAAGGTACCAATGGATACGCAGAGAAATGAAAATACGGCACCGAGAGAGGATAAATCATGATCACACTGAATGGTAGAGCAGGCTTGAATGGCCTACTCCAGTTCCTAGTTTATATTTTCTATCAAATGTTCACTGCTAGTGTTAAAGGGATGGCAATAATCATGGGCGACGTGAATAACCTTTATAAAAATTATTTTATGAGCTGCCTTCTTGAACCACTGTCTTCCACATGCTGTGGGTTGATCCACAATGTTCTGAGGGAGGGATTTCCAGGATTTTGACTCAGTGACAGAGACAGAATAGTGATCTATTTCCAAATCAGGATGGTGAGTGGTTTGGAGGGAAACTTACAGATAGCGATTGTCCCATGTAATTGCTATTCTTGTCCTTCTAGATGGAAGTGGTCATGGAGTTTGTACGTGCTGACTGAGCATCTTGGGTGAATGTCTGCAGCACATTTTGTAGAATACACAATGCTGCTACTGAGCGTTGGTGGTGGAGGGAGTGGATGTTTGCGGATATGGTGCGAATTAAATGGGCTGCTTTGTCCTGGATGGTGTCAAGCTTAAGTGTTGTTGGAGCTGCATTCATCCAGGCAAGTGGGACGTATTATATCACACTCTTTACATATGCCTTGTAGATGATAGACATGCTTTGGGGAGTAGTGAGCTAAGTTACTCACTGCAGTATTCCTAGCTTCTGACCTGCTCCATTAGCTACTGTATTAATGTGGCAAGTCTTGTCGAATTTCTGGTGAACGGTAACCTCCAGAATGTTGATAGTGAGGGATTCAATGATGGTAATACGATTGAATGTCAAGGGGCAGTGGTTCGATTGTCTCTTATTGGAGATGGCCAATGCCTGGCATTTGTGTGGTGCAAATGTTATTTATCACTTGTCAGAGTCAAAAAGTGTGGCACTGGAAAAGCACATCAAGTCAAGCCGCTCCAAGGAGCAGGAAAGTCAATGTTTCGGGTACAAATCCTTCATCAGGATCCCCTGTCAGCCCAAGCCTGGATACTGCCCAGATCTTGTTGCATTTCAATATAAGTTTTAGTATCTGAGGAATTACAGATGGTGCTGAACATGGTACAATCAATGGCCAAGTGTTATTATCAGTAGACTGTCAATCCAAAGACCAAGGTAATGTTCTGGGGACCCAGGTTCAAATCCCACCACAACAGATGGTGTAATTGGAATTCAGTAAAACCTGGAACTAAGATGGCTGCAAATCCATGGTCAATTGTTGAGAAAACCCATTTGATTCACTAGTGCCCTTTTGGGAAGGAATCTGCCATCCTTAGGCAAAAATGAGGAATGCAGATGCTGGAGGTCAGAGTCGAAAGTGTGGTGCTCGAAAAGCACAGCAGGTCAGGCAGCATCTGAGGAGCAGGGGAATTGACATTTCAGGCAAAAGCCCTTCATCAGGAATGGCTCTGCTACCTGACCTGCTGTGATCTACTTTCCTTAAATCAAGCTGCCTGACAGTTGGAGGAGCCACAGTAACGTAGTTGACTCTTAACTGCCTCTGGGCAAGTAGTGATGGGCAATTAATGTTGGCTTAACCAGCAACACCTTCATCCCATGATTGAATTTAAAAAATAAACACTTCTACTTCTGTCCTTATGATGGAGGAAAGGTCATGGATGAAGCTGCTGAAAAAGTTTGGGCCAAGGACAGTATCCCAATGAACTACTGCAGAGATACACTGGAGCTGAGATGACTGCCCTCCAACAGCCAACAGAACTGGAAAACTCAGATCAGCTATAAGTGGAGTCCATCAAGGTCTCAACTTCTTACTATTTATATCAATGTCCTGCATGAGGTAGCTAGATCTGCAGATGACACCACAATAGTTGAGAAAATAGGTCGTGAAGCAAAGAAAAGGAGGTTGCTGATAGTTAGATCGGTTGAGTTGTTAAGTAAAAATCTGGCAGTGAGAGTATAACATGGGAAAATGTGAAGATGTTCAAATGTATTGCGTACCTCTCTGGATTCTACAATTGTAAGGAGGATGTGAATGCATTGGAGCGAGTGCAGAAGAAATTTCTCAGTATGGCTCCAAGGAGGAGAAATTTCAGTTATGAGATCACTTTGATGAATTTGAGATATTTCTCCTTGAACAGATGATGATTCAGAGGAGACCTGAGAGAGCTTTTCAAAATCATGGAGGGGACTGGATCAAATAGATATGGATAAACTATTCCAGCTTGTAAAAGGATTGTGTTCAGTTCTGGACACCTTATTTACAGAAGAATGTTAAAATCTGGGAGACAATTCAAAAGAGATTTACTGAATGATACCAGCAATGAAGGATTTTGGATACAAGGAAAGAATAGAGAGATTGGGCTTACTCTCCTTGGAGCAGAGAAGGTCAAGAAGTGACTTGATTGAGGTGTTCAAAATATGAACAATTCAAACAGAATAAAGGCTATTCTGCTTCCACTAGTTAGTATGTCCTCTAGTTACTGACATAATTTCACAATTGTCAGCAGGAGTGCTAGGAGTGAGATGAGGAGAAACTTCTTTACTCAGAATTGTTAGGATTTGGAATGCTCTGTCTGGCAGAGTGGAGGAGACAAAACTGCAGATGCTGACATCCAAAGTAGACAAGCAGGAGGCTGGAGGAACACAGCAAACCAAATAGCATCAGGAGGTGGAGAAGCCAAAAATGTCCACTTCTCCACCACCTGATGCTGCCTGGCTCGCTGCATTCCTCCAGCCTCCTGCTTGGCAGAGTGGAGGCAGATTGTATACCACATTTCAAAAGGAGAGCTGATAGATATTAGAAAGTGACAAAGTGACAGGGCTACACAGACAGGCCTCAAGAATGGGACGAGCTGGATAGCTCTTTCAGGAGCCAGAGCAGATACAATGGGACGAAAGACCTTCTCCTATACTATAAAATTCTATGATTAAGAAGACACCCATTTAAAATGAGTGTGAGAAAAAAAACACATGAGAAAAAAAGCTTTTTCACTCAGCAAATAATTAGAATATGGAATGCATTGCCTGGATGTGTAGTAGAAGCAGGTTGATCTGAAGATACTGGATGATTATTTGGATAGAAGTAATGTGCAAGAGTACAGGGAGAAAGCAGGAGACTGGCAGTAGATAATGATGCTCATGTGAAGAACCAGTGTGCACATAATTGGTCAAATAGCTTCCATTTGTGCCTTAACACCTTGTGATGTAGGTGGCAGGTGTATGAGTCACACAAAACTATTTTGCAGGTTCAGCAAATAATTAAACATATAAACTAGGAGCAGGAATAAGCCATGCAGCCCTTTGAGCCTGATCTGTTATTCATAGCTGACCCCACCCCAGCTTTTGCCCCATATTGTTTACTCCCTTCAGTCCCAAAAATATATTTAATGCCTTCTTGAAAATATTCAATACTTTGGATTAATGCAGCTAAAGGAATGCTATTCTGTGTATTCAACTCCTCTTAAAACTAAGGATGTTACAGTAGCACAGAAAATAGGAGCAGAATGCCATTCAGCCCTTCAAGCCAATTCCACCATTCAATATGATCATGCTCAACATCCAACTCCGTATGGTTCCAGTTTTTGTCCCATACATTTTGATCCTTTTAACCAATTATCCTTTAGTTATACAAGGCACTGGTGAAACCACATCTTGAATACTGCGTTCTGCTTTGATCTTTTTACTTAAATAGGAATGTAAATGTGTTGGAGGCATTTCAGAGGAGGTTTATCAAATTGATAACTGAAATGAGGGGGTTATCCAATGAGGAAAGGTTAGACAGACTGGACCTGATTCCACTGGAGTTTAGAAAAGTGAGGGGAGACTTGATTGAAATGTATAAACTCTTAAATGGTCTTGAAGCTTCTTCTGTGAGTGAATCCAGAATTAGAGGAACTTTGAAAATTAGGGTTCATCGGTTTAGGATGAGATGGGGTGAAATGTTTTCTCTCAGTGCTGTGCAAGTTTGGACCTCTATCCGAGAAGCAAGGCGGCAGAGTCATTGAATACTTTTAAGATGGAAGTAGATTAATTCTGTTGCTGAACAAGAGTCTAAGCTATTAATGGTAATGCTGCTGAATACCATTCTCTCCAAAATCCCATGCCTGTTCCATATCTCTTTATAGAACCTGGTCTTGAAAATCATAATAGACCGCACATTCTTTTAGCAGACAAAGATTCCAGATTTCTCATTCCCTCGAGAAACAGAATAAGATGTTTTCAGACGAGCAGACTGGGGAGGTTGGAACATTTGACAGGAGAGCGCTGGACTAAGATGACCATGTAATGGATGAGAGTTTCAGCCACAAATGGCTTGAGGTGGTACCATGGCAGCCCATATGGTTGAGTAGACAGGATATATTCAAATGGCAGAACATGCTAGCGAGACTGAAAGTAGTACTCCTCTCCCTACACTTCCTTCCTGTGTTTCACTGCAGGTTTAAGATGAGGGGGGGCAAGGTTAAAGGATATATGAGAAGCAAAGTGTTTTTTTAAATTACACAGAGGGTGGCAGATTTCTGTCCTTGGAGGTGGCAGAAGCAGATATGATAGCAAAGTTTAAGAGGTATTTAGACAGACACACAAACAGGCAGGGAATAGATGGACACAGAACACGTGCATGTGATGTGATTAGTTTAGAATAGCAACAAGGCCAGTGCAGAGATGGTGGGCCAAAGGGCCTGTTCCTGTGCTGTACAGTTCTGTTTTGTACTTGCTCAAATGATGCTCCAATAGCCACAACTTGAAATTTGCATTGGCATTATTAAATCTTTAATGGCGCATTCTGCTAGTTCACCTCAAGCCTTAAAATCCTCTAAAATGCTGATCTTTCAGTGCTGTATCCTTAACAGAAAATGCTGTTGAATGGTCAGTCACTGCTCATTTTCAGTTATATTAGTATTAATTGATTTTGACCCAAAAATACCATGCAAGTTGGGGAAGTTATTTAAATTTCAATTACTTTTTGACCAGAAAACTTGCAACAATAAAAGTGCATGAAACGCAATTACTATTCTCTACAAAACAACTGTATTATGGAGATTAGCCAAAACTCAGTACAAGTTCATAAGTTGTTAACTGCCTTTTCTGGGTTGGTAAAATGTCTTAAGCACTCATTCCCAGACTGGGATTAGATTTTTGGAAGATGGTTCCAAAAGTGTCAAATATGAAGACGGGATATTAGCTAGTTTTTAAACCCAGCTTTTAACCAAAGTGTCATTTGTTGATTTTAATTAAGATTATGAATGAAAATCAATGGCCTACCTGAATACTCTTCTCACAGTCAGTCTGGTGATGTAGCGACAGCTCACTTTCCAGTACAAATCGCTTGCCACACTTATCACAGATCTGCATGCGGCTGTGTGTGACATTCATGTGCTTCTCTAAGTACCAGCGATTATTGAACACGCGGGGGCATTTTTTGCAAGGGAAGTGCTGTTTCTCTTCAATTTTCACCTTCTGATTTGAGCCATCAGAATCTTTCTTTCGTTTCCGACCTCGAGTGGTCACTTCATGTTTGGTCTGTCTCCGTGACCGGCTCGGAGCTGGAGGAGTTGAGCCTTTGGAAGCAGTCAAAGCTCTTGATGTTCGTCGGGTTGTTTGCCCACTTTCAGTCTTGACTTCTGGAGTATCAGAGTTATCACCCCCTTCATTCACATCTTCATCACTCTCTTCACCTTCTTCATCCTCTTCCTCTTCCTCAGTGACATCTTCATCATCCTCTTCCTCTTCATCCCCATCAGCATTGTCATCATCATCCTCCTCCTCCTCTTCCTCATCGTCATCGTCATCATCCTCTTCGTCATCTTCCTCTTCATCCTCAGGACACCTACCTAATACAGCCGTAGCTTCTGAAGGTGAAGACATACCCTCAGCCCCTTTAGAAACATTCAGAGTCTGGTTATTAAGATTAACCTCCACAATGATCTGTTCCCGATTATATGAACCCCTACTGTCCGAATCATTATCCAACTGTTCCGCATCTCCCTCAATCTTGCACACTGTTTGGTCATCATTCTCCTCCTTGTAATACTGCTGATTTGGCTGGATTGGTGAATGTTGTTTCCCAGTGTTGTCCTCCACACGTACAGAGTATGGATTGTTGCCCTCTCTAGCATAGATTTTAGGATGCGAATCCACCTCCTGCTTAATCTCACGATAAAACTGAGAGCCAAGGGGATTGCTCCGATTTTCCTGCTTTGACATATCGCTAGCCACTGTCGTCAAGTTTAAGGACCGACTATCTATTAATTCTTGACAGGAAGTGGCAATATCATTCATCTGTAGAACTGCAGCAGCATTCAGCACATCCTGCACATTGCAGGCATTTACTAGCAGCTTTGATGTATAGATAAAGTTCAGGATTTGCTGAAACCCTTGCGATGTCAGAGCTTCTAGCGAAAGTTCAACACGTTGAAGCTGCTTGTTTTGTGTGAAAAGCGAGTGAAAGAATTGACTGTAGGCCGCGAGCACGCCTTTGTGAGCAGGAAACGTGTTCTTCTGGCGCACCAATACAATGTCTACATCACACAAGTCTGGTTGAAACAGGCGCTGCTCATTCAGTCTGTCCATCAAACAAGTAAAGTGGAGGGCAACATCCTCCACCAGAGAATACTCAGTGGAAGGGTAGTCAGTGGTCTTTTCAACTATCAGCTGAAAAAAAAGGAAAATAAAACCATCAAAACTTGGCAGATGTATAAAAGTTTTTTTTAAAAAATGCTGGGAGAGAGACTTTCTAATAATTCGAAAGCTTTGACAATTAATGACAACTTTGAAAAGTGACCAATAGCATTCTTCTAATTTAAAGCTGACCAAAGGAACTGACGATTTACAAATTACACAGATGGGAATTAGGACATTCATCCCAACTCGTCCATGATATGGGTTTGTTTTGCTCATTAAATCCTCGCAATTGTTTTAATGTCTTCTCCTCACCTCAAACACAAAAATCTTCTTATTGGTATATAGTGCCATGACTTTCAGGGTCTGAGTTGGCTCAACCAGGTGACTATTGGAGGGTTATACATCTACTGGGGCACCTCCACATAGAAGACAGGATCCTTCATTGACTTTACTTGACGCAACTCAGGATGCTGAGGGAAGCTCAAGACCATTGAGTCAAAACAGGCTTATTCTGTACGATCCCTTACTAATCATAGTATCCTTGCTATCCTCAAAGTGACAACCTCTACACAAACATACAAACAAGACACTACTTTAAGCATGCACTAAAAATAAATTAAAGGCTTAACTGCTAAATTAGACTGGATTTATTAAAGGTTCATTTAAACTGTTGATTAACACAACATTTTCAGGAGGTATCTTTCAAGAGACATTAAACTCAATGAGAAAATGTGTCTGAGATGTCAGGTCCCCTGCTTTCATTACATTAGATAAGGAAACCTGGAACCATTCACTGCTCCTTTACGTTAACCCACTTGCTCAAAATAACGGCTCCATACAAGTCAGAACAACTTGCACTATTTTCTTCTATACCTTTAGCAATGTAAATTATTTTGCTACAGATTGTCCAGTACGTTTTACATGTTGCTCCAGCTATCCTCTCCTGCATCCAGCCGAGAAGAACCATGCTACATCAATGGACTCGTTTGACAAGGTGCTCAAATAAAAATTTCAACGAAATGTCTTGGGTTAACAGCTAACTCCACAAGGTCAAAATTGAATCCCCTCTACTTGACCAAGCCTATTCATCCAGTTACACAGGCAACCACTGTTTGAATAAAGATAAAGGAATTCTAATTCCAAGGTTTTTATAAACCTTTTGTTCCCAGTATTACTGTAAAGCAGTATTGGAAAACAACAAACTGTATCATGCATGTAATTTTCTTTTGCAAAGATGATAGCTAGGATAGTCAATTGCTACTTAGCCTCAGTCTTCACACTGGAAAAAGATAATACAGGTATGCATATCAAGTGCAAGTCTGTGAAATATTAGTAGTTCTGGGCAGAGAAGTGGCAAATGGAATTCAACCGGAGAAGTGAGGTAATGCACTTAGGGGAGGGCGAATAATGCATGAGATTATGGCATGAATGGCAGAACCCTGGAAAGTAGCAAAGCTCAGAGAGACTTTGCTGTGCACATCCACAAATCTCAAGTAGCACGGTAGGTCAATGATATAGTTATGACGACATATGGGATATGGGAGGCACAGAATAGAAAAGGAAGTTGCTTTGGAGTTGTAAAAAATGTTAATTAGGTCACAACAGGAATACTGCATGAGTTCTGGTCACCATATTATAGAAGGATGGGATTGCACAACAGTGCTGTAGAGAGGAGACTTAGGATACTGCTTGGGCTGGAAGCTCTGAGCCGTGAGGAAAGATGGGATAGGCTAGGGCTGTTTTACTTGGAGTTGACAGTCAAGAGGAGACCTGATAGAGTTGCGTAAGATTGAGGGGCATAGATAGAAAGACATTTCTTTCTTAATAAATGGGTCTGTTACCAGGAGACATAGATTTGTGGGCGGCACGGTGGCACAGTGGTTAGCACTGCTGCCTCACAGCGCCTGAGACCTGGGTTCAATTCCCGACTCAGGCGACTGACTGTGTGGAGTTTGCACGTTCTCCCCGTGTCTGCGTGGGTTTCCTCCGGGTGCTCCGGTTTCCTCCCACAGTCCAAAGATGTGCGGGTCAGGTGAATTGGCCAAGCTAAAATTGCCCGTAGTGTTAGGTAAGGGGTAAATGTAGGGGTATGGGTGGGTTGCGCTTCGGCGGGTCGGTGTGGACTTGTTGGGCTGAAGGGCCTGTTTCCACACTGTAAGTAATCTAATCTAATCTAATCTAAAGTAAGAAGTTGAGGCTTAGAGGAGGGTCGAGGAGAAATTTAGGCTCAGAAGTTTAGGTCCAGAATTCACTGCTCAAAAGAATGGTTCAGTCAGAAACTCTCAATCTACATACAGTATTTAGGCATTTATTTGTGGTGCCATAGTTTCCAGGACTATGCACCGATAAATGAAAAATAGGATTAGTGGAGTCAGATTTTTGTTTACAGGACATGACGGGCTCTAAATGTCTTTAAATCTGAAAGAACTTTTCACAATGACAGAATGACCCAAAGCCAGACAGTTTTGCGTAGTCACTCCTATAATGTAGGAAGATGTAGCAATCAATTTATACTCAGCAAGCTCCTACAGTAATTTGATGACAGCCAGACAATGCTTTTGTGATATTGACTGACGGATACATACTGGCCAACACGCTCCCCTAACCTGGGAAAAACACCTTGGCTATTCAGCCTAACTATTCCCCTCATGATTTTATAAACCTCTATAAAGGCCACTCCTCAGCCTCAGTCTGTTCAGCTTTCAATACTTCCAGCCCTAGCAACATCTTTGTAATTTTTTTCTGAACCCTTTCAAGTTTCACAGTCTTCCTATAGCAAAAGAGACCAGAATTGAATGCAAGCAAAAGTGGTCTATCCAATGTCCTGTACAGCTGCAACATGATATCCCAATTCCTATACTCAATGCACTGACCAATAAAGATGTGTGTACCAAATGCCTTCTTCACGATCCTGTCTTCTTGTGACTCCAGGGTCTCTTTGTTCAGCAACACTCCCCAGGAACGTACAACTAAGTCTGTAAGACCTGCCCTGATTTGTCTTATCAAAATGTAACGCCACACATTTACCTAAACCTCTGATAGTATGTGAAGAGATAGAGTTTTGCATCCAATACCCTGTAATCCTCGGACTATGGAGTGCAACTGTGTTGCCAAATGATGCCAGACTAAAGTCTTCATGCTATTAAACTCACTTTCATACCGATAGATGTTATGTTTAGAGATTTACTTACAAATTAACTAAATTGAAGCACAGTACATTCAGGTACTATAGAAAAAGCAAATATAAACTTCCTGAAACCAGAAAACATCAAGGGCTCTTCAGGTGCAGTGGTAGTGTTCCTGCCTTTGAGCCAAGAGTCCTGGGTTCACATTTCATTTGCTCCAGATGTGGGTGATAATACCGCTGAACAGGTTGATGAGAAATTTATGCATCTTGAGTATTTCTGGAAAAAATACTTTATTTTCTTTATCAGGAAAAACAGTAAATTCCTTGCAACTTACTGGGTAAATTCACAAGTTTTATTTCCCTGCGCTTCCTATGGTATTATGTAAATTTAAACATTTGGCCTTCTGCTAACTCAAATAATAAACATAAGAGTTTCAAAAAATCTCTGTCATTGTCCATCCCACTTCGGAGAAGGTGGATTTCTGGAGAAGCTTAATAATAGGCGGCATAGTGGCTAGCACTGCTGCAATTCCAGGCTCGGCAACTGGCTGTGTGGAGTTTGCACATTCTGCCTGTGTCTGCGTGGGTTTCCTCTGGGTGCTCCGGTTTCCTCCCACAATCCAAAAATGTGAAGGTTATGTGAATTGGCTATGCTAAATTGCCCATTAGTCAGGGGTAAATACAGGGTAGGGGGATGGGTTAGGGTTGGGTTACTCTTCGGAGGGTCAGTGTGGATTTGTTGGGCCAAATGGCCTGTATCCATACTGTAGGGAATCTAATCTAATATTTGCATTTTTAAATGCAATGTGACAATATGCGAAATGTCAACTGATATGTAATGCTAACTGTTTATAATTCTTAAAAATTGATAAAACAATATTGAAGTAGGGCATAATTAACACATTATGTTTTGTAATCATGAAATGAGTGTATTTTTCATGTCCAGTTAGGGATATTCTTGATTATCAAAAGAATCAAAGGGCACATGGAGAGCAGTGGAAGAGTTGAGGCCACAATAAGATCAGCCAGGAGTTTATAAAACCACGTAGCAGTTGGAAGTGCTGAATGACCTACTTGTGCTCTTAATTTTCAATGTGCAACACACCTATGTATTGATGGCAGACAAAAAGAATTACAAATGTTGTGAAAAAATCAAGATTATTTACCAGTGATAACATTCTGAATACTAATACACTTCTGTTGAATCAATACCCAAAATCATCACCTTTAGCTGCCAGACATACAGCCTCTCAAGCATGTGTAATCAGGCCGTTTTCTTTTAAAATCTCCCCAATCACATTACCATAAAACCATAAGTCATCAGAGCAGAAATTAAACCAATGACCCCATCTGCTCCACCATTCAATCATGGCTGATAGGTTTCTCAACCCCATTCTCCCACTTTCTCCCCGTCACACTTGTTACCCAGGAACCTATCTACCTCAGTCTTAAATATCCAATGACCTGGCCTCCACAGCCTTCTGTGGCAATGAATTCTACAGAGTCACCACTCTCTGGCTGAAGACATTTCTCATCTCTGTTCTAAAATGTCTTCCTTTCACTCTTGCCCTCGGCGCCCTAGTCTCTCCTACTAATAGGAGCATCTTCCCAACATCTACTCTGTCCAGGTCATTCAGTACTCTGTACATTTACTGACCGCCTAGTATTTTTGTCAACACTGGTTTTGATTATCCACTCGATACATGATTATGAAATGGATGAAAATAGTTTATGAAACTGACTGCTACCAACAGTAACTTAAAAAGTTTCAATCAATCAATGGAAAGAAGAAAGAAAATTGATGTCTGCCATCACTGTGAAGCAAGGTATTATTTTCCTCAGGAGTACGTAGCTAACCAGCACATACCATGAGTGCAAGGACCATCTAAACTGATGTTACTGTTCCTGCTAGCATGCTGAGTTTCAAACGTAAAGGGTGCCTACTCCATGTACAGTGTTGATGCGAATTGATACAGGCTTGGAAACTGGCAAACATGATGCATTCTGAGCACTGCACTTAGGAAGATTGTCAAGATCTCAGACAAGAATTTTAAGAAACTTTACCAGAATGCCAAGAGGAACTTGGTAAGCCTAATAAAACTGGGATTTAGTGCCTTAGGACAGAGGAGGTCAAAGGCCAACAGAGGCACTCAAAAATATGAAACATACTGTTATTGTAAATAATATGAAATGCTACCAGCAGAGTGATCAGTGATTGAGGGATATGAATTTCATTGGCGAAAGAATGAAGGGAGAAACAAGGACATCTTTTGAAAAATTAGATGTCTACAATGCACTGCCTGAAGCTTGGTAGGCACAAATTCAATAGTATTTTTCATAAAATCATTTTGTAACTAGCCAAAAGTTTGCAGGTTTATCTGAGAGGTTTGGTGATGGTGGTGGAAGACTTCAGACAAATGGCTCACATTGAATTTTCTGGCTCATCCTTCAAAATAAAGAATACCATCTCCATCAAGTTTGGTAGCGTTCTAGTGGGTATCTAAGTGCTACTGAGACCAATCTGCACCCAGCAGGTTCTGTTACAAATAGACCACAGACACGGAATTTTTGCATTAATTGGATAGCTTTTTCAAAGAGCTAGCACAAGCACAATGAGCCATATAACCTCACTCTGTGTGGTACCATGCTATGATGTGATATCAAGCTGAAAGGTGCTGAGATTTGGCTTTCTCTGTGGTGATGCCATTCATTGAGATATCAATGGAATATTGTGCCAGTCTGATTATATAGAGCAGTGAATGATATGGGAGTGGATTGACGGTTTTAACTCCACACAGCGAGGGTCATAAGACGCTGAGTCCCGTCCAGCAGACAGTCGGACTAACAGGGTTGGGTACAATGGAAGTAGGCCATAGAACCAAAAGTTCTAATTCCTGATCCCAGGAGAGCTTGAGGAGCTGAGACCAAGTAATCCTGATCCTCCTGGCTCTCACGCAGGCACCCTGGTGTCTACCAGAGACTGCCCCCAGCATGCTCTTCAACTTTCAGGATTTTCCCCAAGGCTGAGAAACATAGTTGTCCATTTTACAAAACAGGTGAAAGCAGAGTAATAAAAGCAAAGCCAAATAATGCAGATGCCGGGAAGTCTGAAATAAAAACTGAAATTGCTGAAAACATTCAGCAGTCTAGCAATATATGCAAAGAAAGAATACTATGTTTCAAGTAATTTGACTAAAACAGTAATGATATTTACTGTGCATGGATATGTATTAAATAAAAATAATAATGTCAAAAGTAGAACGTAAAACACTGGGAGTCAAGCATCTATGCAAAGGAAAACACAGTTGGTGCTTTTTAGGTCTGTGAACTTTAATAGAAAACCTCAAACTCCTTTTCTTCCTCCATAAAGGATGCTGGGTCTGTTGTGTATTTCCAACATCTGGGAGTAGTTTGCCTTTCCATTTTTGAATACTTATTTGTAACTTTTTGAAGTTTTAGGAATTAACTTTGTTTCATATTCAGTAGCAATAGAGAAAACCTTGTGGGTGAATTTACAATGTAATCCTATTTTCACCTTCTCTGCTACTTAGAAATAATATTCAGCTTCGTTGGTTAAGCCCAGTAAATGTCTTAAAATTGTCATTCAGCATAAGACCATGAAACTGAATTAGAAGAGTCCTACAGCACAGAAACAGATTCTTCAGTCCAACGCATCCATGCCAACCAAGTTTCCTAAACTCAACTAGCTCCACTTCCCTGTGTTTGGCCCATATCCCTTCAAACCTTCCTAATTCATGTACCTATCCAAATGTCTTTTTAACATTATAAATGTACTTGCATCGACCACTTCCTCTAGCAGTTCATTCCATACATGCACCACTATCTACATAAAAACAATTGCCCCTCAGGTCCCTTTTAAATCTTTCTCGTCTCACCTTAAAAATATGCCCCTAGTTTTGACCTTCCCCAGCTTAGGGAAAAAGACCTTTGCCATTCACTTTAGCTATTCCCCTCATGATTTTATAATTCTCTATAAGACCACCCCTCAATCAAACACTCCAGTGAGAAGCCTCAGGCTATCCTCCTCTCCTTATAACTCAAACTCAACAACATCCTGGTAAATCTTCTCTGAATCTTCTCCAATTTAATAATATCATTCCTACAGCAGAGTGACAAGAACTGTACACAGTATTCCAAAAGTGGGCTCACCAACATCTTGTACAATCTCAACTTGATGACCTAACTCCTATACTCAATGGTCAGATCAATGAAGGCAAGCATGCCTTAACCATCTGTCTACCTGTAGTACAACATTCAAAGAACTATGTACTTGAACCTTTAGGTGTCTCTGTTTGCCAACATTACCTAGGCCCCTACCATTGACTGGATTAGAGTGGTGCTAGAAAAGCACAGCAGTTTAGGCAGCATCCGATGAACAGGAAAATCAACGTTTCGGGCAAAAGCCCTTCATCAGGAATAGACGCAGGGTGTCTGCAGAGTGGAGAGATAAATGAGAGGGGGGTGGGGAGAAAGTAGCATAGAGGACAATAGTTGAGTGCGGGTGGGGAAGGAAGTGATCGGTTAGAGAAGAGGGTAGAGTGGATAGATGGTAAAGGAAGATAGGCAGGTAGGACAAGTCATGGGGATGGTGCTGAGCTGGAAGGGTGTTGCTGGGGTGAGGTGGGGATGGGGAAGTGAGGAAACTGGTGAACTTCACATTGATGCCATGGGGTTGAAGTGTTCCAAGGCGGAAGAGGAGACGTTCTTCCTCCAGGCGTTGGTGGTGAGGGAGCGGCGGCGGAGGCAGCCCAGTACCTCCATGTCCTCGGCTGAGGAGGGGGGGGGGGGGGGGGGGTAGTTGAAATGTTGGGCCACAAGGCGGTGCGGTTGATTGGTGCGGGTGTCCCGGAGATGTTCCCTAAAGCGCTCTGCTAGGAGGCGTCTAGTTTCCCCAGTGTAGAGGACGCCGCATTGGGAGTAACGGATACAATAAATTATATTGGAAGATGTGCAGGTAAAACTTTGATGGATGTGGAAGGCTCCTTTGGGGCCTTGGATGGAGGGGAGGCAGGAGGTGTGGGCGCAGGTTTGCAATTTCCTGCGGTGCCAGGGGAAGGTGCCAGGATGGGAGGGTGGGTTGTTGGGGGGGCGTGGACCTGACCAGGTAGTGATGGAAGGAACAGTCTTTGCAGAAAGTGGAAATGGGTGGGGAGGGAAATATATCCCTGGTGGTGAGGTCCGTTTGGAGGTGGCGGAAATGTCGTCAGGTGATGTGGTTTATGCGAAGGTTGGTAGGGTGGAAGGCGAGCACCAGGGGCATTCTTGTTACGGTTGGAGGGGTGGGGTTTGATGGCTGAGGTGCGGGATGTGGACGAGATGCGTTGGAGGGCATCTTTAACCAAGTGGGAAGGGAAATAAAGGAGGCGGCCATCTGGTGTGTTCTGTTGTGGAACTGGTCCTCCTGGGAGGAACTACGGCGGAGACGGAGGAATTGGGAATACGGGATGGCATTTTTGCAGGAGGTAGGGTGGGAAGAGGTGTAATCCAGGTAGCTGTGGGAGTCGGTGGGTTTGTAAAAAATGTCAGTGTCAAGCCAGTCGTCATTAATTGAGATGGAGGGGTCCAGGAAGGGGAGAGAGATGTCAGAGATGGTCCAGGTGAATTTAAGGTCGAGATGGAATGTGTTGATGAAGCTGATGAATTGCTCAACCTCCTCGCGGGAACACGAGGTGGCACCAATGCAGTCATCAATGTAGCGGAGGAAGAGTTGGGAACTGGTGCTGGTGTAACTACAGAAGATGGACTGTTCTACGTAGCCAACAAAGAGACAGGCGTAGCTAGGGCCCATATGGGTGCCCATGGCTACCCCTTTGGAGGAAGTGGGAGGATTCAAAGGAGAAATTATTAAGGGTGAGGACCAGTTCAGCCAAACGAATGAGAATGTCGGTGGAAGATTACTGTTGGGGACGTCAGGGGAGGAAGAAACAGAGGGCTTGGAGGCCCTAGTCATGGCAGATGGAGTGTAGAGGGATTGGATATCCATGGTGAAGATGAGGCACTGGGGGCCATGGAAACGGAATTCTTGGAAGAGGTGAAGGGTGTGGGTGGTGCCTCAAATCATTGACTATATAAGTTCCCTTTTTCAATCAGCCTCGCTTGAGACGTTCTGCAAGCAACACAAAGGGCGCTTTGTGATCCTATAAAAGCTTGTACTTGCTGAAATAAATTGCGGCTGTTCAGAAGTTGGCGTATTACAGTTGCATCAAGTGTGTAAGAATCTCAAGAAGGGAACCTAACAGTGGGCGAGGCTTCAGAGACTGAACAGCTTTCTCCTGCTCTTATTTCTAATATTTCTTGTTTTGTTACTGGACTAGCAATCTAGAAGCTCAAACTAATGATCCAGAAATGCGAGTCACAATCTAACAAAATGGCCTGGGAACTGAATTTCAATTAATTAGGTAAATTTGGAATAAAAAACACTGACATCAATACATGCTGACCATTAAACTATTGGATTGAAATTCCAAACATACAACAATGTGGTAAACTCAAACTATCATCTTCAACAGCCAGCAAGTCATTCAGCTGTCAAAGGCACCACCTTATGGGCAAATAACAACTGGCAATAAGTGCTGGTCTCATCAGGAATATCCATAATCTGTGAATGAATGATTGGAAAACTCCATATTTTCTGTACATTCTTGGTAAGACCAAAAAGGTATAGGAGCAGAAATTAGGCCATTTGGCCCATCGAGTCTGCTCCACAATGCAAGCATAACTGATAAGCTCCTCAACCCCATTTTCCTGCTTTCTCTCCATAACCTTTGATCCCCTTGACAATCAGGAACCTATCTATCTCAGTCTTAAATATACTCAATGACCTGGCCTCTACAGCCTTCTGTATCAATGAATTCCACAGATTCACCACTCTCTGGCTGAATAAGTTTCTCCTTACTTCCGTTCTAAAAGGTCTTCCCTTTACTCTAAGGCAGTGCCCTTGGGTCTCCATCTGTCCTGCTGATGGAAACATTTTCCCAATGTCTGCTCTGTCCAGGCCATTCAATATTTTAGAAATTAAATTCCTACCATCCTTCTAAACACTAGAGTACAGAGCCAGTGTCCTCAAACAGTCCTCATTTGTTAAGCTGTTCATTCCTGGGACCATTCCCATGAATCTCCTCTGAACACGCTCCAAAGCCAGTATATCCCTCCTGAGATATGGGACCCAAAGTGCTCACAATACTCTAAATGTGGTCTGACCACAGATTTATAAAGTCCCAGACATACATCTTTGTTTTTCTATTCTACTCCTAACTACCAACTCAACCTGCAGGTTTACCTTAAGAAAATTTTGGGCTAGAACTCCTAAGTCCCTTTGCACTTCAGACTTCTGAATTTTCTCCCCATTTAGAAAATACCCATGCTTCTATTCTTGCTACTGAAGAGTATAACCTCACTTTCCCACATTGTACTCCATCTGCCACTTTTTTGCCCACTCTCCTAACCTGTCTAAATTCTTCTGCAACCTCCCCGCCTCCTCTATACTACCTGTCCCTCCTTCACCTATCTTTGTACCATCTAGAAATTAAGGCAAAATGCCCTCAGTTTCTTCATCTAAATCATTAATGTACAAAATTAAAAGCTGTAGGCACAACACTGACTCTTGCGAAACATCACTAGGCACCAACTGCCATCCTGAAGACACTTTTATCCCCACTTTGCTTTCTGCCAGACAGCCAATCTTCTTGCGCCATTTTTCAGTAGCCGATTGCCCAGCTACGACTCTCTCTTGTGCTTCATATGTCGAAAGAAATTCTTGCAATCTTCTTTTGTATTACTGGCTAGCTTACCCTCATGTTTAGTCTTCTCCCTCGTTGTCCTCTGCTGGTCTTTGAAAGCTTACCATTGCCCTTTATATGCTTTCTCTTGTATGTATACTGTCCATGACTTCCCTCGTCAGCCAAGGTTGCTTCATCTTCTCTTCATTTTGATTATTTTTCCTAAGGATGTTTACAGTGATATGGACTGCCCCCAAGATATCACCACTAACTTCCACAAGTTTTCTACTCTTCATGTCTTCTCCATGGTAAACGGAGGAGAAATATTCATTGAGAACATCACCCATGTCCTGCGGTTCCACACGTGTCCACTTTGGTCCTTGAGTGGCCCTATTCTCTCTTTAGTTATTCCTTTTCCTTTAATAAACTTAAAATACCTCTTTGGAGTCACCCTAATCTTCTCAGCGAAGATTATTTCGTGCTCTCTTTTTGCCCTCCTGATTACCATTCTTCATAAACTCCTGTATTCCCTGTATACTTCCAGATAGTCCCTATCGACCTCCAGGGATTCCCTTGATCCAAGCTGCCTGTTCCTGAGCCATACCTCTTTTCTTGGTCAAAGTCTCAATATCTCTTGTCATCCATGGTTCCCTATTTCTTCCAACCTTGCCCTTCATCCTCACATCAATTCTGGTCAGCTCCTTCCTCGTGCATCTGCAAGTGCTTTTACTCCACCATAATATCGTGACCTCCGATTTCTCTTCTCCCTCTCAAATTGCAGAGCAAATTCTCTCATAACAGTCACTGCCTCCAAAGGGACCTTCATCTTAAGCTCCATTACCAAGTCTGTCCCATTGCACAACACTGAATCCAGAATTGTCTGTTCCCTAGTGAGCGCCACTACAAGCTGTGCCTAAAAGCCATCTTGTAACATTCCACACATTCCTTTTCATGATCCACTATCAACTTGATTTTCCTAGTCCACCTACATATTGAAACTCCCCATGATCACTAACTTTGCTTTCCTTACAAGTGCATTTGTGGTAATTTTCCAAAAGTCGCTGGAGTCTGGGGCAGTTCTAGCAGTTTGGAAAACAGCAAATGTGCTGCCACAGTTTAACAGAGAGGCAGACAAAAGGTGGGGAATTATGGGCCATTTAGCTTAACCTCTGTAGTGGGGAAGATGCTGAAGTCTATTACCAAGGAAGAAATAACAAGGCATCTAAATAGAAATTGTCCCATTGGGCAGATGCAGCATGGGTTCATGAAGGATAGGTCACACTTAACTAATCTTTTAGAATTCTATGAACACATTACAAGTAAAGTGGACAACTGTGACCCAGTGGAGGTGGTGAACCTAAATTTCCAAAAGGCCTTTGACAAGGTACCATATAAAAGGCTGCTGCATAAGATAAGGATGCATGGTATTACAGGTAAAGTATTAGCATGGTTAGAGGATTGGTTGACTAACATGAAGCAAAGAGTGGGAATAAATGAGTGTTATTCTGGTTGGCAATCAATCAGTCACTAGTGGTGTGCCTCAGGGATTGGTGTTGGGACCACAATTATTCACAACTTCTCAAGATGATTTGGAGTTGGGGACCATGTGTAGTGTATCAAAGTTTGCTGATGACACGAAGATGAGTGGCAGAGCAAAGTGCCCAGAGGACTGTGAAACTTTTCAGGAGAACATAGATACATTGAGTGAGTGGGCAAAGGTCTGGCAGAAAGAATACAATATTAATAAATGTGAAGTCATCCCTTTCAGTAGGAGTAACAGTAACAAGAGTGACTACTTGAATGGTAAAAAGTTTCAGCATGCTGCCATGCAGAGGGACCTGGGTATCCTTGTGAATGATTCAGAGAGTTAGTTTGCAGGTAAATCAAGTAGGAAGGCAAATGGAATTTCTTTCCTTCATTGCTAAAGGGATTGAGTTTAAAAGCAGGGAGATTATGTTGCAGCTGTACAGGGTGCTGGTGAGGAGGTAAAAACAATGACTGCAGATGCTGGAAACCAGATTCTGGATTAGAGTGGTGCTGGAAAAACACAGCAGTTCAGGCAGCATCCAAGGAGACGGAAAATCAACGTTTCGGGCAAAAGCCCGTCATCAGGAATACAGGCAGAGTGCCTGCAGGGTGGAGAATCCCCACCCCCATCCTCCTCTCATTTATCTCTCCATCTTGCAGGCACCCTGCCTCTATTCCTAAAGGGCTTTTGCCCGAAACGTAGATTTTCCTGCTCCTTGGATGCTGCCTGAACTACCATGCTTTTCCAGCATCACTCTAATCCAGAGTGCTGGTGAGGCCAAACCTGGAGTATTGCATGCAGTTTTGGTCTCCTTACTTGAGAAAGGACATACTGGCACTAGAGGGGGTGCAGAGAAGGTTCACTAGGTTGACTCAAAGTTGAAGGGGTTGGCTAATGAGGAGAGACTGAGTAAACAGGGATTATATTCATCAGAATCTAGAAGAATAAGGGGGATCTTATAAAAACATATGAAGGCAATAGATAAGACAGACATCGAGAGGATGTTTCCACTGGCAGGTGAAACTAGGACAAGAGGGCACAGCCTTAAAATTAGAGGAAGCAGATTTAGGAACGAATTGAGCAGGAATTTCTTCACCAAGAGGGTTGTGAATCTATGGAATTCCCTGCCCAGTGAAGTACTTGACGATACTTCAGTAAACGTATTTAAAGCTAAAATAGATGTTTTTGAACAGTGAAGGAATTAAAAGTAACCGGGAATATAATAGATTAAGGTGTGGGTGATGATGATCAGTCAGAATGGAGGGTGGAGTGTATAGGTGAGAAGGAAGGTGGACAGGTAGGTCAGCTCAAGAGGGCAGTGCCGAGTTGGAGGGCTGGATCTGGGATGAGGTGGGTGGAGGGCGGGAGAATAGGTGTTCTTCCTCCAGCCGTTGGGTGGCTAGAATTTGGTGGTCGAGGCTGCCCAGGATTTGCATGTCCATGGCAGAGTGGGAGGGCGAGTTGAGGTGTTTGGCCACAGGGCAGTGGGGTTGTTTGGTGTGTGTGTCAAGCTCAATTCGCTTGCAGCCACGTATCCGCGATGCCTATCACACCATACCTGCTGATTTCGATCTACACCACAAGCTCATTTACCTTAATTTGTGTATTGTTCTCGTGGCGATATCTCCAGACTGTTCTCTAATTATCTCAGAGTTTAAAATACTCAATCTGGTCATTCATCTGTCAGATCCTCTTCCCAAATATCTGGGCCAGTTCCTACCCTATCTTTAGGGCAGAGATAGTTTGGTTCTTAAATGTCAAGGGGATCAAAAGGTTATAGGGAGAAAGCAGGAGAATGGACTTGAGAAACTTATCAGCCATAACTGAATGGCCAGGAGTAGACAGGCAGTAGGCTGGAAGGACACAGTAAGCCAGTAGCATCAGAAAGGTAGAGAAGTCAACGTTTCAGGACTGGGGATGGCAACTTCTCTACCTCCTGATGCTGCCTGGCTTGCTGTGTTCTTCCAACCTACTGCATGTCTATGTTCGATTCCTGCATCTGCAGTTTTTTTTGTCTCTAACCATAATTGAATGGCCAAGCAGACTCATGGGACAAATGGTCTACTTTCTGTTGCTATGTCTTATGGTCTTACCTTCTGTTGCTTTTGTCCATTGAAGTGCCTGTGACTATTTCTTCTCAAATATCGTTTATTCTGAACCAAATGATTTTTGACAATCAGAGATTTTTGCCCCCATTGCTCCCACTTGCTCTCTTGTACTTCTTGAAAGAGATTAGCTTTATGCTCTTCATTTGAAGCTGATAATTATTGATTCTAGAAAGTTGAAAATTAGATCATTTAAGATAGGAGTTCATCATGTTCAAGCAGTGTGAAATTATTCATTGTTTTACACCTAATGTGATCATTTTGTAAAGTCGTGTTATGCGTTTCAAGAAAGATTAGTTTTGAATTATTCATATTAACTACCTGCTGCTGGAGATGGGTCATGTTAAATGGGTTACAATTCTGACTGCTGAGCACCACAATATTAGCTAATAATGCAATATCGGTTTAGAACAGTAGATAACTGTTACACAGTGCAAAAGTAAATATTAAGCAGATGTTACCATGGTTAGCTATCAAACCTTGCTCATCAATTAAATAAATACGTCTACACCGAAAAGGGATCATCACAATTAATTCAACATTAACTTGAGTCAGTTAAGTTTCTTGATGCTGTTAAAAGTTATGCCACTGCCAGTATTTTAATAAAATAAAATAATTTTTACAACTCAAAACTTTCTACCAACAAAGTCCAAACTTAGAGGATGAAACTCTATGCCACCTTAAACTGGGATGGTCACCAAAATGTTTCATACAATGAATTTCAATCTGGAATGACATCTGCCCTTTGAATGTTTGAACATATATCTAAATGTGCATCACTCAACTCACACCACTCTAGTCCTCAAACTCAGAACAGAAAGCTGGGATGCAGAATATATACACGATTTGAAGCTGACACACAGTGTAGGAAGAGCTTGCACTCGGTTTTGAACTATCTGCACTTTTGAAAGCCTCGAGATGATTCCCAACAGAAGAATGCATTTTCAATAACCTATGCAAAAGCAGAGTAAAAACTTTGTTTAAAAAAAAGTTAGAGAAAAGAAATGGTAAAAACACTACTAGTGCAAATCTGAAATAACAGCTACTATTCATCATTAAAAGCACAATCTTCCAGAGAAAAGGATTTATCAATTACTGCAAAAAACAATTTGCTTTTCACTGGAACGGTGGTCAGCTAAGTGTGAGCAGTACCAAGCATCTACTAGGTATTTAAATGCCAGCCTTGGCTTGCCTGACAGCTTGTTGGATCAAGAGTTCTTCAATGCCCAATCCAAACAAACGACAGTGCTGAGAGTGTGCTGCATTTTTGGAGACAAGGCATTTAAGCAAGGACCTACCCATCTTATAGAGTCAGAGTTGTACAGCATGGAAACAGACCCTTCGGTCCAATCCGTCCATGCCAACCAGATATTCCCAACCCAATCTGGTCCTACCTGCCAGCACCCAGCCCATATCCCTCTATTCATTTACCCATACAGATCACTTTTAAATGTTGCAATTTTACTAGCCTCCACCACTTCCTCTGGCAGCTCATTCCATACATGTACCACCCTCTGCGTGAAAAAGTTGCCCCTTAGGTCTCTTTTATATTTTCTCTTTTATATCTTTCCCCCCTCACCCTAAATCTATGCCCTCTAGTTCTGGACTCCTCCACCCCATGGAAAAGACTTTGTCTACTTATCCTATCCATGACCCTCATGATTTTATAAATCTCTATAAAGGTCACTCCTCAACCTCCGACGCTCCAGGGAAAACAGCCCCAGCCTATTCAACCTCTCCCGATACCTCAAATCCTCCAACCCTGGCAACATTCTTGTAAATCGTTTCTGAACGCTTTCAAGTTTCACAACATCTTTCCGATAGGAAGGAGACCAGTATTGCACGCAATATTCCAAAAGTGGCCTAACCAATGTCCGGTACAGCTGCAACATGACCTCCCAACTCAATACTCTGACCAATAAAAGGAAAGCATACCAAATAGATGTAAATTATTCTAAAACAATTTTCAAAGGACCAAAAAAAAATTACATAGGAATTAGGAGCAGGCTATTCAGCTAATCAAGCCAGCTCTACCACTTATTCAGATCATGGGTGATCTGACTGTAGCTTAAATTCACATTCCTGCCTTTCCCAATAACCTTTTATCCTATGATTAACACAAATCTACTTACTTCTGCCTTAAAAATATTCAAGAACTCACTTCTATCACCGTTTCAGAGGCAGCTCCAAAGACACACAACCCTCAGAAAAACATTTGCCTACCCTCTGTTCTAAATGGGCGAACCCTGATTTTTAAACAGTGACACCTAGTTCTAGATTCTCCCGTAAAAGGAACAATATCCTGCCAAGACCTCACATGATCTCATTTTTTTCAATCAAGTTACCTCTTATTCTTCAAAACTCCGGCTGGTACAAACTTAGCCTATTCAACTTTTCATCAGAAGCTAACACACTCACTCCATGTTGGTAGTCTAGTCAACATTCTCTGAACTGCCTCCAAAAAGTGTTGAGATTGTCACATTTTAAACTTCAGAACTTCAAAAACTTGTTCATGGAGCAAAAGAATTAACAAAGATAAACTGTTACACACAAAAGGATCAGTCTAACTGCGTCTAGAATAAGCTGTAAAAGACAAGTTGTCACATAGGGGATTTATGAAAGCAATTAGTGATGCCTGGGAAAAGGAATCGAGATTTGGCATCTGCTTGTTAAGTGGCTGCCTTATGTCACAGGGAATTTAAGGAGTTAATTCCTTAATTCTGCTTGAGCCTTCAAGCAGACAGTTAAGGCCAAATATAACAAGGAACAGAGGAGTTCCTTCTGATAAGGAAGCAAGCTGCAAACTCATGGTCTCCAGAAGACCGATCAATATTCTGGCTGAAAGGATCTAAAAGATCATCAATAACATTCTACCACAGACCTGATGGATGAGAAACTGTGTAAGAATTCAACACCAAAACTCTTCATTGGCAGAATTTCGAAGAACACAACACATCATTACACCAGGGACTGACATTGGTTGGAATCTTAGTGAAATTCCATCATTAATCAGGTAATAGCTAAGGTTTAACTTGCTCGAGGGGTCTTATTTTGCTACAGGCAATAAAGTTAAAACTATTGCTTCAGTACTCAGTTGTCTTAATAAGTAGCCAAATTAAAGGTAGCTTGTGATGATTTACCGACAAGATCCTTCCATAAACGGCTAATCCTTTGCACTATACTCTGGATGTAGTCTCACCAGTGGCCTGTATAACTGAAGCCTGACCTCCATACCTTCATAAAACAAAGGACTGCAGAGGTGGAAATCAGAAACAGGAACAGAAATTCCTGGTAAAGCTCAGCAGTCTGGCAGCATTTGTGGAGAGAAATCAGAGTTAATGTTTCAGGTTCTGAGGAGGGGGTCACCAGACTCAAAATGATAACTCTGGATTTCTCTCCCTACTTTTGTATTCAATTTTCCTCCTGATAAAGGATAACATTGTGGTAGATTTCCTAATTACTATCATAACTTTAAAAACGTCTAACATTTTAATAATAGTGAACATTTTCCCGATGATGTGGATGTTAAGCTAAATGGCCTATAGTTTTCTGCTCTGTGTCTCTTTTTTGTATATAAAAGGAAGTTGCATTTGCTATCTTCCAAACTGGGATACAGACCAGGGGCAGGCATTTGTTTAATTTGGCATCATTTTCGGCATAACACCCTGGGCCGAGGGGCCTATTCCTGGGCAGTACTGTTCAGTGTTCAAAACTAACAGAGCCATTCCCAACTTGTGAGTTTTAAAATATAAGAACCAGGAGCAATACTAGGGAATTCAGCTCCTGGAGTCCGCTCTGTCATTTACTACTATCATGGCTGACCTCATCTCAGCTTCAAGTCCACTTTCCTGTCCGCTACTCATAACAGGTTAGTAATTGAAAATCTCTCTCCTCCCGGAATTCACAACTCCTTTTCTAAAGTCTGGGCTGGAGTGGTCAGCTGGTGGAAGGTAACAACAACACATGGTACATTCACATCAGTGCCGATGTACTAGAGGTTTAAAAAACAAATACGCAAGAAAAATGCAATTTAGTAGGACCATTGACCAAAAACAAAATGAGAATTTATTTCCAAGAAGGATCTTGAAGAAAGCATGGAAGACTGAATTCAACAGCAAAAGTCTAGCGATTTCTAACATTGCGAAGCAAAGTCAGATGTCTAAAATATCTGGGTGAAAGTGGGTACTGCAGATGCTGAAGATTAGAGTCAAGACTAGAGCAACACTGGAAAAGTACAGCAGGTCAGGCAGCATCCGAGATGCAGGAAAATCGACGTTTCGGGCCAAAACCCTTCATCAGGAATGAGGCTGGGAACCTCGGGGGTGGAGAGATAGTGGGTGGGGGGGGCGGCTGGGGAGAAGGTAGCTGAGAGGTGGGGGTGAAGGTGATGAGTTAGAGAGGAGGGTGAAGCAGACAGATGGGGAGGGAGATTGACAGGTGGTCAGGTCATGAGGGCAGTGCTAAGCTGGTAGGTTGGAACTGGTGTAAAGTAGGGAGAAGGGAAATGAGGAAACTGGTGAAGTCCACATTGATGCCATGGGGTTAAAGAGTTCTAAGGCGGAACGGGTCAGTGGGGTTGATTGATGCAGGTGTCCCAGAGATGCTCCCTGAAGTGCTCTGCGAGGCGGCGTCCTGTCTCCCCAATGTAGACGAAACCACATTGGGAGTAATGGATACAGTAAATGACATATATGGAAATTGCAGGTGAAGATGGATGTGGAAGGCTCCTTTTGGGGCCTTGGTTGGAGGTAAAGGGGAGGTCTGGGCACAGGATTTGCGATTCCTGCGGTCGCAGGACACCTCACCAATCAACCCCAACGCCCCATGGCCGAACATTTCACCTCCCCCTCTGCCGAGGGCATGCAGGTCCTGGACCACCTCCATTGCCACTTCTGTACCATCCGATGCCTGGAGGAAGAATGCCTTATCTTGCCTCGGAATCCTTCAACCCCAGGGCATCAATATGGACTTCACCAGTTTCCTCATTTCCCCTCCCCCCATCTTACCCCAGTTCCAACCTGCCAGCTCAGCACCATCCTCATGACCTGTCCCACCTGTCAGTCTTCCTTCCCACCTATCTGTTCCACCCTCCCCTCCGACCTAGTGCCTTTACCCTTCTCATCCACCTATTGCATTCCCAGCTTTCTTCTCCCCAGCCCCACTCCCCACCCCCCCATTTCTCTCTTCACCTCAGAGGCTCCCAGCCTCAATCCTGATGAAGAGCTTTTGCCCGAAACGTCAATTTTCCTGCTCCCCGGATGCTGCCTGACCTGCTGTGCGTTTCCAGCACTACTCTAATCTTTACATAAAATGTCTGAGTGGGGGAGGAAGCATTATAAACATGAATGGATAATTAAAACCACCTACTCAGGAACCACTTCTTTGAAGACCCTATGTGTCATGTTCACAATACCTGGGTGGGTATATGAATAAGAAGGGTTTAAGAGGGATATGGGTCAAAAGCTGGCAAATGGATTTAAATCAGATGGAGATGAATAGTTGGTTCGGACGAGTTGGACCAAAGGGCCTGTTTCGGTGTTCCATGACTACGATTCAATTAGAGGTGAGTGGGAGAAGAAATAAGACACAAATCAACTGATGCCAATGGCAGCATGAAGTCACAAGGGCAGATCAGCTTATTGGTGATGTTGTTTGGTCAGAACTTCCGATCTTTAAAGTGAGATTTGAGTATTTAGTTTGCATTTAAGTCTGTAGACACATTTTCCTCTCTTTTTCTGAGAAAGCTTGTTAAGTGTTCATAGTAAGTTCATATTCTAAGGGTAATTAAGTTTTTAAGAATTATAGAATGGCAGACCAGATGGGCAAAGTTAAGTGCAAGTCCTGTGATGTGTGCAAACTCAGACATACAACATGCTCCTGACAAGTACACCTATAGGAAATGTCACTGGCTGCACAAGCTGGAGTCCAGGCTTCGGAACTTGAGCAGCTACTGGAGTCACTGTTGTGCTTCTGCAAAGCAGAGGTCTACTTGGATAGCAAGTGTAGGATCATGGTTACACCACAGATTAGAAGTTGGCAAAGAGGAAATGGGTGACTATCACACAATCTAAGAAAACTAAGTGGGTAATGCAATAGTACTCTGAGCCCAAGTCTATTGTGTTTGCTAATTAGTATTTCATTTTGAAAGATGGTGAGGACACTGATTCCTCAAGAGAGTGCAGCCAGAACTAAGCCCATGGCATCACAGGTGACTCAGTTGTACAGGGTAGAAAGAAGAAGAATGGAAGACCAACAGTTATGGAGGATTCCACAGTCTGGAGATCAGATAGTCTTTTCCATAGCACAAAACATTATTCCAAAAGTAAAGGATGTTACAGAACAGCTACAGGATTTCCTTCTGTGGGAGGGTGATCAGGCAGAAGTTGTGGACCATATTGCTACCAATGATATAGGTAGGAAGAGAGAGATGATGTCTTGAAGGCAGATTTCAGGGAATTAGGAAGAAAATTTAAGAACTATAATATCTAAAGAGCACATCCAATATACAGAAGACAGAAGGAGTGATTGATTGAATATGTAACTTGAGAACTAATGTAGGAGGGAGAACATCAGATTCGTGGAATTGGGACTCATGCTCGGGAATGTGGGACTTGGACAAGCTGGATGAGCTACATCATAAATGGTACTGGGATTGCTATTCTTGTAGGGAGATTTGTTGTACTATTGGTCTGGGTTTAAACTAGACTGTCAGAGGATGGGAACTATGAAGGCAACCCAAATTGAAATGAGGTGAAGTTGGTAACAGAAAGGTCAAAAAGATGCTAAGGAGACAAGATGACAGGAGAAATCGGAAATAGTTCTGCAAGCACATACATCTTGCCCATGTATCTGCACCTTGCGAATTCTTGACACTGACCTTTATTTGGCTGTTTGAATTGTTTGATTGTCAACATGTCATTCCTTTATCAAGATTCTTTTTTGTTGAACATCATGTGCACTCCATTCTGAAGGTTTCTGTAATCCATAACTGGATCAATTCAAGCACAATCCATATTTCAATCACTGAAGCTCTCAAAACCACATCTCTGATTACAAAAGCTTATCAATGTGTGACCAGGTTACACAGTGGTAGGAAAATCAGATCTCAGCATTACTACTCACTTAATTCAATTTCGTACAGAATTTCTACTTGACACTTTAAATCTCAAATGTAAAGATGAGGTTTGACAAAAATATTTTCACAAAAATGTTAAATCAAAACTTGAGCACGAAAAGATACAAAGGGAAAGAGCAGGATCAAAAGAACACAAACATTTTACAGTTCACTGTGTGGGATGTTTTGCAACCAACAGCTGAAACCTCAGTGGAAAACTACTAATACTTACTTTGCAAACCACAAAACGACTACTGTCTCAACCACAGTATGCAAATATATTTCTCAAGTCGCCTACTTCTTTTACCTCAGCCTCCTACTATTTAAGAAAGTAATCAGTTAAAGATTTACTTTTCTTCTGTGCAATGCACTTATTATCTCACCTACATAACTTAGAAAAGATGATCCACTTGGTTGAATTTAAGATCAGTTGCTAGTGCTGTTCAAACCTTGGGTGTTACTGCCTTTTTGAAGTTATACTTTGATTGATATTAAAACTATTTTTATCATTCGTATTTTCAATTCTCTCCACAGCCTCACTCCTTGCTAATGCTGGAGCCTTTTCCAGTTGACAACCTTTCAAGTTATCGGCATTGCTCCAATTCTGGTGGCCATGCACTTTTTTACCAAGGCACTGAATTCGAAATTCCTTCCCCAAACTGCTCTTCCTGCCTTTAAGATGCCTTTTAAATTCACTTTTAAGATCATGCATTTGATCATTTGCCCTAATATCCCCTTCGTCATTTGATGTTAAATTGTTCTCAATAATGGCCCTGAGAAACACTTTGGAAGGTTTCATTATATTAAAGGCACTACATAAAGAAGTGTGGTTGTTAATGGAGCATGTCCATAACCATTTGAAATTAATACTTACATTTTAAGAAACTGAGGTAACCTCACCAATTTCAGACAACCATCAACTTTCACTCTGATTCCAACAGTGCTCAGAAAAGTCACAATAAGATTATGAGAAATCCTTGTGTGCGTTTTGAATTTTTCACAATAGATTAGCCCAGAATTCGTATCAATGACACACAATGGCCCCAGACTACTCAAAGGCTTTCAAGTTACAAATGATAGGTATCGGAAGTCTAGTACAGTCAGGTGCCCTCAACAGATACAATTAGAGTCATAGAGAAGTATAGCACAGAAACAGTCCCTTCTATCCAACTTGTCCATGACGATGAGATATCCTAACCTAATCTAGTTTCATTTGTCAGCATTTGACCCATATCCCTCTAAACCCTTCCTATTCATATACCCATCCAGATGCCTCTTAAATGTTGCAATTGTACCAGCCTCCACCACTTCCTCTGGCAGCTCATTCCATGCACACACCACCCTGTGTGTGAAAAAGTTGCCCCGTAGGTCTCTTTTATACCTCTCCCCTCTCACCCTAAACCTATGCCCTCCAGTTCTGGACTCCCCCACCCCAGGGAAAAGTTCTTGTCCATTTATCCTATGCATACCCCTCACGACTCTATAAATCTCTAAGGTCACCCCTCAGCCTCCAACGCTCTAGGGAAAACAGCCCCAGCCTGTTCAGCCACTCCCAATAACTCAAATCCTCCAACCCTGGCAATATCCTTGTAAATCTTTTCTGAACCCTTTTAACTTTCACAACATCCTGCTGATTGGATGGAGACCAGAACTGCACACAATATTACAACAGTGGCCTACCCAATTTCCTGTACAGCTGCAACATGACCTCCCAACTCCTGTACTCAATAAGGTAAAAACAACAACTGCAGATGCTGGAAACCAGATTCTGGATCAGTGGTGCTGGAAAAGCACAGCAGTTCAGGCAGCATCCGAGGAGCAGTAAAATCGACGTTTCGGCAAAAGCCTTTCCTATACTCAATACTCTGACCAATAAAGGAAAGCATACCAAAAGCCTTCTTCACCATCCTATCTACTTGCAACTATACTTTGAAGGCACTCCAAGGTCTCTTTGTTCAGCAACATTCCCTAGGACCTCACCATGAAGACCTGCACTGATTTGCTTTTCCAAAATGCAGCACCTCACATTTAACGAGATTAAATTCCATTTGCCAATCCTCAACCCACTGGCCCACCTAATCAAGATGCTGTTGGACTTAGAGGTAACCTTCTTCATTGTCCACTACACCTCCAATTTTGGTGTCATCTGCAAACGTACTAACATACCTCCTCTGTTCCCAACCAAATTATTTATATAAATAATGAATAATAGTGGACCCAGCACCAATCCTTGTGGCACACCAGAGGTCACAGGCCTCCAGTCTGAAAAGCAACCTTCCATCACCACCCTATCTTCTACCTTCAAGCTAGGTCTGCATTCAAATAGCTAGTTCTCCCTGTATTCGATGAGATCTAACCTTACTAACCAGTCTCTCATGAGGAATCTTGTCAAACGCCTTACTGAAGTCCATAGAAATCATGTCTACCTCTCTGTCCTCATCAATCCTTTTTGTTACTTCTTCAAAAAACTTAATCAAGTTCGCGAGACATGATTTGATAGGGTTCCTCAACCAACTTGAAGAAATTTCACTATGACATGGAGACTTTTAACCAGAAAATGCAAATTTGAACACTTAGTTCAAGATGTAGTTTGCTTGCTGTGCAAAACTTTAAGGTGTAGAAAATTTAAACAATAAAAGGAAAAAAAAACTTATTCTATAAACTAACAATCAAATTATGAAGCAGTAAGACACAACCATTCTTGTGGTGCCTAAGATATGGTTTGGTAGCTAATAAAACTCAATATACTATTAAAATTTAATCCACTAGACTGGACAAGCTAATTATTCTGATGCATTTAGTGGGTATCTGGACTTCATTCGCAAGTCTAATTGCACTTGAGTCAGAATACAGTGCAGGACAATATAAAGGAGTAGACCAAAATGTAGGAAACCGTCACATGGCTTAGCTTTAAAACTGCACCCCTGTATGAACTCACGTTCATAACTTCATAAGTTGAATATTCACAAACTGCAGACTCCCTGTAATATAATGACATCTGATAACTTGCCCGAAATTCTCATTAGGTGAGGGGAAGGGAGAACAAGTAACAATTTATACACCTCCGTTAACATAATCAATAGTGTTTAGTGGTGCACAATAGTATTGAGAAAAGATATTGTGACAAAACTTATTGTCTTACACATCAGGAAAATTCTCAAAAAGAAAACAGCATTTATACTGCATGAGAGGTGCATATCGATTGGGTAGCAAATAGATTGTGATTGATAGAGGCATTGCCATGGTGAATGAAACAAGTAATGCAGATTGACAATTAACTGCCAGGCTTTGTTTAAATTTCAAACAAGATATCATATTTGTCCTGTTCCTCCAATGGTGAAATTTTGCAAGATTAGTCTTTGGAGTGTTTTACCTCATGCACTAGGAAGGCTGTTTACAGTTCTGAATTGCAGGAAAGATGCAAGTAGAGGTGATACTCTGGAGATTTCTGAGGATGTGGCCACTTATGATGACTAAAACCTTTTAGGTCTGATGACTAGATATATTTGAAGAGGACATTGAGGGGAGAGAGATGGATAAAGAAAGGAGAATTGAGACATCATGAATCAAGAGGCATGAACATAATTAGAATCACAGGGGAATTTGGAGGAGATGTTTTTCCACCCAGAGGTTGGTGGATATATGAATGAGTTATGGATATACACCTGAGGAGCTATAAACTACAAGGCTACAGACCAAATGCTGAGATGACACTGGACATTATGGTGGGGCCGCATGGTGGCTCAGTGGTTAGCACTGTTGCCTCTTAGCACCAGAAACCTGTGTTTAATTCCACCTTCAGACAACTGTATGGAGTTTGCACATTCTCCCCATGGGTTTCCTCCCACACCCCAAAGATGTGCATGCTAGGGGGAATTTGCTATGCCAAATTTCCCATAGTGTTCAGGGTTGTACTGGCTAGCTGGATTAGCCATGGAAAATGCAGGGTTACAGGGATAGGTTGAGGGGTGGGTCTGAGTAGGATGTTATTCAGAGGGCCGATATGGACTCAATGAGCTGAACGGCTTGCTCCTACACATTAGGGATTCTCTGAGTACTTTCTTGGTTAGTACAGATACAATGGGCCAAAAAGCCTCTTCTAGTTTCCTACGTTATGATTCTATAAAATATTTGGACACAGGCCACCTTATAAAACACAATACTAGAGAGCTGGTGAAAAACGAGATCTAATAGACAATGACAATGTGCTAATAACTCCACTTTGCATCATTACTATAAAAGACGCAATTGATGTGTTTCAAGATGGCAAATAGCACCTTGAGAGTGTGAGATGCTCCCATACATGGGTAGCTAGGGAGTAATATCAGACATTTAAAACTGCCACATGCATCAAATACTAACTGCAAATGTTTGTGTTTCAATTAGCATACTGGTCATGTGTGTTTACATACATTTTGCTTAAACCACTCAGGAAAGATCTCCGATCTGAAACGTCAATTGTTTCTATGCTGATCAGCTGGGCCTTTCCAACATTTTCTGTTTTCAGATTGATTTAAACTTGTGCCTAATTTAAGGCCACAAGACTAAACATCAAATCTCAGTCGACCCCATTCTGCCAATATTGCCCATGCACCTCTCCCACAAACTCGAAAGCCTGCTCACAGCTTTTTCTTTGAATCTCCTCAGTAAGTTGTGGGCAACTTTCTACTTGCGCCAAAATCTTCATTGAGAAAGTTACGCATTTATCATAGGTTAACATCCATTTCTTACAAAGAGAGATTTTGATCCCATCAATGTGAGTGAGATCCACAGCCAGTGCTGTTCTTTGTTGGAGTCTGGATGTGAATATAATGTCAATCTTACAGGTTACAATGCTTCCCATGGGTATGCAGTGCTGAGTTGACACCACACAAAATGATGAACATTAATTCATGGATCGAAAATCTGATGGATACCCTAAGAGTATCAGAAACAGGTACAGTCAGAAACAAAAGCAGTGACAAAAGTCGACATTGCTCATTACGTGGAAACTACACAACCAGAAGGGAGAAATAATTTGGAGATGCTGGTGTTGGACTGGGGTGTACAAAGTTAAAAATCACACAGCACCAGGTTATAGTCCAACAGATTTAACTGGAAGCACACTAGCTTTCAGAGCAATGCTCCTTCATCAGGTAATAGGAGAAAGAGATTGAAGAATATGCTGAAATACCAAGATGGAACAGGGTGGGAATGGGAATGGGAGCACATCGCCAGTGTTGCAAACTGAGAGTTTTGCAAGACGCCATTTCAATTGCAGGATGATTATGTGCTTTATCTGAGTAAAATGGATTTGATACAACTAGATCAATCCCAGCAATTATATTATTTCCCAAAATGATCGCAATATTAAGGAAAAACATAGTAATAAGGAAGTAAACACAGGAAGTACTGAAAGCACACCAATATTCCCCCTCTTTACTTCAGATCTTTAGCATCAGCAGTATTTTGCTTTTATCTTCAAGTTCTCTTCTATTTTGTCACTGAAGATTGCTGGGCATGGTCAAATGAAATATCCTTGGCCATTACTGAACTTGTAGCACTGCCAGGGCACTGAAAATATCAAGCTTACAGCTTGATGCTAGAGTTTCTGCTTAAAACAGCCTCCTTGCAATATAAAGAATTTTTGAAAAGAGATATTTCAAATTGTGGAATTCTCAAATATTCTTTTGAAAATTTTCAAAACATCGAGCAGGCCATTTTCAAAATGGCCTCCCAATGCTGATATAAATATTTTCTGGAGATGTGTTTTTCAATAAAATAAATAAGCCAAAGTGAATTTTTAAAACACAAGTGGTTGCTTCTGCATCACTCAGAGGGAAGGAAACATTCAGGTGGAATTAAGGTGGAGGATTTTCCGATTGTTCAAAAAAAAAACCCTCAGGCTGTACAGAGCAGGATGGCTCAACACACAGCAAAGTCGGATTGCTGCAGGTAAGGGGTTTATTCCTGTTTCTATGTTGAGTTAACTAATATCCTCCAAGTAGTTGAGGGAAATTTATTTGAAAAGGCCAAGATTTCTGTGAGATATCAGCTGTGGCTCAATCAGTAACACACTCACACAAGTCAAAATATTGGGTGTTCAAGATCAACTCCAGAGCCATGAACACAAAATCTTCGGTGACTTCAGTGCAGTGCTGAGTGAGAGCTGTTCTGCATCAGAGGCCATTTTTCAGGTAACTGAGGCTTTGTCTACTCATTCAGATGGATGCAAAAGGTCTCGAAACAATACTTCAGAGGAGCAGGATAATTCAACCTTAGTGTCCTGGCTAATCCTCTATTTGCATAACTGGAAAACAAATTTTTAGATAATTACTACATGGCTGCTTGCAGGGCCTTGTTGTGGTGTTGCTTTTGTTGTATGAGACATTTCATAAGTATTTAATTGGCTGCAAAGGATTTTGGAACATCCCAATAATAGGAATTGACACAACACAATTCAAGTACTTTCCATGATTACAGTTATTCATAAATACTGAGTATTGGAAGCTTGGGTACCCTGGCTGATTAAAGATATTGATGAGAAAGTGAGGAAGAAAAAGCAGACACATGACGCATACCGGAATAATAGTAGTAATAGAATAAGCAGTATTTCAAATGCAGGAGAGAGTCTATGATTAAAATAAGGAAAGGTAAGAGGAAGCATAAGGGAACGAGGGCAGGCTGCATTAAAACAAATAGTGAAATGCTCTTCAAAACATGTTCAGAGTAAAAGATGAGTGAAGGATAGAGTGTGGCTCATCAGGAACAAGCAGATAAGCTGCTTACTGAAGCTAAGGATATAACAGAAGTATTAAATGAATTATTTGCTTTGGTCTTTACCAAATTAGAAGATGGTGACAATAGCCTAGTTGAGCAACTGAATAGCGTAGTGACAGATTAAGAAGAGGCACTAAAAAAGGCTGGCAGCACTCCAGGTAGAGAAGCCACCAGATCTGGATGGAGTGCACCCTAGGTTGCTCAGTGTGTTAAGGGAGCAAATTGTGGATCCGGTTACAGAAACTTTCCAGGCCTCTCTCAACACAGGATTAATCCCTGGGCACTGGAGGATTGCAAATGGTTTAAAAAAGGCACAGAGGATAACTCAGGATCGGTCAACTTGACATTAGCTGTGGGAAAACTGATGGAGGCCTTAATAAAGAATAAGGTAAATATACACTTTGGAAAAAAAATGTTAATACGAGACAGACAACATTGCTTTGTCAAGCGCAGGCCATACCTGACAAATTTAATTGTGTTCCTGCATGAGATGACACTGGCAGTGAATGAGGGACCAGGTAGTTTTGCTATTATGCAATAGACAAAAATTGTGCAATACAAATACACTTGCATTATAGTCCATACACACTTTGCAGTTCACGTTTTAGAAAAACATTTTTTTTCACCCAATCATTTAGATTAGATTACTTACAGCATGTTACAGCCAATTTGCATTAACGAAAGACGCATTATAGCAGGACTATCTGTATATTTGGACTTTCAAAAAGCATTTGATACCGTGCCACATTGTAGGCTGTCAGCAAATTAGAAATGTTTAGGATTGATGGGTCCTTGGTCGCATAGATTAGACGTTGTCTAAAAGATTAGAAACAGGGAAAGATTGGAAATAGATGGACATTTATCAAATTAGATGTGCCCAGGGATCAGTGTTGGGACTTTACTATCTGATTAGATTAGATTACTTACAGTGTGGAAACAGACCCTTCGGCCCAACAAGTCCATACCGACTCTCCGAAGAGCAACCCACCCAGACCCATTCCCCTACACCAAACACTACGGGCAATTTAGCATGGCCAATTCACCTAGACTGCACATCTTTGGACTGTGGGAGGAAACCGGAGCACTTGGAGGAAACCCACGCAGACACGGGGAGAATGTGCAAACTCCACACAGACAGTTGCCTGAGGTGGGAGTTGAACCCAGATCTCTAGCACTGTGAGGCAGCAATGCTAACCACTGTGCCACCGTGCCGTCTGATGTATAATAGATGCCCCTCTGGAGTTAGCACTTTTTATTCATATTTGTAACTTCACCAGATTTTTGAACTACATTTTTAAGTATATCTGGCACACCCTCCTACATTCTTCACTGAATTAGGGTACATTCCACAACTTGACAGCAATGACAGTAGAAAAATGCTGGGCCTTGAGGTTACAGCTTGTAGTCAAATGCAATTCTGCTGTTGACAATGGGGGTGCCTCATGATGTCCAGTTTTGAGTTTCTATTTCTGTTTGAAATCCACCCTTTAACTGCTTAGCTTGATCCCAGATACATTCTCATTCCATGGTGATCATCAATTGAGGCCAATTCTTTTCTCTCTAACTTTGCTTCTCAAACAAAAAAGGTAAAATTTGGCTTTATTAAGATTTATTACTTGAACTTTTAATAGTTTATATTCATTTTAATTAACTGCTCATTTAAATTAACAATGCTTTCGAATTTTTTTGATGACGCTCCTGTTTCTTCTTGTTGTGGCAGTTTGCTGATGACACAAAGTTAGGCAGCATTGTAGACAATGTAGATGATTGCATAAAATCACAAAGGGATGTTGATAGAACAAGCAAAGCTGTGGCAGCTGGAGTTAACGTAAGCAAATGTGGAAATAGCATAGATCAGGGTACCTTCCAGAAGGGATGAGTACATGTCCGAAGAGACTTGAGGGTTAAGGTGCATACATCTTTAAAATGCCACGAGCAGGTATTGAAACTAATCAAGAAAGCTGATCTTTATATCGAGAGGACTGGACAAGGATGCAGAAGTTCTGCTGCAATTACACAAAACCCTGGTTAGACCCTACTTGGTTTCCTGAGAACAGACATCTTAGGAAAGATATACTGGCCTTGGGAGAAGTACAGTATAGGTTTATAAAAATAATAACAATCCCTGAAGTTCAGGAAATGGGGAAAGATTATAAAACAAATGCCTACTTTCTCAAGAATTTAGAAGTTTAAGGGATGATCTGATTGGAGTTTTCAAGACGTTAACAGGAAAAGATAGGGTAGATGACAAACAACTTTTTCCCACTGGTTGGAAATTCTAGAACTCTGGGCATAGTCTGGGAATTAGGGTCAGACCAATCAGTAGTAATAGAGCAAAGTCATACAACACGGAAACAGACCCTTCAATCCAATCTATCCATACCAACCAGGTTTCCCAAAGCAAATTAGTCATTTATTTCTCAGTTCCACCCACGTATCTTCACTGCACAATCCCCCAGGAATGGACGAGGAGCAGGAGCATCAACCTTTCAGGAATAAACTCTTCATCAGGAATCCTTCAGGAATACTCAAAGTACAGGAATAACATTTTCCTGAATCAAAAACACCGCTCCCCCTTCTGTCTTGCCTCCCTTTTTATCTTTCCTATAAAATCTATACCCTGAAACATTAAGCTGCCAATCCTATCCATCCATTAGCCATGTTTCTGTAACAACTATGATATCCCATTCCTAAGTTCCCATCCATGGCCTAAGTTGACCTGCTTTACCTGTCAGGCCTCTTGCATTGAAATAAATATAGTTTAATTCTTCACTTTTACCTTGTTCTCTGTAATCTTTGCCTCGCTTGTCAATTTAACTTACTCCTTTTACCTTCCAAACCATTCATTGACTCCATCTATCCTTCTGCTGCCATGGGAATACAACTAATATAATCAAAGACCCCTTCCATCCCAGACATATTATCTTCCACACTCTTCCATCTGGCAGAAGATACAGAAGTGTGAATACACAGGAATAGATTAAAGAACAGCTTCTCCCCTACTGTCATCAGACATTTCAACAGACCTCTTCAATGTTAATTCTGATTTCCATCCACATCTTCTTTGCGGCTGTAACACAGTATTCTGCACTGTGTTCTGCTATCCTGATGCTTTTTGTACTGTATGATCTGCTTGTGTAGCATGCAAAACAACACTTTATACCATCTTGGTACATGGAACAACAATAAATGAATCAATCCTCTACCCCCTCTCTATTTTCACTACTGCTTAAAATCCTTCCCACCACCCCCTCCCCCCCACATCCACAAATACCAGTTTAAACCCTCCCAAACATCTCTGAAAAATCTCCCCACCAGAATCTATCCAGTTTAGGTGCAACCCGTCCTTCTTGTACATGTCATGTCAGCCCCAGCAGAGATCCCAATGATTCAACAATGTGAATCCCTGCCCTCTGCACCATCTTCTCAGCCACTCATTAATCTACCCGATCATCCCCTGCCTCTCACTAATACATGGCACCAGAAGTAATCCAGAGATAACTATTCTTGTACTATTTTTTAAGCTCCTGCCTAATTTCCTCCATTCACTCTGCTGAACTGCATCGCTTTCTCTACCTAGGTTGTTGGTATCAATATGTGCAATGACCTCTGGGTGCTCACTTTTTTTTTGATATGATATCCTTGGCCCTGGCACCAGAGACACAACAAACCATCCTGATGTCTCGCTCATTGCTACAGAATCATCTGTCTGTGCCCCTGACCGGAGAGTCCACTATCACAATTGTCCATTTAACCTTGACAAACCCCACTTAACCTGCCCAAGACCTGGCTGTCATGGCTATTTTCTTCTGGGGGGCCTATCCTCCCAACTATATCCAAAATGTTATAATTTATTTAAGAGAGGGATAGCCACAGGAGACTCTTATACTACCTTCCTCCCTCTTCTGACAGTCACTCATCTATCTGACTGTACCTGCAAGTGTGACCATTTCTCTGAAGCTACTATTCATCACACTCTCTGTGCCTCCTAAATGCCCCTCAGTGATTTTTAACTACTTCTCCAGTTGATCCAAATGGTCTGATATGAGCCACATCCAAATACACTCGAGGGAGTTTATGCATGGAGCCAGAGGGTGGGCCTGAGATCCTTAACGAATACTTTGCATTGGTACTTACAAAGGAGAAAAACATGGTGGATGGGGAGTCTCAGGATGTCTAAGTTGATACACTGGGAAATGTCACTATATTTTAGAAAAAAGGTGGTTTTGGGCATTTGAAAAGCATTCAGATAGATAAGTCCCTTAGACCTGATGAGATCTATCATTGAATGCTGAGAGAGGCAGGAGAGAAAATTGTTGGGGACTTGTAACAAAATCTTTGTACCCTTTTTAGTCACAGGAGAGGTCCCAGAGGACTGGAGAAGAGCCAATGTTGTTCCTTTGTTTAAGAAGGGCAACAGGAATAATCTGGGAAATTACAGGCTGGTGAGCTTTGTCAGTGGTCGGAAAGTTATTGAAGAAGATTCTTAGAGATAAGATTTACTCACATTTGGAAAAGTACGGAATTATTAGTGAAAGATTTTGTGCACAAAGATGGACTACTCCTGCTCTTAGATCTTATGTAAGACCGTGACTCTCAAATGCAATTGTGTTGATTTACGATGAAAAAACAATGATGGTTGAGGAGAGTAGGGAGGTAGATAATTGTTTACATAGATTTTTGCAAGGCCTTTGACATAGTCTTTCATGGCAAACTGATACAGAAGGTGAAGTCACGTGGGATTTGCGATAGATGTTAAGATGGGTACAGAAGACAGAGTGGATATAGAACAGTGTGTTTCAGAGTGGGGATTTGTGACCAGTTGTGTTCTAAAGGAATCAGTGCCAGGATCCCTGTTGCTTGTAGTAAAGATAAATGATTTGGAGGAGAATGCAAGTGGTCTGATTAGTAAGTTTGCGGATGACACAAAGATTGGGGATAGTGAGGAGGATTGTCACAGGATACAGCAGGATAGGCTGGACATTGGGGAGAAAAATGGCAGAGGGAGTTAATCTGGAGAAGTACAAGGTGATGTATTTTGGGAGATCTAATGTGAGAGAGAAATACACAGTAAGTGGCAGAACCCTTAGTAGCATTGAGCACTTAGTGGTGGTGGGCGGCACGGTGGCACAGTGGTTTACCTCACAGCGCCTGAGACCCGGGTTCAATTCCCGACTCAGGCGACTGACTGCACGTTCTCCCCGTGTCTGCATGGGTTTCCTCCGGCTGCTCCGGTTTCCTCCCACAGTCCAAAGATGTGCGGATCAGGTGAATTGGCCATGCTAAATTGCCCGTAGTGTTCGGTAAGGGGTAAATGTTGGGGTATGGGTGGGTTGCACTTCGGCGGGTCGGTGTGGACTTGTTGGGCCGAAGGGCCTGTTTCCACACTAAGTAATCTAATCTAATTGAAAGATCTAGGCACCAAGGTCCACTGTTCCCTGAAAGTGACAACATGACGGGATAAGATGGTCAAGAAGGCACATGTCTTGCTTGCCTTCATCGATTGCAACAGAGTATAAAACTTCGCAAGTCACGTTGCAGACTCAGAACTTTAGTTAGGCCACATTTGGAATAGCTTATACTTCTGCTCTCCACAATACCTGAAGGATGTGGAAGCTTTGGGGAGGGTGCAGAAACAGTTTGCCAGGATGTTGCCTGGTTTGGAAGATATCAGCTGTGTGAAGACACCGGACAAATGTAGTTTGTTCGCACTTCAACTTCTAAAGGATGAGGGGTGACCTGAAAGAAGTTTACAGAATTATGAGAGGCATGAATAGAATAGATAGTCTTTGTCCAAGGGTAGCAATGTCAATTACATGGGGTTAGAAGTTTCAGGTAAATGACAGTAAGTTTAAAGGAGATATCAGAAGGAGGTGTTTTGATTTTAAAAGAAACGGGCCGTAAGTGCCTGTAACGCGCTGCCAAAGGAGCTGGGGGCAATTATAATAACAAGTAAGATGCATGCATAGGCAGGATACAGGAGAATACAGACCACAGAGGGAAAATGACTGTGGAAAGGCATTATGGGTTGGTGCAGTCTTGGTGGGCCAAAGAGCCTGTTCCTGCACTGTCCTTTGTAAATGCTTCAGCCCCCAGGGGACTTAGCTAAGAGCATCAAAGGATCGCTTACAAACTAGCCAGAGAACAACTGCAATTCACCTGATTAATCCTTGGGCTAGTGGGATTGTCTTACAAGGAGAGATGAAGGCAACTGGGTCTATATTTGTTACAGTTTCAAAGAAAGAAAACTGATATTGAAACTGACAAAATTCTGACAGGATGAGATTTGGTGGATATGGTTAGCGCATATCTGGATGGTGAGTCGAGAACCAGCATAATAGTCTCAGAAGAAAGGGCATGCCAATTTTTTAAAAAATTACAGGATGAGGACATAATTGGCCAGGTCAGCACTTATTGCTCGTCCTAATTTCCCAAAGGACAGTTGAGAGTCAACCACACAGCTGAGAGTCTGGAGTCACACGTAGGCCAGACAAGGTAAGGATGGCAGTTTCCTTCTATTCAGGATATTAGTAAACCAGATGGGGTTTTCCTCTGACAATCAACAAGGATTCATGGTCATCATTAGATACTTATTTGCAGGCTTTTATTAATTTAATTCAATTCAAATTTCACCATCTGCCATGATGGACTTTGTACCTAGGTCCCCGGCACATGATTAATAATCCAACAATAATACGACTAGGCTATCACCTATTAAGATTGAGATAAGAAATTTCTTCACTCAAATGCTGCTGAATCTTTCAAATGTAAAACACCCAAGGGCTGCAGAAGCTCAGTTGTTGTCCAAGACAGTTATTAAGGAACATGGAGATATTGTAGGAAAGTGGAAATAACAGAGATAATCAGCTATGATTGTATTGAATGGTGAAGTATGCGCAATGGGTTGAATGGCCTTCTTCTGTTATTATGTTTAAAGACTTCAACTGCTTTTTGGTTTTCTATTGAAGCTGATATTGAGCTCTCAACAAAAAGTCGCATTACATTTTATGCTGCACAGCCAAGGCAGTCTGGCATCCTTTCAAACTGCACGAGCAGCAATTTCAGTAGATCACCTTGAGTATTCCCAGAGATACTTACCGCTGCAGAGTCCTGGAGTGGCTTTTCTGCTCTCTGTTAATAACTGGTGACAAGGTTACTGTTTCTCAGTAAAAGAACTAGATTGCTCTGATCTACACACTTGGTTCTTTTTTTAATTCATAAATGCTAGGCCAGCATATACTGCCCACTCCAAATTGCCCAAGGAGTTTTTCAACAACTGACAATAGTTTTGCCGTTCGTCACTTAATTCCATTTTTTTTATTGAATTCAAATTCCACCATTTTCCATGGTGGGATGTGAATCCAGGTCCCCAGAATATCGCCCGAGTCTCCAGATTAATAATCTAAGGATAATGCCACTAGGTCACTGCCTCTCCAATTTCTCTTCAAACTGAAGACAAGGAATAGTGGAAGAAAAGGGGCTTGCTTAACATTTTCAATAAAAGCTCCTTCAGCTGAGGATTCAGTCAGGGATTGCAGAAAAGTTACATTTTTCACAGTTGGAAAACCATCATTAAAGAGTGATTAAACAGCACAGAAGCTGCTCCACAATAGTGCTTATGTCCAAACAAAAATCTGCCCACTTCTTTATGCTTTCAGCAGATATTTCTATTCCTTTCTATCGCATGTATACATCCTTAAATGCATCTAATACTCTTCATTTCAACCACTCCTTGTGGTAATGATTTTCATTCTTACCACTCTTGTACAGTTTAAATTCACAAACGGAAAAATTAAGCAACAGAAATAGCAAGAGAACTTCTACGGTCTGTTTTGGCCAATAAACTTTGTAGGGGACAATTTTCAGAGGTTCTAAACAGTTAACAAAAGCAAGTCAAATACATTAAAAGAGAATTAGGTGATCATATATGAAAAAAAGGGATAAAAGCAAAAGTCCAACAAAATAGAAATACATCGTAAATGCAGCACGTATATTTTCTTATCAATTTAACAACTGTAATATTTTAGTGAACAAAGATATTTAAAGAAATAAGTCAAGCATTTTAAGTACAATTAACTTTTTAAAACTGCACTGACTTTTGCAAAAATTCTATAACTGGTAGTGGAAACGAGTTTCAAAACCATGTTTTATAAAAATGCTAGATTTGTTATAAAAGTAACACAACTTCAACTTATCATGACAACCCCATCCCAGATTTTCACTAACTCCAATTTTACTACACCACACACTTAATTACTGCCTTGATGTCAGGGACGGTCACATTAACAGACAGATCCCTTGTGGCTGGTAGATTGTTGAGGGAGAAATTTGATTAATCTTTTCCTCTTGAGATTTCATAGTGATTGATACAACTGGGTAGCTTGTAAAGCCATTTCGGAGGGCAGATAAAACTCAACCACATTGCTGTGGCTCTGGAATCACATGTAGGTCAGACCAGGTAATGACGGCAGAGTTCCTTCCCTGAACGATATTAGTGAGCCAAATTGTTCTTCCCAACAACTGACAACAGTTTCATGGTCTTCAGTAGATTCTTAATTCTAGATTTTTTAAACAAATGATTTAAATTATGCCATGGTGGAATTCAAACCAGATCCCCAGAACATCAATAGTCTACCGATAATGTCACTAGGCCATCCCTCCCCTCTTGTTCATCCTGGCACAAGATATTTTCGACAACCAATAGGTCAATCAGTTGTGATACTTTTGAGCCACTCTTGAAAATGGACATTGAAGTCACCTACTCAAAGTACAATGTGTGCTCTTGCTACCCTTCAGTCCTTCCACCAACTGATGAATCAGTGCTCCTTGTGTTGACCATCAGTTGGGGGAGGGTAGGATACAGGAGGGCTGCTTTCCAATAAGGAATGTCATGAGACTTGGGTCTGAAGACAATCGGGCAAATGCTGCCCAACAACAGATCAAAGTGCTGTAACTTCTCTTGGGTCTGCCATGGTGGGGGATTGGTATACGTACAGCACATGTCGCAGTTCAGAAGCCAGCTCACCACTACTTTCTCAAGGGCAAGTAGAGATAGAAAATAAATGTTGGTGAAACAAAAAATTAAAAATAATGATAGAAATGCTTGGATATTGGCTGCAAAAGTATAATTTGGTAAATGTGACTCTGTCAGCTTATTATTTGCTGAGTGAATGGCACAGTTCTCCCAATTTTGGCATAAACCCCAGAGGTAAGGAGGTCTTTGCAGGTCAACTGGGCATGCTGAGCTGTTGCCATTTCTGGTGCTTGTCAGACTCAGGCAGTCTATCCAGCCCCATTTCTTTTTAGCTTTTCTGTAATGGTTTTGTTCAACTAGTGGTCAGCATATTCAAGTTGAACCGTAGGGCCTGTTTCCATGCTGCACCGCTCTATGGCTCTAAGTGAATTGCGCCAGACTGTTCCAGAGTGCAAGAGATTCAAGTCGCATAAGCCAAACCAGCTAAGGTTGATGCATTTACCCCTGCTAAAGATAGTTGTTTTGTTAAACAACAGTCCAGTCATTTCCTGGGAACCATTACAGAGACTAGCATTTAATTCCAAAATCATTGACTAAATGAATTTAAATTCCACCAGCTGCCAGAATGGAGGTTGATCCTATGTTCTTCAGAGAATTAATAGTCCATGCCAGCTTTCCCTCTACACCTACCAACAGTAATATCAACCAAAGACAAGACCAAAGTGCCTAATTACATTCATCAAAAATCATGAATACAGGGCAGCATGATATAGATATTTTCTAATCAACCTATTCAGAGATGTTAATATACTGTGACACAAGGGCCCGCTACTGTTACTGCTTAAAATATTACATTATAGAAAAAGACCATACAGTCTAAAAAGCATTAGTGCTGGTAATCCACATGAAACTCTGTCGACACATCATTTCAAAGTCAGATGATCAGATGTAAATTTAAATAAAAAAAAAGAATTTTTACCAGTCTCATAAAGACTGCTTTCTGGTGAATCTTTAAATCCATAAATAGCCATGGTTTTAGCCAGATGTTCCAAATTCCCACCATCCTCTCCTTTTTATAATTCTTAATTGTCTAACACTTTCTTTTCTTCCCCATATCTCCGTGAAGATATTCCTTATGAGTCCTAGTGGTCGCAGCAGTCTGGCTGTCAGTTCAGAAATGCTCCTGATGTATGGGAGTGTGGCCAGTCCTTTGGGTTGTGGCATGTCCTCATTTCGTTGTCTTTCCCTAAGGCATCCGTTGATGATCATAACAGCACACAAACCAACAGCCACTCTCAGACAACAACTCACCAGGACAAAGGACCCGATACCCAGCATGAGCAAAACCAACGTAGCGTACAAAATCCCATGCAAGGACTGCACAAAACACTACATAGGACAAACAGGAAGACAGCTAACAACCCGCATCCATGAACACCAACTAGCCACGAAACGACACGACCAACTATCCCTAGTAGCCATACACTCAGATGACAAACAACACAAATTCGATTGGGACAACACCACTATTATAGGGCAGGCCAAACAGAACAGCCAGGGAATTCCTAGAGGCATGGCACTCATCCACAGATTCAATCAACAGACACATTAACCTAGACCCTATATACCGGCTACTGCAGCGGACAGCAACTGACAACCAGAAGCGGCAGATTCAAACCAGTATAAATGCCGGAGGAATCAGCACAGAAGCGCTTCACAGGAGGTTCCCAAGCACTGAAGATGTCACCTAGAAAGGGGACGAAACGTTTACAAAACAAACTCCCAGCTCGGCGAACAGAACCACAACAATGTTTATCTATGTTGAGAGACAAATGTAAGCTGTTAAGGATGACATTGATATAAATGCACTAAAGCTTAAGATATTTGAAGCATTCAACAAGAAACTAAAATATATTGTTTCTTGGATTGTCCACACCAAATGACCTGAACCAATCTCAGGGGACTGAAAATTTTGGTGTACAAATTCAGCTCAAATTAGAATCAGGTGCAGCTACATTATTTTGCAGTAAGAGTCAAATCATAGATAGGATGTGTGATAGAATAAACAGACACCCAAGAATTTATTAGTCACTATCTGAAGAATATCATGTGGAATTTTGAAAGAATTAACATAAAATTTCCTCCTCCCTATGTTATTGTAAAGAAGTTTCGAGCAGGGACAAACAAAACATGAATTCGAGTAAAGACCAGTTGGGCCAAACAGGTGGTTTTTGTACTCTAGACCTGTTATTTTAAAGAGAACATTAGGAAAAAAGTAATCTTTTTCAACAATGTGCCAATTATCTTTCCTTAATAGGATATAGCCACACAGCTCATCATTTGACAACTACAACATTATGTAAGATAGCTCAGTGATGTTCTATTCACAAACAGCAGGATAAATTCAATTGGGTTAATTATCAACTCATCTGTTTCCTCTCAATCATTAAGTGACAAAAATGTGCCATCAGTGCTATCAGGTGGTAATTACTCATCAATAACCTATTTACTGATGCCATGACTAGTTTCCACTAAGACTATGCTGTTCCACCTGATCTCACTACAACCTTGGTTCAAACATGGACCAAAGAAATCAAAAGGGAGGTGAGCACGATCGCTCTTGAGATCAAGACAACATTTCAATGTGTGACGTCAGGAGTTGTAGCAAAATTGAAGGCAATGGAACGGTGGAAGAGTTCTACACTGGTTGGAATTGTACATTGTACAAAAGAAGATGCTTGTAGCTTTTGAAGCTCAATCATTTTAGTCCCAGGACAATGGATCCAGGACCACTACCCCAATGATGTCCTACAACAATCATCTTCAACTGCTTCATTAATGGCCTTTTTTCTATCCTAAGGTCCAAGTTTAGGGATGTTCACTGATTGCTGCACAAATGTTCAGTATTATTCACTACTCCACAAATACTGAAGTCAATGTCCATGTGCAACACCTGGGACAACACTCAGGCTGAGATTAAGAAGCAAATAACATTCACGTCACACCAGTGCCAGACAATGGCCATTTCCAACAAGAGAGAATCTGATCACCACCCCAATCACTTAATTGACACTACCACCTCCAAACTTACAAAGCTTGTTCACTATCTACTGTCCAGTTATCTGGATAAGAAGACTGTGAAATTATGTCCCTGTGCACATGGGCGATCGTTCTCTGTCCCTCCAGGGCACAAAATAAAGATGAAGGAGGTAAAATTACACTGTGTCTTTGAGCATTTTGCTTCGACCAAGGGGGGAACAGGATGACAATATTGGCATAGTCGGCAGGATCCAAACGAACACTTACAATCGGATGGTGTCAGCGATCGCCCGGAGCATCAGTGTCTCAAATGGACGGACTCTTAAAGTAAGATTTTAAACCCTAGACCCTCTTGATATTCCTGTTTGCTGGAGACGGCCCCCTCACTTGATCACTCTCTATTCTATGGATTCCTCAATTGGTAATTAGTTCAGTCAGGAGACACAGTTTCACAAACGCGCTGGCAGGCACAAGTTCGAGTCCTCTGCGCTGCATTGGGGAGGAGTGAGTGTGATTGAGGTTAGAGTCTTCTGCGCAGTACTGGGGTTCAAGTCCCCTGGGGTGGGTGTGGTTGAGGTTCGAGTCCCCTGGGGTGGGTAATTAAGGTTCGAATCCTCTGCTCTGTATTGAGGTTCGAGTCTACTGGGTGTGTTTAGGTGAGGTTCAAGTCCTCCGCGCTGTGCTGGGGTTCGAGCTCTGTATTTAAGCAAGGTTTGAGCGAGGTTCAAGCTCTCTGTGTTTAACTGGTGTTCAAACCCTTGTGAGAAGTAAAGTGAGAAAGGGGTTGAAGTCCCCTAGTGGCAAAATTTGAAGTTCTGCGAGTCTTTTTTCTGGGGGGGAAGAGTGTGGCTTGACCTTTGGCGCCATGTGGTCCGCTGAGAGGGCTTTTTCTTTTTATAAGTGTAATTTAAGTGGGAGGATACAAAAAAACCAAGAGAATGCTGAAATTAAGGCTATACTTGGGCCAAAAAGGGAAAGTTTCAATGTAAATTTTGCCATGCTGACAGCGTTTGATGTTTAAAAAGAATTTGTGTTTGTTAAGTAGCTGTTTTCCCTTGTTTGAATTAGGATCGTAAATCAGTGTGTTTTGTGGGCTATGAAATGGGAGAGATTTTGTTTTTACATTGAAATTATTCAACATATTGCCCTTTTAAAAATTATCAAAATTTTTAAATTATCAAAACAAAAACAAATTGATCGAGTGCCTTGAGCCCCTGATTTGATTAAAATTCTACAATGCCTGCTTAAAATAAGGCCAGTGGTCATGCTCCTGCCAGATGAGAGTACGGTATTAAAATATCTGTTCTGCTGTGCTTTTTGTGAACACACTGCATTAAAAAAAAAAGCACTTTGGAGTTTGACGTTAAGATTTTAGAGAATATCAGAACTTGAGACTGAGCTGTTTAAATTCTGTTCATTATTGTCGAGACTTCATTGGCCCCTTTCATATTGCAAACTCAAAGAATTTTGATCTTTACCAAGGTTGCCACTGTAATTCAGACTCTTATTTGGGAAGTTTCATTTGGAGAACATATTTTAAAATAGTCTGCATTTATTTCCCATGAATATTTGGGATTTAAATCTGAACTGAAACTACCTCTTCAACTGCTAAAGCACAGGAAACATTTTGTTGTTTTCTTGCTGCTCCAGAGTTTTGAAATACGTTTCCTAACAGCTTTCACATTAGCCAACTATCAATTTGTTAAAAGAGAATAATTTTTGAATAACCTGAATGAGGAACCAGAGGGTTTGATTTTAGGACCATTGATTGTTGTTTACAATTGACTGAATTGTTTAGGCAGGACAATTTAGAAGTTTATAGATTGTATAAAACTTTAATAATGTCATAAACAGTGAACAGAGTAACAAGACTAGGAAAGTTGAAATAGGCAGACACAATTTACTGTAGTTAAATGTGTGATTGTCCTCATACTGATACCCACCTTAGCAAGGAAAGAATGAGAGAGGAAATGCAACGATACTTTCAGCAGCTAACATCATCTCTAGAGCTTCTCCATTCACAGGTAAAGCACACCTTCTGACTACCACCCGCACCTCCACAGTCTGATCCAACGGGTTCAATCACCTCCCCAGTCATAAGCAAGTGAAGAAGCTAGCAACAATGACGAGGAGGTCCATATGTTTTTTTGTCAGTGGCCTTCCTATGGGCATTAAACCACGTGAGCTTTACCTTCTCGTTCAACTATTTAAGGGATATGATGGTTCACTGATCAAGCTAACATCAAAAACAGATAGTTGGCTTGGTTACATGTGACAGAAGAGCGGGAGCAGAAGCAGCAAAGAATGCTGCGTTCACCGTTGGTGCTGCTGCACTGCATCTTTCATCTGAAGCATCTCTGCAAGGACAGAAGTCTTGGCAGTGTTGTTAAGTATTTAAGTGCCCTTATCCAAGGAAACAGATTTCTCTGAGGCGTGATACAAGAACAGACTGAATTCTGTTTTCAGGTTGGACTTTATCAAAGGAGATTTTGAGAAATGGTTCATTTCCACTGGACTTGAAGGGAATGGAGTGGTCACTAAGAACTGTGGATTTAAGAACTTGACTGGAGAACCTTTTTTCCACATGGGAGGATTCTTCAAAGTCTATTTACTGTAACGGACTAGTAATTTTCATTGTTATAATTACTAATGCCGTGTCAATGACTTGCTTGGATACCAGCTGTAAGAGTCTTATGAAGGCTGGTAATTCCATTGGTTATCATGAAACTGCAGGGGATAGGCACATTTGAAATGTGGAGCTTATTCAAGGAAAAGCTACTGTGTGTCTTAGATAAGTATGTACCTGTCAGGCAGGGAGGAAGCTGTAGAGCGCGGGAGCCGTGGTTTACGAAGGAAATGGAATCTCTGGTGAGGCACTCTGCTTGTATTCCTTATGAAGGGCTTTTGCCCAAAATGTCGATTTTACTACTCCTCAGATGCTGCCTGAACTGCTGTGCTTTTCCAGCACCACTCTAATCTAAACTCTGGTTTCCAGCATCTACAGTCATTGTTTTTACCCAAGAGGAAGAAGGCGGCTTATATTAGGATGAGATGTGAAGGCTCAGTAACGGCGCTTGAGGCCACGAAAGACCGAAGGAAAGAGCTCGGAGGAGCCAGGAGGAGACGAGAACTTGTTGGCAGATAGCCTTAGGGTTTTCCCTGATCCTATCTGTAGTTATTTAAGGAATAAAACAATAACAAGAGCAAGATTAGGACCAATCAAGGATAGTAGTAGGAAGTTGTGTGTGGAGTCAGAGGAGATAGGGGAAGCACTAAATGAATATTTTTCGACAGTATTCACTCTAGAAAACGACAATGTTGTCGAGGAGATTACTGAGACACAGGCTACTCGACTAGGTGTGATCGAGGTTCACAAGGAAGAGGTATTAGAAATCCTGCAGAGTTTGAAAACAGATAAGTCCCTGGGCCAGATGGGATTTATTCAAGGATCCTCTGGGAAGCCAGGGAGGAGATTGCCGAACCTTTGACATTGATCTTTAAATTGTCATTGTCTACAGGAATAATGCAAGACTGGAGGGCAGCAAATATAGTTCGCCTGTTCAAGAAGGAGAGTAGAGACAATCCTGGTAATTATAGACCAATGAACCTTACTTCAGTTGTTGGTAAAGTGTTGGAAAAGGTTATAAGAGATAGGATTTATAATCATCTAGAAAATAATAATTTGATTAGGGATAGTCAGCACGGTTTTGTGAAGGGCAGGTCATGCCTCACAAATCTTACTGAGTTCTTTGAGAAGGTGATCAAACAGGTAGATGAGAGTAAACCGGTTGATGTGGTGTATATGGATTTCAGCAAGGCATTCGATAAGGTTCCCCACAGTAGGCTATTGTACAAAATGTGGAGGAATGGGATTGTGGGAGATGTAGCAGTTTGGATCAGTAATTGGCTTGCTGAAAGAAGACAGAGGGTGGTGGTTGATGAGAATTGTTCATCCTGGAGTCCAGTTACCAGTAGTATACCACAAGGGTTGGTATTGGGTCCACTGCTGTTCATCATTTTTATATATGACCTGGATGAGGGTGTAGAAAGGTGGGTTAGTAAATTTGCAGACTACACTAAGGTCGGTGGAGTTGTGGATAGTGACGAAGGTTGTTGTAGGTTACAGAGAGACATAGATAAGCTGCAGAGCTGGGCTGAGAGGTGGCAAATGGAGTTTAATGTGGACAAGTGTGAGGTGATTCACTTTGGTCGGAGTACCCGGAATGCAAAGTACTGGGCTAATGGCAAGATTCTTGGTAGTGTAGATGAGCAGAGAGATCTCTGTGTCCAAGTACCTAGATCCTTGAAAGTTGCCACCCAGGTTGACAGGGTTGTTAAGAAGGCATACAGTGTTTTAGCTTTTATTAATAGAGGGATTGAGTTCTGGAACCATGCGGTTATGCTACAGCTGTACAAAACTCTGGTGTGGCTGCAATTGGAGTATTGTGTACAGTTCTGGTCACTGCATTATAAGAACGATGTGGAAGTTTTGGAAAGAGTGCAAAGGAGATTTACTAGGATGCTGCCCGGTATGGAGGGAAGGTCTTATGAGGAAAAACTGAGGGACTTGAGGCTGTTTTCGTTAGAGAGAAGAAGATTGAGAGGTGACTTAATAGAGACATAGAAGATAATCACAGGGTTAGATTGGGTGGCCAGGGAGAACCTTTTTCCAAGTATGGTGACAGCAAGCACGAGGGGACATAGCTTTAAATGGAGGGGTGATAGATATACGACAGATAACAGAGGTAGTTTCTTTATTCAGAGAGTAGTAAGGGTATGGAATGCTTTGCCTGTAGTAGATTTGCCAACTTTAAGTACATTTAAGTCATCATTGGACAAGCATATGGACGTACATGGAATAGTGTAGGTTAGATGAGGTTCAGATTGGTATGACAGGTCGGCACAACATCGAGGGCCTGTACTGCGCTGTAATGTTCTACGATAAAAGGAAATGAGAATGTGTACAAGGTAGAAAAGGAATTATGTTCTGAGTTTTGTGAAACAAGACGTTCAGCTGAGCATTACTCAGATCAGGTAAGAACTTGCAGTTAACAATTGGGTGCTGGAGGCAAGGGCAATGGGTTAACAAGGTGGAAAAGCATTCATTATGTATAGCCATTTAACAACATTGGAAGAATTCCGTATGTAAGGTCAGTTTATCAAGGTGAAAAGCATTCATTATGTGAAGCTAGTTAAGTATAAAAACAGTGTAACAGCAGATGGCTTAATCTTTACTATTGACAATCACTGATTGTAATAGTCATCGAATCAATATGTATGTTGCCTTATCTGAATGCTCCTGCCTGTAGATTGATTATATAATTAAATAAGAAACTGCTCTTCCAGAGAAGACCAAGAACTCATGCCTCTATGCACATGGATGATCGCACATGGAAGATCATTCTCTCCCCCTCCAGAGCCCAAATAACGATGATGGAGGTAAAACTACTATGTCTCTGAGCGTTTTGCTTCAACTGAAGGGGAAAACGGGAGGACACAACAACATTAAAAGATGCTCTAAACCATTCCTGAAGAAAGGCTTGTGCCCGAAACGTCGAATCTCCTGTTCCTGGAATGCTGCCTGACCTACTGTGCTTTTCCAGCAACACATTTTCAGCTCTGATCTCCAGCATCTGCAGACCTCACTTTCTCCTCTAAACCAACTAGGACAAGGCAGCCAGCTAGATCAGCTCCTCATCCATCAAAATAAGCATTTATTTCCTCCATCATTACATACAGTAGAAACATTGTCACTTTGCATCAACTTATTTGTGCAACTTGTCTAGATTCCTTCTACAGCATCTTCCAAATGCATGACCTCTACCGCCTAGAAAGGAAACAAATGCATTAGATACCACCAACTGCAAGATCTCCAAGTCAAACAGCATTTTGACTTGAAACTATATCCTTTCGATAAGAACTGGGTTTAAAAACCTGGAACACCCTTTTCAACAGCACTGAAAACATACACTAAGCACATGAACTACAGTGGTTCAACGAGGTAGTTCACCAGCATTTCAACGGCAAATAGGATGGACAAAAAGTGCTACCCAAGCCAGTCGCACTGACATCCTGCGAATAAGTTTTTAAAGGTTAACTAACAGACATTACTTATTTGTAAGGTCAGACAACGAGTTCTGACCAGGTATGCACATTTCTAATGGAGAGAACCCACTGTTTATTAACAGAAACAAAGTAGACCATCTGTTTATTTTTCTAAATCTTTAACCCAGGGTTATGGCAGCCAAGTAGTACTCCAGGCGGAGATCAGTAAATGTAGATAAAGTCTGAGAATCAAACTGAGATCAAATCACCTTTCAAGATCTTTATTGAAAAGCTGTTAAGTTACTTCTCCAACTTCACGGCTGATCACATATTCTTGAAGAGAAAGGAAAGAGAGGGTAATGTTCCATGTCATTTAAATGTTTCAAGTGTTCAATAAGTGCACATTATTATTTATTTCTGATCATTCATTTTGATCTCTGAAACAATCAGCAAGTCTTGGAAAACTTGAAACGAACAGATTTCTGACTTGGACCTGAACTGTTTTGCTTCCTACCAAAGTCTCCGAATGCCCAAAAAGATAGAAATATTTATTTTTTGTATACTTGGTGATCAGACAAATGTAATTGGAAAGCTGATTAGCATCAAATAACCTGGCAGTCATCATTTTTGCTTGATTCAATTAAGCAGTTTGACAATGAGTTTCCAGGCCATAACCAGGCAAGCACAGCAGTCTGCCAGCAATTCAGATCTCTGACTGTGTTGCTGACCAAAATTACAATCTTACAGCACCTTGACTATTGAGAGTTGTTAAGCCCCTACATTATGCATCGTCAGAAATGGGCAAGGGGAAAGAAGAGACGACAACGTCTGTTACTTATTGTCAATTGCTGCCAGTAAGCAAGCACAAAACCTTATCTACACCACACAGTAGTGCAC